>NW_022157929.1:0-449929 GCF_003316985.1 Fusarium coffeatum | reverse complement strand
GTTGTTGTTGTTGTTGTTGTTAGAGACGAAATTCAGTATTTGGATTTGACCAGGCAGGGATGAGACGGAAGACGTCAAGGAGTTTCGGAGAAGTGGCTGGTCGTGAGAGGAGTAGGTGTAGGCGTAGGCTTGGACGTTGACGTGGGTGCGGAACGTGGCTAATAAAATCGAACAACAGCTCCAGCAAGGTACATATGGTAAGGGTCCTCGAAGTACTACTAAGCTTGTGGAGAGTGGCTCAGATTAATGACAAGAGTTCTTTTGAATGTATGCCAGCCTAGATTTCATACGAAAACAAGAGTTGTAAGAAAGAAATCTCGAATTGATGCAGGGTTGGTTGGTGAAAAAATAGATCGGAGGGGAAGAGTAGATGAAGATGGATGGAGATAGATGCAAGTAGAGCAGTGAAGGTGCAGGCAGGTGCATTACATTAACAAATGAGGTTCAGCGATAGCTACTGGCTAGAGCTAATGATGAGGGGCCGCTTCGGCAAGCTGTTTTGGCTTTGGCTTTTGCTTTTTGGAGGGCTGGAGGGGCAACTTCCTTCTCCCCATCCATAGATCTGGGGCTTCCTTCCCTTTGGATTTGAAGCTTTTAAAGCGGTGACGCTGGGGCTATGAAATGGTGATAATACGGGCAAGATTTGCCATGATCACGAAACACAAAGAATAAGATTGATTTCTGGACGAGGCAGAATTCTGTACCTGTTTCTGCCTACCTACGAATACAAACTTGGTCGTACAGGCAGTTCATCCCGTCTATCATCAAGTCTGACTTACATCATCTTCTCTCCACCCCTCCATTTCTGCCCTACAGGCTACAAGTCAGCTCGGGCCATTGGAGTACAAACAAACTTATCAACCAAGCTTGCTTTAGCAACCTCCGATCACGCATCTAATCCAATAGAATATCATAATTATCCCACCAAGCAAAATCCGTTTCAACTGTCGCTGCCTGTTTGCCGTTATTAGTCAGCTAAAGCAAAAGTTTGTGTGGTATTGCTCACGTACCTCCAGGCACGACTGCGTGTACGCACACTCTCGGCCAGGGATAATAAGGCAACTTTCAGAAATAGACGGAAATCTACGGATGCTTACTATGGTCCCGTTTCCAGAGGCCAATATGACAGCGGGGAGCCAGGCGTCGTGGCAATTACGAATCGTTGCTCTTGATGCAGGCAGACAAAGCAGAAAAGATACTATGGAGTTGTGGCATATAGCAATGCTACTTCACAAGGCTCCTTGTCCTCACAGCTCCAGTAATGTTCGTTATGTTGGGGCAGCATGCAACAACCAAATGCCAAAGCAGACTCCTGCATAACACCAACGCTTTACCTACATCTTGCATTGTTCGCCCTTTTGGTTGGCTAATGACCCATATCCTTCATGGACATGCAAGCGAGTGAAAATTGTATTCTTTTTAGGTTCCCAAACAACAATATTGGCATTCTGCGCCAGGGTCTAAAATACTTGAGATCGTATGCGGCTGCTGCCGCTCAGGACCCTTAACTGATGATCGGCTGGGTTACTTTAACAGGGACTGGGAGGCACAGAATGATCTCCTGCAGCGTTTCAACCTGGCTACATAGCGGCACCCTTGGTCAAATATGCAGGCTACAGTTGTGTTCCGGCTTCCCGTTGACTGGGTTGGGCAACCTTTACAGTTATGGGACTGTTTGGATGCCCGCTGTTCGCCCAGTCTCTTAACTATCACGAACAATTCGACTGCAAGAGGGCTGATGGGGAAATAACCCCAGTTAACACGAATGGTCATAAACTTGCGAAATACCAAGGAAGACACATCAAAATGTTCGGGTGACCGCTGTCTCAAATGCAACGTCAACGTCCAACGGCACGAAAAGGTTTCAGTATCAGCGAATCGCCTGCAGAACTTAACTACTTACCGTGGGGTGTTGACTCTTCGTGACACATCTACCCTAGACATGACATGGGAATTTTTGCTTGCCCACAACACCAACGCAGTTATGCGTCCGTCGTCGATATCCATTTGTTTTTTGCTGCTCCTTCAAAGTTGACAGCATCTGCAAATTCCCGTGTTTTCTACTTGTTTGCTTGTCTAGGTCACGCGACTTGATATGTCATGTGCCATGCCCAAGCTACCACTGAAGATGGAGACGGAACAAGCTCTCCCCGCTCATGAACCCATCCTGACCAGAGGTGAGAGAGGATAGACCAGACGCAGTTGAACGACAATACGGACACTATTACTTCCACCCAAAACACCTCGAGGAGTGGTAGTAATTATCACGAGTTTTCGAATGTGCAGCCTCACTTTTGACGACATTGTATGAACCGTCATACCGGACCGGGCTACTATAAGGTAGACCTAATCTTTACCCACTGGCCCCATTACATTACGGCGCCGGCCTGCATCATCCGATCGCTCGGCATTCGTGGGTCCACCAGAATTGAATGAGCAAACAGGAATCTTTTTTGTCCCATGACGTTTCATTCACTGTCAAACGAGGTCGAGTTCTCTGATTCAGTAACTCAGAAAAAAATTAGAGAAACATCTGATCTGTAGCCGTGGCTCATCCAAGGCACAAAACTCACTCAACCACTGAACGCCACAACCAACGTCTGTATATCATCGTCAGAAGTGCACGGGCGAGACTTCAATTCCTCTCATCGCACCACATCATATCATTCAAACAGCCTCAACTTCGCCAAGTCAAGTCAGGCTCGGCACAATCGTTGGCGATAAAACCGCAGGACCCTTCTTCTGCATCAGCTCTCTTACTCCTCGACAAAGGCCCACAAATATCGTACTCAGAGCAGGCGCCGACTTATACTGAGGTAGTGCCTCTGTCAGTATCATTCCAACCATTCACTTCTCAACACGACCAGACGAATCTCAATCCCTCATGGGAAGCATGGAAGTTAAGAAGAACAATGAGTTCGCGTCTGCCGCCAGGGACATAATCTTCTCTGGCGGCGTCACGGATTCCAGGGAGAAGGAAGACGATGATGATGGCGCCATCACCGATGGAGACGCTGATGATGACATGGTCAACTCCAAACGAACCTTCTCTGCTATAAGAATCCAGAAGAGGAACTCAGAGAGTGGCCTTCTGAAAAAGGTCATTCCATTCCATTGGGCTCCTATGCTTCAGCCCTTGACCGAGAATGATATCGACACATGTGTGACCGTCGAAAATGTCGCACTCTCAGAAATATATAGATCTCCACGCGAAAAGGTGAGTTACAAAATTTTCAAGACCCGGCCGTTTTGAGAGGCCGGTTGGGGACCCAGAATGTAGCCAGACTCTGTTTGCTAAATAACGAAACCAGATTGAATACCGTATCCGAAAATCAGGAATTTGCTACGGCCTGTTTAATACTGTTAGACCAACAGATGTGAAGAAAATCACCCTCACTGCAATGCAGCACAGTCGCCAGGTCGAGGGTGGTCGCTGCGATGGAGCCAAACATGTCATGTTTGGGCACGTTCTCGCTACCCTTGGAACCCACCCGGTCATTACTGATGCGGACATGGCCATGCCTGAGAACTGGCGGGATTCGAAGGCCTCCAAAGGTTCTCCCCTAGGCCACCAATCCTCTGGGAGGACTATTTGTCTCCACTCCTTCATTGTGTGCCCAGAGGTTCAGGGTGTTGGTATTGGCAAAACGGTGATGAAGTCGTATCTGGAGCTCATGAACGATTCTGGTATAGCCGACCGAGTTGCGATTATCTGCCAGCCAGTAAGTTACCCTGCATTTTTCTTCTTCAAGATACATATTGTTGACAATTTGCCTAGTACGCTATTCAGTTCTATAAGTGCTTCGGATTCAAAGATCTTGGCCTTAGCACAGAAGCCCTTGTTGGTCAAGGCTACCACTCTATGGTAAGTTCTCTCAATTGCAATATTTCACGGCAGCTAATAAATTCCCAGGTGCTCGAACTGCGGGGCCCCAAGAGAAAGACCAAAGAGGAGCCTACGCGAAAGAACAAGGAAGATACTAAGGATGCCAAGCCTAAGAAGCCATCATAATAGGTTTCTGCAGGCTTGTTGTTGTGAGGTACATGAGTTGTGCAAAGACTCTACTCTCTCAGGAAGCTTCAGGTATTTGCTTCGTTTTTCACACATAAGATATCACTAAAAGAGCCGCATTATCTGCAATAATGAGATAGCTGATCTACAAAAACCGCATTTGCGCGTTGAATTCCATTTTTATTCCCGTCCCATCTATTTAGTGACCCTTTTGATATCATAACCTCGTTTTCCCAATTTTCTTTTTCAATATACCAGGTTCCATTTAGTCGCTGGCCTTGTACTTGAGGCGGTACTCCTCAGTTCGCTTGATGTCGTCCTCAGAAGCAAAGCTCTTCATGCCAGCAATGATATCGTCCAGAGTCAAGATAGCAAAGATGGGGATGTCAAACTCCTTCCTCAACTCGCCAATGGCGCTGGGGCCAGGCTTGGTCTCATCACCATCGGTGGCAGGGAGCTTCTCCATGCGATCAAGGGCAACAACAATACCAACGACGATACCACCCTCCTTTCGGATCTTGTCGATAGCCTCTCGCTTAGCGGTACCAGCAGTGATGACATCGTCGACGATAAGAATCTTCTTGCCCTTGAGAGGAGCACCGACAATGTTACCTCCCTCACCGTGGTCCTTGGCCTCCTTGCGATCAAAGGAGTAAGAAACACGGTCGAGGTTCTCGGGAGCAATCTCACCAAGCTTGACAGCAATGGAAGAAGCAAGAGGAATTCCCTTGTAAGCGGGACCGAAGATGATGTCGAAGTCGAGACCGTTCTGCTGCTGAGCCTCGGAGATGGACTTGGCAAAAGCGGTGGCAATAGCGCCGGCGAGACGAGCAGTGTGGAAGAGGCCGGCGTTGAAGAAGTAGGGTGAGATGCGTTTTGACTTGAGCTCGAAGCTGCCGAACTTGAGGATCTCGCCGGCGATGGCGGCCTGCAAGAATTCTTGCTTGTAGGGGGCGAGTTGACCTGACATTATGAGAGTTGGGGGTATAGTGTTGAGATTTATTCAAGTGAGATGGTATGAGATGAGATGAATATTTTCTAAAGCAAAGTTTGCGATCCCCTCCTGTAGCTCAGTCAATCAGTGGTGTTGAGCCGGAGCCGGACTTGGCCTTGGACCCTTCTGGTTCAATGTTATGGCAGCGGGGTTGAGGTGGGGTGAGATCCAGATAAAAAAGTACCGTTTTGAAAAAGACTTTTGAGATGTAGATTGTTGAATTGATGAATCAAATACTTATATAACTTATTATAGGATTAATACTCTGAGTATATACACGGCGAGGCTAGTTACTGACGGCCTATAATCCTCATCCCTCATCAATCAATGATATCCCATCACCAAAAGCATCATGGATGTCTAGTCCTCGTCAACCGAAATTCTTATCCCACACAAAAAGTGACTTCTCTTATCGATAAGACTGACCGCCACGACCCACCGAGAAAAAATATTCGTCCAACTGAATTTTGCCATCTCTGATACCAACTCTTCGAGCGACGAGCGACCCTTCTCCTCCGTCCGCCTATTTTTTTTTTATTCTAATAAAAAAAACTTCCAGGACAACTCCAATACAAAACCAGATCGCCCAAGATGAAGACGACCTGGAAGGATATCCCGCCGGTGCCTACTCAGCAGGAGTTCCTGGACATTGTTCTGAGCAGGACTCAGCGCAAGCTGCCTACGCAGATTCGCGCCGGTTTCAAGATCAGCCGTATTCGAGGTATGTTCTTATCGCCACAAGCAGATACTTGCGCAACAGATCGCTAACCTCTTCTCTCTCTGCAGCTTTCTACACTCGAAAGGTCAAGTTCACCCAGGAGACCTTCTCCGAGAAGTTTGGCGCCATCCTCGAGAGTTTCCCTCGTCTTCAGGACATCCACCCATTCCACAAGGATCTTCTCAACACACTCTACGATGCCGACCACTTCAGAATCGCCCTCGGTCAGCTGTCAACCGCCAAGCACCTGATCGAGACCATCTCCCGCGATTATGTCCGTCTTCTCAAGTACGGCCAGTCGCTTTTCCAGTGCAAGCAGCTCAAGAAGGCTGCCCTCGGTCGCATGGCCACTCTCATTAAGCGACTCAAGGACCCCCTCATGTACCTCGACCAGGTCCGCCAGCATCTCGGTCGTCTGCCCTCGATCGACCCCAACACCCGAACACTGCTTATCTGCGGTTACCCCAATGTTGGAAAGTCTAGTTTCCTCAAGAGCGTTACTCGTGCCGATGTCGACGTTCAGCCTTATGCTTTCACCACAAAGAGTCTGTTTGTCGGTCACTTCGACTACAAGTACCTCCGCTTCCAGGCTATCGATACCCCCGGTATTCTAGACCACCCTCTTGAGGAGATGAACACTATTGAGATGCAGAGTATTACCGCCATTGCTCATTTGAGATCCGCCATCATGTACTTTATGGATCTTTCTGAGCAGTGTGGTTACACTGTCAGCGCCCAGATTGCTCTCTTCAAGAGCATCAAGCCTCTCTTCTCCAACAAGCTCGTCTTCGTTGTCATTAACAAGATTGATGTTACCCGACCTGAGGATCTCGAGCCCTCACTCCAGGAGGAACTTCAGTCAATCCTCAAGTCCGGTGAGGTTGAGCTCCTCCAGCTTTCTTGCAACACCCAGGAGGGTGTCCAAGAGGTCAAGAACGCTGCTTGCGAGCGCTTGATCGCCGAGCGTGTCAACCAGAAGCTCAAGGCTGGTACCAACAACAGCGGCGAGATTGGTGGCCGTCTGGCTGATGTCATGTCTCGTATCCACGTCGCCACACCCATGGGTGGTCAGACACTCGAGACATTCGTTCCCGAGGGTGTCAAGGACCGCAAGAAGTACGACCGGGAGGACCCTGAGCGACGAAGAACCGCTCGTGATGAGCAGGATGAGAACGGTGGTGCTGGTGTGTTCAACGTCGACATGAAGGCCGACTACATGCTCGAGAACCCCGAGTGGAAGTACGACAAGATTCCTGAGATCTACGATGGAAAGAACGTCTACGACTTTGTCGATCCCGACATCGAGGCCAAGCTCCAGGCTCTCGAGGAAGAGGAGGAGAAGCTCGAGGCCGAAGGTTTCTACGAGTCTGATGAGGATCTTGAGGACGACGAGGATGCCGAGGTCATGCGCAAGGCCGAGCTGATCCGCGAGAAGCAGCAGCTCATCCGCAACGAGGCCCGCATGAAGAAGCGCCTCAAGAACCAGGCCATCATCCCCCGCAAGCAAATGAAGAAGTCTCTCTCCGAGTTCGACGATGCCCTCGACCAGCTCGGTGTCGATACCACCGAGATTACCCAGCGTGCTCGCGAGCAGTCTCGTGGCCGTGGCCGCTCCAGGTCTCGCATGGGTACCGAGGACCCCGATGCCATGGATGTCGATGGTGGCCGTACTGCCAAGGAGCGTCTCCGCTCCATGAGCCGACCTGCCAGCCGTGCTCCCATCAACCGTCGCGACGAAGGTGTCCCAGACGAGGCTCTCCGAAACAAGGCCGAGCGCATTGCCAAGCTCAACCAAAAGAAGAGAAACCGCATGGCCCGACAGGGAGAAGGAGATCGACACACCACTGCTTCCATCACCAAGCACTTGGTAAGTTTACACATTCAGCCCTCTTTCATGATAGAACCGCAACTAACACAATATCCTCTAGGTCGTTGGCAAGCGTGGCATGGGCAAGACAAACCACAGATAGAGAGCCAACACTGGGCCTCCCTTTCTTCCATACTTGGTTGTCTTTGTCTCTTTTCCGGCATAATTTCGCGGGTTCGCGGGCTGTTGGGTTTGCCTGGGAGTTAGGGCGCATGGGAAAATGAACTGTGGTTCCGTCGCTGCGTGCATGCATGCGTACGTACGTACGTACGTACTCGACAAGGAACAACAAACTTACGTGTCGTGTCGTTCGTTGCTTGGGATGAAGAAGCTCTGTCCGAGTTCAGCTAGATAGTAGATATCACGGCGCCTTCTTGAAAAGTACTAAAAAAAGGGGCTGCCACATTTTCTTCCTTTTTAAACAAATCATGATTTATGAAATTTAAAAGTTTCAATCAAATTCAAATATCATTTAGTTTCTGGCCAGTATGCAATTCAACAATATTCATTTGAGTACTCGTGTGAGATGCTATCGAAAGAGGTATAATAAGATCGTGCCCAAGACGCACCATCTTTTAGGCCGCTGTTCTTGACAGAAACTCTGACAATTGGCCCTGCAAAAATATCAAAACAATCCTCCGACCCTACTGACTCTGCAGCGGTGTAGTGTAGCCTTGTTCCTCTTTTGTCATATTTACTGGAACATTCGAGACTCTTACTGCTCCTCGGCGACCTGGATACCTTCCCTCAAGCCCTCAACCTTGAGCTCCTCACCAGTGGCGCGGCGGTAGATATCCTTGACGTCGTCGGTGGTTGTCTCGAAGTGGCTGGTAGCATCGTAGCTCTTGGAGATGAAGATGTTGTCCTTGGAGCCGTTCTCGAGAGGCTCATAGATGGGGATAGGGGGTCCCTGTAACGTGTTAGCATACGTTGTTTATCATGTCAATCTGGGCAACATACCATGAACTGCTCCTCAATCTTGCCAAGGCGGTCAAGACCAGCCTGGAGCTCGACGTGGTGGTTCGCTGAGGTCTCGGCAATGGTCGAGACGATGGCGATCCAGTAGCCCTTGGGGCAGACGTTGTGAGCAGAAGAAACGCAGGCGATGTAGACGTCTATAATCATTAGTGAATGAGCAAATGGGCTTGGGTTGGTGGTATTTACCGTTCTTTCGGCCAACTTGAGACTGGGGAATGATAAGCTGGGCGGAATCGGCATCGTTGGTGCCAGCAAGAGGGTGCTTCAGGATGCAGATGGCTCGGAGAACGTGGCCAACGACCTTGGCCTTGTTGGGGAAGTAAGAGGGGTCACCAAGGATCATCTTGGCCTTGGTCTCGAACTTCATCTCCTCAACTCCGGTCATGGTAGCCTTGATGCCAATAGCCTTGTCACCATCGTACTGGACCTCGTCGATGTTGGTGTTGAGCATGTAAGTGCCGCCGTAGATGGCAGACAGACGGGCGAAACCCTGGGGAAGCTCGCCAAGACCGTAGAGAGGGTAGATGTAAGGAGACTTTCCGTATCGAGCAACAGAGTTTCCGTAGAGGCGGATGCGCTCGATAGCCTCGGGAGCCTGGCCAGGGGTGGTGATGTAGTCGTCGGTAAGGTAGAGAGCCATGGCGTGGCCAATGAAGTCCTTGGTGGTTGTCTCAAGACCGAACTTGTCGTAGACATCCTTCATTGTGCAGTTGTTCATGTCGAGACCTGTTTAGAAAATCACATGTTAGCAAATTGTTCAGATCTATTTCACAAGCGCTCCTTCCTCTCCTTATCACATGGAAATACGCACCCTTGTGTGTGGCGGGGTCCTTGGGGTCGAAGCTGCCAACCCACTCGATGAAGGACTTCATGCGTCGCTTCTCGAAGAGTCCCATAAGGGGAGATCGGAGAGCCTCAGCGGCATCGGAGGGAACCTTGGCAACGGTAGCCTTGTTGGAGGCACCCTGCTGGACGTAGCTGCCAGCGACTTGCTTGAACTCAAGGTATCGTGTAACATCGGTAGAGACGAGAATGTTGGTCAACTCGCCGGAGGACATAAGGAACTTGGGGACGAGGTCGATGTTCCAGTCGTTGAGGCGGCCATATTGCTTCCAGGGCTCCTCGCCCTCACGGAAGTTTCCGTACTTCTTGAAGAGCTGTATTCAGAGTTAGACATATTGGTTCAGGAGGTAGGTCGGTTTCAGAGTGGGTGGTAGTTGTGTACCGTCTCGAGGTTCACGGAAGCGGCCTCTCTAGAAAAGAATTAGTATTTGGTGTTGAGTAATTAGAATCCAATAGACTTACCCTCCGTAGTGGTCGTTACGGTCGATGTGTAGGACCTTCTTGCCCTTGACACTAAGAACACTGTTGAAGCACCATCAGCCGACCGCCTTTATATAACCATCACCGCCTAGCAGCTTGCGCCAGTCTGGAACACATTTGCGACATGGCAAAGCGGTCAAGACGGAACTGTTGCTGTATGTCTTACCCAGAAAGAATACACTCAGTCAGTCCTGAAAATCGTCAGTATCAAGTGTCATGAAACTGCCCTGCCAGCGTCGAGTTCGAAGCTTTGTGATGCGGGGATCTGTCTGCTGGCAGAAAGTGGCGGGGAGGGGGGAATAAGACAAGACATACCAGTGCCCAGCACGACGACGTCATATTCAGGAGCAATCTCATCCATGATGGCTATTGTGTGGTGTTGATAATTCGATGAAGTTTTAGGTAAGGTAGGAATAGGGTGAAGCAAGCAAGAATGGAAGGAAGGAATATGGAGACGGAGACGGAGATGGAGATGGATGGGAAGCTCGAGAGGATGCAGTTGCGGTGGCGGGGTCCAGCTACAGTAAGTTAAGTTAAGTCCATGTCCAGTGTGGAGACTAACCTTCTGGCTCTCTCACCGAACCTCGAGGTAAAATACGGATAACGCCCCCAAATACAGCCTCTTACCCAATTCATCTCTATCTAATCTCAAAGTTTCTCGTCTACATGAGCCAAAATTACACTGAGATGAACCTACAAGCATAGTTCTGTGACTATTGTACGCTCATCATCTACTATTTCGCTTCACTGAACCCCTATATTTCCCTTCCTCCTCAGGAACTGTTCGTCAATGTCAAATTTAGCTTAGCAGTCGGCTCAATATAAGAGACCCAGCAACGACCCCAGTATCATTATCGTGTAATTGGAACTATTAGCTCAACATACAGGGTCCTTGACCTTCTGCCACTTCTTCTCCTTTCCTTCCATTGCTACCTATCCACCCCTAAACCATTCGTGTATTACTTGCTTCATGCTGTGGAGCGAGCCCCCTTTCGTGGTGAAAGGTGACAAGGTCCTGACTTACATGGTAACAAAGCTCATTGCTATGTTGGGACATGGGCTTGCAGAGCAAAATATCCAATGTCTGACCTTGACCATCTTTAAATCTCGACCTTAATAACACGTTGCAGATTGTTGATTTCCTTCTTGACGCAGAGTGTGGAAATGTAGAAAGTCGTTATTGAGAGTTCATATGCTTGCATATACATTTTTACTTCGTCAACTGTATCTTACATATCCTAGATGTACACGACGAATAGGTCAACATGTCCCTCTATCGGGCATCGTTAAAACCACTACCTCCCCAATCACACAAATAGTACATAACATCGTCTCGCATATGGCAGGTTCTTATTATTTCTTCAACTCCTTCTCAATCTTGGCCGCCTGGGCTTCTGTTGCAACGGGATCGATCTGCTTAGCCGCCTCGGACTCTGCCTCTGGCTGTGTCCACTCAGCAACGTTGACATCGTCCTCATATGCCGATGGTGTGTAGACATTGCCCTCGCCACCTTCGAAGTTGATCTCGGGATCGTTCGTGGCGACCTCGACGGCATCTTGCCAAGTGTAGTATCGCTCCGTCAAGACATGCTTGATAGCTCGCTGTGTCTTCATGACCTATTTCCTCCAAGTCAGCATTCCAATATCATATGGTAGTCCAGATTGCGAATATATCGTACCTCCTCATCTCGAGCGTCAATCTCCCGCTCACCGAATCCAATCTTTGTTCGGAGTAGCTCTGCCCTTGATGTAGAGAGCATGTTTCTCTCCTTACAGCATACCCACCAAAGTGCATGCAGGTCGTCCCATGACTTTTTTCGCAGCTCCTCGACACTCCACGCACGTCCATGCTCCTCTGTTTGCTTGGGAGTTGCCAACAGCTTGCCTGCCTCGGGGAAGAATCCCCACAGACCATGATTAGGGTCAACCTCAATCTTGGGCTTGAATTCGCGGGGCTTCGGTAGCGGAATGTTCGACATGGAAAGAGGCTCGCGAGGTCCGGAGCCGTACAGACTACTAACACCTCGCTTGGGGTTGTTGTCCTTGGTTTTGCGCTTGCATTGTGGTGCGGTCGTGGAGAAGTAGGCGACTCTAGGGACCGTAGATGAGATCCTTGATGAAGAGGCCTGGATAGCTCGGCCAGCCAATGGCCGTATCGTATTGGAAGCTGCCATTGAGGAATATGTTGCCTGTCGTGGGGGATCAGACGAGGCTATTCGCTATTCAATTCGTCCCACGCATTCGCAAATTTTGGGATCCGTAGCTCGCGGAGCATCGGTGTCGGCGCTACATTACACCGATCAGTGCCGCTTCATGGCTGGTCACGTGACGTCTTTCTGCAACACCGGCATCGAGCCTCACCGAGTCTCACCTCAGACCTCACCGAGCCTTACCAAGAGATGGATCTCAACAGTGGGTTCTACGAACGGCACTTGCAGCACGGATAGTTTGGTACAAAGTACATGAAGCTTTGGGGTGGGTGATGCGGGGGAATACTCCAGATGCCCCATTTCATCTTTATCTTCTAGAACAAAGTTGCTTGTCACCAGTTCCTGACTAGGACAACCATAAGAGCCACATTCTTTATGCGGGGGATAGATCCATCGCCAGGGACGAGCACAGCTTGAAGGTGCCAATGCCATCATAGGCTCCACGATTGGAGATCGTTTCCAGTAAAACGTGCGTCAACCATGGTTCCTTTGATACCATCGCAACAACGAGTGTTTCGTGTCTCAAACTGTTACTATAATAACATGGCAGCGATGTGGTATAAACACAACTGACCAGAAGAACATGATTGTACGCAACGCCAGCAACGTTAAAAACAGATTAACTAACTCAAAGCTAAGGCGTAACACGTAGTAAACCTACCAAGTGCATTGAAACCACCCTATACCATACATAACCTTTAGAACGAGCCAGCATCGGCTCTATGCGTTCGTGATGCTACCTTCAGGGTAGTTGGATCTGCACTCGGCATAACTCAGTTGGCCAACCTGCAACATCGTTGTTTGGTCTACTTTCAGGACT
This sequence comes from Fusarium coffeatum, assembly GCF_003316985.1. Taxonomy (NCBI): domain Eukaryota; kingdom Fungi; phylum Ascomycota; class Sordariomycetes; order Hypocreales; family Nectriaceae; genus Fusarium; species Fusarium coffeatum. The sequence goes on along the minus strand of NW_022157929.1, from coordinate 437,007 downwards.
ACACGTGTGCAAGTCCCAGGTGTTCCTGCAACGACACGCACACATGCATCTCTCAAAGAAACATCCAGTTCATTTCGCCAAAAACACCTGCCAGCGAGTGCTGTCCCACTGACAGCTCCTCGGATATATTCACTACTGTGCCTTGCGATGTCAGGAGGGTAGCAGTCGTGTCTCGGCAGCGTGGGGGTCCATACTGCATCCTTGGATGTCGGCTGTCTTTCGTAATAACAGACAATGCCTGATTCAGGGATTGAGGTCATGCTGGACAAGCTAAAAAGACCATGCAAGTCAGAAGGACTTCGGGGGTGGGTGGTTGTTGCGACCAACAAACTGCAACCCTAGTTGCTTCACCGCGCAACCAGGGCGCCTAACAAGGGATGATCTGCCGTAATTGTCGCGAGACAATTAACACTTCACAGTGTCTTCCAGTTTGCAGTCAGTCGATTTGCAGTTACAGTACTCTTCCCCTCTCCCATGGTCCTGGACAAATACTGCACTGCCGCGGCATCCTCCGTCCCGTAACCTGCAACTGCATCCTGCAAGCCGCAACTTTCGAGATCCGGCACATCTCTGTCGTCATATGGTCGCAGGCTCGTTGCTAGATGAAAACACCATAGGCAGATCGTCTTCGTACTGGGTGCACCGAAGCTTTTAGAGTTATTTCTGGCGAGATTGTGATATCCAAAATGACGCTTCCTGTGAAAGGGATGTTGATAGCCTTTCTCACTCTGAATACGTCCCCCTCTCATCATCTTCCACTTCTTGCTGCAGGGTTGAGCTGTCTGATAGAAAAGGGTATAGATCTCAAACATCCAGACACCGCATCCAGCCATGTAAGTTTACCGACACAACTGACTTTTCACAGTACAACGCACAGTACACAACAAACCTATTCCTTTTCAAGAGAATCGTTTTTGATGGCAACTTGCACTAAAAACCATACTGGTGTAGATACTGGCCAGGAACAGCCAAGTGCTGGTGGGGGGCCTCGTGGGAGCGGACACCATAAACAGCCAGCCACGCCTATCCGGTAGAGTTCCGCACCATCACTCCTCGTAAACTGCGCCGGTGATAGTGGTGGTGGTGGTGATGATGCGAGAAGCTTTTGCTGTTGGATGCAGACCCGTGAAAATTTGTGACGTAAATGACTATCATGTGGTTGGGAAACTGTTGATTACTCAATTTATGTGATTGACTCCCTCAATTGGCCGTATTCTTTCCAGGAAAGGGTTGAGTAGGCGCCGAGGCAAAGCACTTTTGTGTGAATTCCGCGAAAAAAACTGTTCTCGATGGCTTATCACTAGTTTCGCCTAGGCAGCGACTGATGCAGTTCTGTACAGTTCTGTACTGATGTGAGGGATATATGGCGATTTGTTTCATGCTCATCACGATGTCAATAATTTGGAAACTCCGAGACTAAACAGTTATGACTCGTGCAGGCGCGTTATGCACGCGCAGTCTGGTAGTAATAGTGCATCCTTCACCAGTTCCGATCAACGGACACGGCCAATCGCCGCTTCCAAACCAGAATTGTTGAGTACAGTATAGTACAAACTGTCGTACACGCTGCATGCACAAGATTTGGAATCTTTCCCATTAATGTGTGGCGCTGAAATGAAGCCATCACGACGTGCTTCTTCCTATCGTTGTGTGCCCAGAGCGATGTGGCTCTAACGGGTCTCCAAGCTCTTCAAGGAGCGGGAAGGGACCCAGTAGAAAGAAGCTTGGTGCGTTGAGGCTCAACATGCTTTCCACAGCACCACCAACGGCAGTTTTGTGCCTCTCCACCAGGCCCGCTTCTCCAACGATTGCCGAACATGGCTTTCTGGTGTGGCATTCATCTTCTGTGTATTGGAACGAATAGCGACCTTGTCACCGTTTTCTTTGAGGCGAAACCGCTATGCCACCCAACCCACGCGATCGTTTCAAAGGCAAGGCTCCCTCAGAGCTATCCTTTCAATTTTCAGGAGTCCAAAGCCTCAGTGTCCCAGCGTTGCTTGTCAGCCACTGTGATTGTGTCGGATACCCCAATATAGCAGTCCCGATAATCCGGACAGGGATTAGTCCATCAAGGTTGGCTGGTACGGATTATATTAGGAAGGGCGAGCATTATCATTTCACTAGCGAGTCCTGTAGGCGAGTAATGACATCTTAGCTTTCTGCCGGCGGCACCCGGTCAACCTGTTTAAACACGGACAAAAATGCCTAAATTGTACAGGAGTGCCCTGACTACGCCATTTGTCAGCGAGGAAATGCAGGGGTGGCCACGATACCTTTCACAGCATTCGAGAGGCTGAAGTCTTCAGTATCACAGGACATCGATATTCATGCATATGCGTATTGCAGCGCAATAGGATCATGTCAATGGACAAAGGGTGTGTTAACAGCATCCAAATGAGTAGCTTGGCGAGCCATAATGCCACGGGGTCCGAATTGCCACAGGGAGCGAAACGGCGGTATGTATGGAAATTATCTGATTCGAGTCGGTGAAGTCTCGGAAAATTAAACAAAAAGTAGAATTAACGTCATCGCTGCCATGGGAGTGTTGTGCGAACTCTGTGTGAGACTCGGGGTATGTCTCTTGGTATTCCGAGTCTGGAGTCAAAGTTTACATACCCCGGTAAGTGACATTCAGGGAAAACAGTAGGTAATAATTGCGCAATCCTCACTCAAGGAAAAGGACCATCAAGTTGTCGTCCAAGACCTCAACAAGATTGATAACGGCAGAGGTATTTTGCCTGTTCAATCACAGTGCTGGCAGTTGTGTGCCACCTGTCATCGCATGGACAATTGTCTACCGCATCTCGCACATGCCCAGCATCCGCACGACTCGATATCCCAAAACGCGACGCCACCGAGCAAGGGGTGGGGTAGATTTCTCTAGCTTCCCAGGAGAACACAGGGGGTTGAGATTCTTCCATGCCTTAATTAGTTAGTGCGAGAACCGCGAGTTGCTGTTGTTTCCCGGGAATGATGCTGGCATCTCGGTGTTCCCGCCCCTATGGCCTTCTCCAAAGTCCCTTCTTTGTTTCGAGTTGGCTAATCATCGTCCGATCACGGAAGTGACTCGGGTTTCCTGGCAACCAGATTTAGTAGCCGAGGCTTCGAACCTCGGGACTGCATCAGGAATACCGCAGTAATTGTTCTCGTGGCCAAATGCCGTTGCTGTATTGTGATCTGATATGTTTTTGATAGACGAGCATCAGCGGCTCAGAAGACGATTTCTCCAACTATGGAGTCCGCCTCCTCACGGGAAGGACTCCACCACAACCTTCTGGAGCGAGAATAGAAGCCTTCGACTTCCCACCCAGGCCACCCTCGTCCTTCAGCAGATGCAATGGCGGGAAGATGAGGGGTTCCAAGGGACCATGCTCCACTGAGATCTGCTTTGGTGGGAACACCCGCTGTGCTTGCGGGAGCCATTGAACGGTTGGCGTTAACAATAGGATTAAGGACCCTGCAAAAGTCAGACTTTGTACCATTGTCGAATTTCGTTGATATGGCTACAGGCGTGCCTGCATTTAGGGAGAATGGCTTTGAGTGTAGCCGAGATTCCTAGGTGCCGACGACCGGCTTCGATTAAACCAGGCGACTGTCCGACAGGTTCCTTTTCCCGCGGACCATTATCTCCATCCCGGGAGTACCTGGTACATTCGGCGAATTCTCCTGGTCTTCTTTTCCTCTTCGTCCCACTTTGCTTTTTCGACAGCCTTGGCAAGTCTCGTAGGAACTGCAATATCCGCTGAACCGTCCAACGTCGTTTTTCTCTTACACAAATCCTTTCTTTTGATCGCGCCATGTTTGAAATAATTCCAGGGTGGTAGTGTAGATGCGTATGCGTCCATAGCTGTCAGGCGCCATGCAAGTTGTGGTGTTCAGATGGATGCAATGGCAGCATGTCCTTGGAGGACCCTTGGCTTCACAAACTGGGTTATGTTTTCGCTTGACTCGTGGATCCTGCATATCATCTCAGAATCCTGGCTTCTTCGAGTCACGAGACAGAATGTGCCCCATTTAGACATGGTCGACTTTTATGAACCACATTCGCTTGGAAGTTGTACTGTATGTTCGTGATCTCTATCGAAATGAGTTTGATCGACTGGCATAAGTATTGTTCTTTTGCCGCCAAGACATGTCGCAAATAACAGACTCGAATTACCCTCGACATACATGCTTGGCATGGTGGCATAGTAGATGATTCAGATAGACTGCTTGACCTGTTGCCATCCTGGTCTTGTAGTTGCAGTAGCTGCGAACCATTGGTCTTCGAACGATATATGCTTCTAACAGCAAGTGGCTGACAGATTTTGGGTTAACTTTAGAGCCAGAGTTGTGCTTGGTGGCTCGGCAGAACAACACAGCTCATATTCGTCTTAGCTTTTCACAATTTCCATCGGAAGAGAAACTGGACAAATAGAGGCGTGTATATCCGTGAAAATCTGCTCACGATCCCATCACAGTAGTGTAAGGACTAGTCGCTTCATTTTGCTCACAAGATCAGGCAAAACCCAGGGAACAGTCGTTAAAATGAGAAACGCTGCGTCAGGTCGATGAATCCCGGCGCGAACTCGGTGTCCGAGTCGTGTATGAGGTAATGCGGTGAAGACTTGGTCTGGCGTGAAGCATCGTGACCTTTGGGTGTGTACAATACCGGCTACGACACCGGGAATCGAAAGACGACTAGTGCCAAGTACCTTGTACAAGAAGCAAGCAGGCATGCAGTACTGCCAACTAGCAAAACAATGCGTACCCGTTACCATAACACCCAGCCTCCAGTATTCCCTGCAGACGCCCCACCCCCTGCGAGCAACTTGCCCTTTCGACCTATCGAGTGTACAGTATCGACCGTGCGAATCTTAGAACACAGAACCGTTTCTGAAGTTTTTCGACGCGTCGTGCATCATCCTGGATCTGATTTTTGATAACAGCGTTTCCCTGTCGGTGTTCAGGATCGCGAGACGTGCGGCATCGTTGCGAATGCCGCCGGGACCCTGTCAAGACTATGAGCTTGTCAAGAGGAGAAGTGGTTGTGTTATAGTGATGCTGGCTGAAATGGTAGCACGGCTCCATGGCTGTCCCAAGGTCTTTATGTAGGATGAGGCAAACTTCAGACAACCCAATGCCTGCGGCGATGTCGGACGGTAAGACCGGTACAGTACAACTTTTCTAATGGTGTTGCGGAATATTTCAGGTACATCCATGGGCGCTGAAGGGTTCGCTGAAGCTGAGAGCATCTCATCTCACAGGTACCTGAGCGAGGGGTTTGCATGTCATGTTCGCGCCTCACCAGGTGTATTTTTCCTCCAAAGTCCTGAATCGGTTTGGCGTTCTGGTTCGTATGATACATGTACCGACTGCATAGTAGATCGCCCTTAGGAAGTGTGTCTAGCAGAGGCGGAACGTAGACTTTTCTCTTATGACATGACGACTGGTAATCCGAAATCAGTGCAATGTAATCTGCGTTCTGTCTGTCCTAATTGTGATCAAGTAACCTGAGTCTTGTCGAATAGCTTTCTCTTCGTTGAATGACTAGCGATTTCACGTCTCTATCGAAGAAGTGTGGATACGACGAGGGTACCTGGCTTCCAACTGACACGGCAGCAGTCGGTAAGTGACCAGCAAGTATATTTCACCGCAAAGTGTTGGCAAGTGAATTGGATTATCGAGCCCCCGATTCTGGCGGCTTAGAGCGGCAATGGCATGGCACCTGCGCTAACATCCAAGTCGAACAGGCCAGAAATCTGGCCGTAGACCCGATTTGATTCAGATTGGAGAGGGACGAGGGGCGTGCAGTAAGTAAAACGAAAAAAATTCGAATCATCCAAACTCGAAGAGGAACAAATTGGACACTGCAAACAGCTGGCGTCCAGTCGAAGCGTCTTCCTTGCTTGGCACTTACCTCGGTAGCAGGTACTTCCGCGTTTACTCCGGTCGCTACTTCGCTCTTTATTTTCCCGCCTGTGCTGTAACTTGCAAGTAGGCATCGGGGCAGTAAGGAACTCGATTGTAGTAGTGTGAGAGACGAAATAGTTTGGTCAGTTAATGGTGCAGAGATCACCTTCTATATTTCCTGCACACTGAGCTTGCCCCTAAGCAGGCAGCCGCGCTGCCAGTGATTGACAGTGCTCGTAGGTGACTCGAGGTAGCAGGTACATGCACCTGCCTCAGAATTTCTCATCAGTTTCCTTCCTGCCTTCCGTTGTTCTCTCGTCTTCCATCTTTCCTCATTTTCTCCCGAAAAAAACCTTTCCCTCTCACAAGCTTTCTCTCTGTCCTGTAACATCCTCAACTTTCTTTTACTTGGAATTATTGCAATTCCTGCGACGGGAATTCTTTTGTCGATTCTCTCATCTTTATTATCGAGATATCTCCAACGTTCTGCGCGTCTGGCGCCTGGCCCCATCAAACACGAGCGCGACCCGCGACCCTTCTAGGCTATTTTTTCGCCCTTTGCTCCAGATCCCAGCCGCCAGCTATTCTGATTGTGGTTCCTTTGCTTCGCTGTGGGCCCACAGACGTTATCCACTTCCCACCTACCTCTCTTTCATTCTCAGGCCCTGCATTTGCAACTTTCCCAAGGCGTGCCAATTGCAACAGAAACTCCCGTCGCGAGTATCAGTTGTAAAATACGTACTGTGCGCGACCAAGGCATTTCCAACGGTTCCGCAACTCCCTCGTTTTTTCTTGCCTTTCTTTCGCCGCTCTCTCGTCATTGCGTACTAAGCAAACCAGAGAGAAAAAAACTAAACTTTTAGAAAAAGTTAGTGCTGCTACTGCATCACTCTTTTTAATCCACACCCGCACCAACCCACTTCTTTTTTTTTCTCCCTCCTTCACTCGCACCTCTTCTTCCCACACCCACCCACCCAAGCAGAATCCACAACAACACTACCCACCTTTTTGCAAAGGCTGCCCTGACAGCTTGCCCGTCTAGAAGAGACCGCCAGAAGAAAAAAAAAAAATAATACTTAAAAAGGTTCGAGACCCAGTTCTCCACTCTGTGCACCCTCTTCCAAAGCACTACCTTCAAAGAGGGACCTGCCACGAGCCTCATCCTCCACCATCCGGGAACATCTTTCTGCGGAGCTTTACAAGGCATCGTATTTGATTGATCTTGCTTGCTTTCTCAAGTCTTGCAAACCTTCCCTCGGACCCCTCTTCCTTCCTTTCTCCGCAAATCCTCCCTCGACTTGGACTTGTCATCCACCGACCAGGTCCATTATACCCCGGGCATATTTTTTGCGTCGCGGTATCTTCAACACCACGTCGATTGTCACGAGCTTCGCGTTCAACAAGAGTAGCATGGACGGTCCTCACTACCCCTCCAATGGTATAAACACGACTTCTTCTGGTCAGACTTATCCTTCACCTACCGCGATCTCTCCCAACCAGCTGCAAACCGGCTCGCCGCTCCCTCAAACTCTGCCTCCGCTGCAGCCTCCTCCCACATCTGCCACGATGCAGAACATGTACGGAAGCCACCCTCACACGCCGCGAACCCCAGGCACTCCCAACACGCCTGGGTCGGCCTCCAACATGCCTAGCTACCAGCAGCAGCAGACCTCTCAGCCTCAGAACCGAGGTGGTATCTACTCAATGGCGCCGAACCAATACCCTCCTCCTCAGGGCTATGGCACTTCTGCCATGATGCCCCAGGCGACCACTGCTGCTTCTCACCCTCAGCCCATTGCGCCCGCCCCTGCTGGTGGTCGCGGTCCTCCTGTGTTGCGCCCTATGCCTCCTGGTGGCATCATGTCTCAACCTGGTGTTTCTTCTCCTTACGGTCCTGCTTCTCTTATGCAGCCTCAGTCGGTTATGCCTGAGGGCGAGCCTCCTACTCACGTTGTTGGCTCCCAGGGACGACGCGGTATCCTGCCCAGTGCTCCTGGCCGACCCGCTGCCCCAGCTGCCGGCACTGGCACCAAGAACACTGTGATTCCCGTGAAGGACGCTGATGGCAAATTCCCTTGCCCTCACTGCACAAAGACATACCTCCATGCTAAGCATCTCAAGCGCCATCTCCTGCGACGTGAGTAGAACGACTTGTTTGACGTGACAGTGGTTACTGACAATGATTCTTTAGACACCGGTGATCGCCCATACATGTGCGTTCTCTGCCGCGACACCTTCTCTCGAAGTGATATCCTGAAGCGTCACTTCCAAAAGTGCTCTATCCGCCGTGGCAACCCCACTGGAGCGAGTCACTTGTCGCATCCTCAGGCTCACGTCAAGAAGAACCAACAGGCTCAGAAGGCCGCCGGTCTTGCTCACGAGGGTGATCTCAACCATCTCAATGGCTTGAGCAACCTCCCTGGTGACAACATGGTCCACCCCTTTGGCATGGTTCCAGTCAACGACGGCATGAACAACATGGCCCAGGATCAGAGCCAACTCTCTCGATCCAGCTCGCTCGGCCGTCTCGACAACGGTAACAACGCTGACAGACGGAACATGAACGGTCAGGTCATGGGTGCTTCTCAGCCCTACGGTGCTGACCCCAACATGAACCAGCAGCAGATGACTGGCTACAGCATGCCTCCCGCTCAGAACGGAATGCCCATGTACGGTGGCTCAAACACAAACCCTCCATCGGGCCTTGATTGGTCTCAGATGTTCCAGGCTGGTGCGCATCAAACCTACAACAACAACTCTTTCAATCCTAATCTTGGACAGACGCAGATCGGAATCAAAACCGAACCTAATTCCGGGCCCGGAACGACAGGCGATAGCGCCAGCGATACCCTTTTGTCGAACTTGGGAATGCATTCTCACCAAACTCCATACAACCTACTTTCTGATCAGATCCTTAATTTCTTCTATCCTCCTAATCAAGCCATCGATCCCTCGAGCGCAGGCATGAACCTCTATTTCTCACCCGACAACGTCAAAGACTTCTTGGACAAGTACACTCATTTTCACATCCATATGCCCTTCATTCACGTCTCCACCTTCAAGGTTATGGAGGCATATACTGGCTTACTAGCAGGCATGTGTTGTATAGGCGCCTGTTACTCAGACAATGTCACCTCGTCTAATGTTCGCGAAATGATGGATTTTCTCGTCGTCGCCCTCCAACGCGACTGCAAGATGATGTCTAATGCTGAACTACAGACAAACCAACCGGGACACGCGTCTCGGGCTGACATTGAAGAATTGCAGGCTGTCTTGTTAACATGTGTTTTATTGCTTTGGAACGGAAACCCGCAGCAGAGAGAGCGTGCACGACAAATCTATCCTGCTCTGGCGAGTAACGCTCGTCGGCTGGGTCTCTTCCGGTCATCTTCTGACCCTGCCAACATGTCTCACTTGCATCAAATAAACTTTGACCGCAATTCATTTGACATTCAGCAGTGGAACTGGGACAGCTGGATTGACCAGGAGCGCAGGAATCGCTTGATGTTCGGCGTCTTTTTGATGGACGTGGCGATGGGACTTTACTTCAACTCTCAACCTTTGTTTGATGTCATGGAAATCCACCTACCTTTGCCTTGCGACGACGTGGCCTGGGATGCCGATAAGGCTGAGGACTGTGCTGCCGCACTTGGTCTTCACGGGCCCGACGTTGCTTCGCAAAAGAATCCATACGGCACTCAACGAGCAAAGCAACCAGAGATGGACTGGGCTCTCAAGGCTCTTCTGCACCCATCTTATCAGATCCAACCTGGAAGCACGAACCTTTATGGAAAGTTTGTTCTTATCCACGGTATCTTAGCTCTGATTCGGCGGGCCCAGATCGACGGGCATGCGGCTCAATTGTCCAAATTTGGCACACCTCCTCCTAATGATTGGATGACCCCAGCCGGCGGCAATAGCGGACGGGGTACTCCAGTTGAGGGGGCGGCAGCCAACGTGGACCCACAGAGCCTGCAGGCACTTGTCATCGCTTTGAGCAAATTCAAGAGCAACTGGGATGCGGACATGGCCAATCAATTCCCACCGGTTGTGACAGGATCCAGTAATCCACGACGACACGGGTTCTCGAGAGATGCCATTCATTTCTACTGGCTTTCCCACTACTTGCTGAAGCACACACAGACGTCTGACTTCCGGTTGGCTTCTGATGCGCGCTTTGTGCAAATCATTCAATTATTGAAGTCAGTCAAAGCATGGGTGATGAACGATGGCGCGAGCAGAGGAGAAGAATTAGGATCAGTCGGAGAAATCGACGAACAGTATGGAGCTATGGATCTCACGTTAGAGATGGCAAAACTTTTCAAACCTCTTCCACAGGTGGTGGAAGACGCTGGCACTGCGTCTGTCAAGACGGAACTTGGTACAGGGACGGCAGTATGATTTTCTTTACATTACACAACCAAAAAAGCACTTTCGGGGTGGGGCTGCATCTGGAGGCGTTGCGTTGCATTCTGATTTATGTTCTTTGTTTTCTTTGTTTCCTGGGTCACTGGGTTTCACCGATGTGATGGTCATCTCAGGGTAGACCTGGTTGACCTCACGCATCCATGGTCGGCACTGTTGTGCAATGCATTTGTCGAAAATTAGACGGGAAGCGGAGTTGTAACTGCATATTAGACTTTGATCAAGATAGAGAGGGAAGTCTAACCGGGTGAAGGTCACCCGGTAGACTATCATGACTTGATGGCTTGGAGCAGGTTAATGATGTTTGCCTATAATTATTTGTGCCGCCTCTTGTGAAGTGTATATGTGTGATATGTGAGAGTTATAATGCAACTCAACATGTAGTAATTTTCTTGTAACCGTGCATAGACGTAGATGTATTCGTTTGTTGACTTGCTATATATTATTTGCCCTCTTTCTCATCCTTCTCAACAGTGATGATCTTTGGTGTGTACTTGTCCAATTCGGCCTTGTCTTCCTCAGTAGGAGTCAAACCGAGGGACTTCTCGAGTGGATCAGTCAACATGAGTCCTCCAGCACCCCATGCGATGACTGCGACACCGACAGCAAGGCGGGTTTTGGAGGAGAGATTCTTGTAAGCCCTGAAAGTGCGTAAGTATCCCTAAGCGATATCGGGGGAAAGGATTAGCAACATACTTGAGCATGATGTTTGATGTGTGAGTGAGTGAGTTGACAGAACAGGTCGTCTACATAGCCTTGCCAGATTGTCCTATAGACTGACGTTAGAGGTTGGAAGTCAAAAATGAATTTGCTACATGAATCACTTACTTGTGATCCTGAAGATGTGGATCAGAGTAAAGCAGAGCAAGACTCGGCGGATAAGATGGGATGGATGAAAATTGATCAAAGTGAGGTTTTGCTTCTAACTCGGGATTGAGGCAGAAGCAGAAAGGCGCGTGATAGGCTTACCTTGGGGCGTGGTAGTAGCGGGTCTTGACTTGGGGGATTCAAGCTTCAGGCATGGAACTCAGCTCTCTTCTCAATAACTTACCTATCCTCCAATGTTATCGAGAACATCAGCTATGAGAGATACCATCAAGAGAAGGAAAATCTAGTATCAAAAATTGCGACAAAGACCAAAAGCTTCGTCTTAGTCTACGGACCAACCATAAACATGACAACCACCGACAATGGAGCATCAGCGTCATCATCTCAGCCCCGCCTTATCCAGCTTCCCGTCGAGCTTATCGACAAGATTGCCGACAATTTATCCAGAGATGACTTTGAAAACTTTAGACTATGCTGTCGTCTGATTGCAGAATGTACGAAACCACTGCTCGCATTGGCCCATTTCGATGGCATGCCTTGGAGGCCCGATGGTCTACGCCTACATGATCTGTCTCTTGAACCGAGCTGCGCAAGGCGCATTCGCTCAGTCACGTTCAACATGGCACGCATCGGCGAGGATGAGGTTGAAGAAGGCATGTTGTGGATCAAGGATCCCGTGGAGCGTGAGGCTAAATGGGCGCCATATCTCGAGACACAGGATCTCTGCCTCGATGATGTCGAATTACCACTTGATCTGGTCATTCCGGCAATTAAACGATTACCCAACCTCGATACGGTTTGTCTAACATGGTGCGAATGTCCGTGGAAAGGGCACCGTGATATTGAGGACGCTTTCAGCTACGAGAATTCGATAGAACTAGCCGGAAATGAAATATACGACACCCAGCAGGCCGTTCTTGCAGCTCTACTTGAGCGAAATAATCCCATGAAGAGTTTGACGATCCAGCCTTTTATGCATACGGAGGTCAATATTCCAGCTGGTCTGGAATCCAACATCGCCACGGTCTTGGGATCGGTAACGCAGCTGCATTTGATGGTGAACTACGAGGTGGAATACTTCTGGCCGAAGCGTCTCGATACCTTCATATCATTCCTACCCAACCTGCGAGACCTTCAAGTCCACACCTGGCCATCCGATATTCCCGCCTCAGACCTGGACTTCTTCATCACCAAGCGTCTCGAACGTCTCGAAAAGCTCGACCTATCCTGCCTGCACTTCAACTTTGTCAACTTCGCCAACCTGATCAAGAACCATGGGCCTACGCTCAAGTTTGTCAAAATGACGAGTCTATACGGCTGGTGCGATCCCTTCAGCGCGGCCGAGCTTGACTGGGATATGATGTTCCAGCTCATGAGAAACAGGCTGACGGTGCTGGAGGAGATAGAGATCAATGGTAAGTTCAGTGACAATGTGGGCTGGCATCAGTTGTTTTGGCGGGAGGATATGACATGGGCGAAGGAGTTTGTGAGGATTTGGGGAGAGATGAGTCAGCCTCTTGAGAAGTATATCTTGAAGGGAGGGGAGTATCCTAAACCCACATGGAGTATTTGAAATTTGAAGAGGTAATAGGGCTATTGGAGTAATTGGTACGGGATAAGGCTTATGGAGTTTCTTTGAAGTTATTCTCTCACACAGTTGTGTTGATATGGAGCACGCATATGTATCTAAGCTGCAGGCAGATAGTGTGCGATTACAATAGCCATTTTGTAGTTATTAAACTAATTAACGATTTACTCAAGACGAGCTGTTTGTTCTCCTCTAGCAACTGGACAGCTGCTGAAGAGTGCAATTGATACATCCGGTTATATCCACCTGGTGCTTGAGGTACCCAGATGGTAGGAAGGACTTCAATCGACCTGAACATATCTCTTCCCGCATATCCCATATACCCAGACTTCTACCTGTTGCTCTGTGTACCAATATCGTGGCTTGTATCATTGGTCTTCTGACAATCTGATTCATCTTGTCATCAACTTTGCAGACGTGTGTCATGAGACTATCAGTCACATGGAAAAGGCAATGATGTCTTTGGTTGGTGAAGCGAATATTTTAGCCATATTGTCAATATCGCGAGACACTATGATCCATGGAAGGAATCTTTCTGTTATAGTACGATGCTACCATGGGCCCGTTGTTTGCAAGCTTCTGAACATCGAATGCTTGTGTCAACTAGTCATGACTATGGGTGTCATATGCAGTATGCGAGAGTTGGCATAACTTAGGATGCTCTGAACAAATGTTTGTAACAAAATCGATCTAACTTCTTTTCTTGGAAGGCTGGTTAAGACTGCTTTGAACCGGTACCATATGATTCTGGTGCTCTGGCTCAAACTCACATAGTTCTTATACACGACTTCCTAATTGTTTCGTCTAGACTATCGGTGATTCGATGTTCGGCAGTGAATCAAAAGGACAAGCCACAACTGTCTGGTTTTAGATATCGTAGAATATCTGGTTTGAAACTCTCTACTGGAACATGGCACGGTATGGTGACTCCGTTAACTTGTTTCGTTTCCAAAAACCAGCAGCTTCAGTCAAGGTAAACATGGAGATACGAAACCGCGGTATTTGTCCGAAGAAAACATACTGCAGCCCACAAGGGGTTATTTTCACAGTTTCCGCTATTCCGCACGTATATTCCGCTGTATCAAGACCTTCTTATTGGTCTCTATCTTGCCCAGTGGTAAGTCAATACACAAGTGGCGAACCGCTGGCCATAGTTAAGTTGAAGTATTCCCGTTGTGAAAATACACCCCTGTGGGCTGTAGCATGGTACAAGAATCAGAAAGCCTACGACTGCCAATATCATAAAATCCGTAATCACGTCGATCAATCGCAATCTTAATTCTTGTACTTTAAGAGGAATCACATTACAGAGTAACACATGATGACACCACCCAAGCCGCTAAATCCAAGGGTACAACAATCCCCGAGACAATGGAGAGAGCCAAGGATAGTCGTTTAAAAGAGCTTGTCTCTGTTTGGGAGTTTACAGTGGCAAAGCAAAGAAGGGAGGGAAACAAGACCCCGTATTGGACAGTCCATTATTTGCTTTTTATCAGTTTCTGTCTCAAACATTGAACTTGTCTCAAGACAATACGGGTAACATCCGCGGCATAGGCTTCCAGTATCTTGATTTGCTGAGCCCAATAACTCATATATCGTTTCTTATTTCGAAAGAAAAACAAAAGAAAAATATGCGCAGCAGAAAAGAAAAGAATTAAAAACAGCCGAGGAGTGCGCGTGCAACGTTAAAGTTGCTCAGACGCACAACTGCAAGCCTTGTTTCAGAAACATTCCCCTTGGAGGCAACACTGGAATGGGCCAGATCTTCAGGGAGACAAGAGGCAAAGTGAGTTGAAAAGATCTAATGCGAGGCGAAGCGAGGCAAGGCGAGCTTTGGTTTGGTTACACGTGGTTAAGCACAAGGCTTGCATGAGGCTTTGAGACTATTATCTTCAAAGAGGAGGGAAAAAGCTTGGTGAACCCTTGGAAAAAATGTCAAAAAGGCCCCTTCGTTTCAGACGGATGTTCCGAGTACGTGCTTTGAGCAAAGACGAGGACATAGCTTTTGATCCGCAGTATGAAAATAGGAACAGTATGTATGTCAGTAGAATAATTGGCCTTGTAACGAAACGGTTATGCACGAGATAAATGAGTCCGTTGGGTTAATTAATTAATTAATTCTTTACTAGCAAGCCTTGTCCCGCAGACGATAGATGCCTCATGTGTTAAAAAGAAATTATATGCATGTCTAGCATAGAGCGTTTACCTGCAGTGACTCCTTCAGAGCTTTCATGACGTCTTGAAGCAAAAGAAACAAAGAAAGGAAAGGTCAAACTGTAAATGAATTGCTTGTTTAATTAAACCACCACCAGTAAAACCGGTTGTCAGTATAAAAAAGTAAGCAGATAGAAAGACAAAGACGCCACTGGATAGAGATGTCACCAAGGGATCCCTGACAAGATACAAGACCTATAGATTCACTGGATGGAAGTTTCTTTTTCTGATCTTGAAAGTAATAAACCCCTGCATTTCTCTTTCTCTATGCTATCCACACATGGACGATGTTAGTTTGATCCGCTTCATTTAATCTATCAAGATATGCTCGCAATGGATATTCGGACATTACATTGCACAAATTTAGCTACATTGTACGTGTCTTGACTGGGTGAATTAGACAAGATAGATGCTTTATATCCTGTGGAATGTTGGGCCAAGGATATGCTTGTACATCTCTCAGTATAGTAACTAGACGACACGGATCGAAAGAGTGACATCCCGATAGAACAAGACCGTTGGATTGTTAATGGATCCCTTTTTTTAATTAATTATTTTCTTATCCAACTAAAATCGACCCGCTTTTGCCATGCGTCGCCAGTCTGGTTGATCATCATAAGGGCCATTTTATTTGACTCGATTCAGTAAGTCAAAGTTGCAATCTTTTCGAGATCAACGTCCAGCATGAGATGAGATGAGATGAGCCTAGACTAGATTCCCGAGTGGGTTTAATTGACTTCTGGTAGTACAGTAAAAGACACTTTCTGTACATTCCTGAGTCAGGTACGGAAGACGGTTCAACGGTACTAAGAGGTTTGAGCTTTTTCCTTTTCCTTTCTTTTTGGAGTCGTTTCTTTTCGCTCTAGTTTAGTCTCTTGTTAGTTAGCTAGTCGCTAATCAATTGACTGTGTCTGATATGTGATGGTTGCAACCTACATACAGTACTGTCGGACATATACACTATTCTCTTCTAACCGAGGAACGTCACTGAGACATTAGGAATGTAGTTACATAGAGAATATCACAAGATATACCAATCACCAAACATCAACAACTGTGCCGTAGGATTGGTTTGCCTGGGGGCAGGGGTCGCGTGGTTTATAGAGACGAGAGACGAGACAAAACATGACGAGGCAGAGAGAGGCGAAAGCAGAGTGAGTGAGTGATGATGGTATGGGAATTTGCCTGATCTCGCAACAATGTCCATCTTGATGAGTTGAAGGAAGGGTGAAACCATACACATTCATATTATAGAACGAGGGGGTGTATATGTCTCTACGGAATGGATAAGCAACAGAAACCCTTCAAGTCCCTTTCCCTCCCTCTTGACTTTCACTTCTCTTCTTTTGTAGATTTTTGTCTCCCTTATTTTGAAGTTCTGAGGGTTCAGTATTCAACCATTGTCATTCTCTTTTCTCTCTTTTCCTCCCCCTTTTGCTCATACAAAGAGTAACATCTTTGCGTCAAGATCTCGATCTTTCATCATATACCTTTTTTTTTTTTTCTTTGTCTTTGATTTTGCGTTTTGTGATTTACTCAAGCGTGTTCGGACCTATGCTATACCAATACTCTACTGGCAGACGATGAGAGGAGGCGCTGGGAGCACCAGAACAACGTTGCTTAAGCAGGTACGACTCCTTTTTTCTTTTAGGTTCTTCTATTTTCTCAGCATCTCATTTTGGGTTTCAATGGCTTTGACGATGTGATATTGTTAGAGTCAAGTGGCTCTTGCAACCATCCCATCACTATCCCAACCTCCGTGAGCAATGAAGATGCATATCGGACCCTTGTCGATTCGATTGAACTGCATGCTGCTTTGGGACGAGCTGACTATGCTGGCTTTTGGTCATTACACAGACATACACACCAATATGCAGATGTAATGCAATGCATGTACAGGGCTGATTGATATTGCTGCAGTGCCTTGTTTTAGTGCCAACCAACGAACCTATACGATACGATAACCCCTCATGACGGCGCGAAAGAAGAAGCTGAGTATCAGCAGTATCGGAGGAGGCAATAAGAAGGATACTATGAAGGGCAATGGACGAAGCAATGGCAGTGGAAGCGGTTGGAGCTTTGGACGATGGGGCTCTGCAAGAACAGCTTCAACAAACACTTCCTCCAATCTGGTGAGTATTTCTTCTTAATTAATTACATGTGCTTTTGCTCTTTCTTTCACCCACTCGCCTCGCTTCCCGACCCCCCCTCTCTACTGTCTGCACTGTAGCCTCTTTGCCTTGCCTTACTCAGTTACGCACCGTAAACTGTAACTGGCAAAGCTGCCATTGTTTTGGGGACTGGACTTTTGGCTAGACTGGGCTTAAGTTTAGTTTTAGTCTAGTTCTAGTTCCCTGACGGTTGGTGCCGTCATCAGAACCGAACGCCCCCTGAAGCGAAAGACTGAAAAAAGAGAACTCAATTCGAGGCCCAATAATAATTATCATGTCACCAAAAACAAGAGAGGCGTTACAGTACAGTACTACGACAAACACAATTGCCTTGTACAGTCACGTACAGTCACAGTACTCATGATCTTACTTTCTATTACTCCTCAATCTGACAACCAACCCTGTCCTGGAATCAAATCTCACCCTCTTGATCTCAGTCTCATCTTCGACCTGGGGGAGGCTTGTTCAAAGCGGATCATCCCATCCAAAAATCCTCTTCGTATCCTTGCTTTTCTCCTTGTCCTTGTTCTTTTTTGTCCGTAGTCTCTGTCTCTTCCCAATGGCTTAGACTCAGAGGCCCACGTCACCCACCCGCCCGCGCTGACAGGTCACCTCACTTCCCAAAACCCAGGCTAGGCTAACCACCTCAATTTGTTTCCAGGGGACCCCTTCAGCGCCTTGTACCGCTGCTGGCGCTGCTACGGCACCAGGTCAAGGCCCAAGCGGCCAAATTCAAGGACAATCATACACCCACTCTCAAGGACAAGGCCAAGCCCAAACCCAAGGACAGGCCCAAGTCCAAGCCCATGCCCAGACTCTTGTTCAGGCACCGTCCCAGGGCCACGGACACTACTTTCGGAATCAACACCTTCATCAACACGCCAAAACCAACTCTGCGCCCTCCCACGCTTCGATTGTCGCCTACAAGTCGGCTCTGAACAAACCAGTCGTCACTGTCGTTCCTCTTTCCGACTCCAATTCTGTCTCTTCCGTCTCTTCTTCCGCTTCTGAATCTTGCTCGTCTTCCATCGCTACTACCTCTCCAACTTCCTACGGATCGCCTACTACCACCGCTACCAACACCCCGGTCTCGTCTCCTTCCTCGTCTACCACCTCACCAACTTCGAGATCGACACCAACATTCGCTACTCCTCTACCTGTATCTGTATCTGTATCGACTCCAAAATCCGGTTCCAAGAGGACCGTTCACTTCCGCTCCGCCACTACAAGCATCTCTACCAGTACCAATACCAATACCAGTAGCGCGCCCTCAATTCCGATCCTCTCTGTCGTCCCTCCGCCTGGCCAAGACGGCGGCGACGGAGAGGCAAGAAGGCCCGCCATGCAGCGAGTCTCTGCCTTTCTCCCTTCGTGGGACAAGAGGTCCTCCAGTACAAGATCAGGCTTGTTTGGTTGGTCCTCAAATCGTTCCAGCGCCTCTATATCAGTCGCAAACACCAATTCATTATCAAGGATAAACACTGCTGCAGCCAATGCAAATGGCCGAGTCCAAAGGGAAGCTTTCTGGCCCGCGACGCTCGATCTCGAATGCGAGAAGGCTGCCCGCATCCTCAAGTCATTTTCCAGTATGCTTGTCTCACTTTTCCCGTAAGCCTCATTTTTTTGCTAACGTATAATTCTAGCCGATGGCTATCTCGTTCCTGAAATCGAGGAAGAGGACTCAGAATCAACAATAAGCGAACCGCGATCACCAAAACGAGTCACCAAGAAAATCCCTAAGCGCGTTATTCAGAATGCTGCCGGAATTGCCATCTTCACCTGCATGCGCAGCGGTCTGTACATGACAGGCTCCGGCGGGTCCGGTATTCTCATCGCTCGAAAGTCTGACGGCACCTGGTCACCCCCATCTGGAATTATGCTACATACGCCCACTCTCAGCTTCATAATAGGTGTCGATGTTTACGACTGTGTCCTTGTTGTCAACAACCTTGCTGCTCTTGAGTCAATCACGAAACCTCGTGTCACACTCGGCGAAGATGTCGGTCTAGCCAGCGGTCCCCTGGTTTCTCTAGATTCAGATGAGTCGCACATCAAGTGGCAGGACATGGGTAACACCGTTTTGACATACTTGAAATCGCGGGGTCAGGCTCAGGTCGTCAACTTGAATGGCTGTATCCTAACCGAGCGAGGAAACGAGAACGAGCGCTTCTACAACAGCCAAGTCACCCAAATGGACATTCTGGCTGGCAATGTTGCCCGCGAGGTGGAAGAGGTTGGGCCACTTTCAGAGGTCATTAAGTTAGCTGAGGGTAGGACAGACTACGATGCCTCTGTAATTAACAAGATTGCTGCGGAATGTGCGCCAGGAGATGCGATGATAGCGACGCCTAAATCTTCGACGCCCGCCTCGCCCCGAACGGCTTTTGGAATTCCTAACATGGACGACCCGGACCCGTTTGGCGTTTTGGCCCTCGAGATGGCTGGTTTGGAAATCAGGGAAGCGGGATCACGATTGCGACCTACGAGTAACTCATTCGACTTCAACCCCGCGCCTTCAAGCCCAGCCTTCTCCAAATTCCAGAGACAAAGTATGGATACATTTGTCTCAAAGAGTAATCGCAACAGTTATATGTCTTCGAGAACAGTCAAGAGTCAAATGACAGATGCTGGAACACAGACCGATGTAGGCACAACACCCGAGACATCGCCCAGCCCAGGTCAGAGTGAAGATGGCCATGACAGGAATACCCGTTTGCAAATTCCCGAAGTCACGGAGGAAGAGGAGGAGGTTGATTACACAAAGGTCGATCTGACCCCCATAAGACATTTGAGTGGAGCCCATAGTCCTCTTAGTACGACCAGCCACAGCAGCACAACGGCCGTGGAACCCGACACCCTCAAAGTCGAGCCCAGGGATGACACTGACAAGGCCTCGAGCAATTATGATAGCGACAAGGATGACAAGAGCAGCCGAAACGCCGACGACGAGGACGACTCAGAAAGTGATGCCGAGGAGGAGGACGAGGAGGAACCCGTCGTGTTTGAGGTTGCTGCAGTGCAGCCGGCAAGGACCCAGGCTGTTGCTTCCCGCATGATCCACGCCAAGGGTAACATGGTCACCATCCCCAAGAGGATTCCCCCTCCTCTGCCCATGAGGAACCCTGGCAGGGCATCGCGATCCAGTAAGAGCGAGATGGGCGATGTCTCTAGTCTTCGAAGCCCTTTGCGCAAGGAGACCTTTGCTGAAGACGATCTTCTATCAGAGGAGGAGCATACCCAGTCTGAGTCCTCACCTTACCTCAAGCCTAAGGAGTTCAAGGTTGAGAAGGCCACCATTGAAGTCAAGTCTGATGATGATAAGTCATCGGACTCTGATGTTGAGTTCTTCCAAGCTGAGGAGATCAAGGTCGATGGTGGCAAGACCGAGGCTCCTCACTCCAAGGAGTCTGAGTCTGAGTCTGCAAAGGCTGAGAAGCCAGAAGAGAAGGCGCTTGTGAGCGAGCCCAAGGTTGAATCGAAGGATACTCAAACATCCCCTCGAATTCATCAAGAGGAGCGCCCCGAAAGCCCCAGCACTCCCGACAAGAAGCACACTTCATCTGTGTTCACTGGAAGGACAGAAGATCGATGGAGTGTCGACGGCACAACGCTGACAACACCCACATCCGATCGACCTTTTTCTGTCATGGACGACATGACTGAAGACGAGACCCCCAGAAAGCCAACGAAAGAAGTTGAGCCAACTGAGATGAACGAGAAGCACGAAGAGCTAGAGAAGGCGGCATCAAAAGAGACAACCCCCAACACTATCACGGTTGTATAATTGAGGACGAACGATGATTTTACAGAGTAAGCTGGGATACGGCGCACGACCTGAAGTTATTCATGGGTAATCACGCGACGGGGTTCTTTTTTGGGGAGGTTTTTGCGCATTCTTGTCCATACTTTTGGTGAAAATGTACGTTATGATGGGTTTTTGTGCACTAGGAGTCACTTCTTGACTTCTGGACGGCGTTCTCTGGGATGGTCATGACCACTTTTTTTTCTTTTCGGTCTTTCTCGAGCAGCGAAGAGCTGATACCGGCTCGAGGTCCAAACTGATGTGGAGGGAATGAGTACTGTGGATTTACCGGATGAGATGAGACGAGATGAAAGGGGACAAGGCAAGGCAAAGTTCGGACATATGGATAAAAAGGATCCTTGACAAACGAGCAAGTGATCTCTGTACCTGGAGTTGTTGTTTGGAAGTCCTGGCCTCCTGTTTATTAGTAGAGGCCAGACTATGATAAAGTCTTATTCTTAATGCCATTGAATAGATACACTACAGAAGCGATCTATCATTCAATTGTTTCTCTGTATAAATGATTGGTATTTGTTCATATGTCAATGTTGAAAGGTGACTGAGTGCTTATGTATGCTATTTGGTATGATTTTGGCTGGCACTGTCAATGGACTGGCAGCCAGTTCACCAGATCGCTCGCAACCAAGCTTCCTGCGCCCATAGTTATAATCAAACGATTAGCATAGATTTTGATCCTGCCATATCTAAAAAGACCTTATGCTTCTTTTCTGTTATGTTAGAGTTTTTGTAACATTTGGAACTTCCTCAAGATGGCCCTCGTCCCTAAGCCTGTTACCCCTACGAAGCCAAAGCAAAGAGGAGGTCACGTGCACACCCCATCCGCATCAGATGCTGCAGCAACACCAGCCACACCAGGCGCGTCTACGCCCCGATACAAGCTACGGGCGCGCAAACCTCGAGAAGGCTCGCCAACGCCTACACCATCGCGACGCAACAACGGCCCTATAGCGCCTTTACCATACGAATTTCTCTACCAACAAAACAACAGCGGCCCCGAAAGCGCAAGGAAGCTTCGAAATCGCACAATGTCCAGCTCAGCGGGCAAATGGCGCGAGGAGCAGGTCCTCATCATCTGCCCCGGCAGCCAAACTACCATGGCTCAGCTGGGTTGCAGTGAGTTGACTCCTCCTGCGCGGCGCATGCCCACCAGGATGTTCAAGGAGGGCGATCAGTGGGCTCCTTACTACAAGACCAAGCGCACAACTATTGTTAATGGCGTGGAGGAGGATGAGTGGCTGGAGGATGTTGACGAGGACGAGGGAGCTGTGTATCCCATTCAAGGTAGCTATGGCCAATGAGTTTGTGTCGACAAATGCTAATCCAATCGCGCCTGTAGCTGGTCGCATTGTCAACATGAGCGCACTCCTCGCTTTCCTCGATCATGTCCATGGTCTGCTTACAACTACATATCATAACACTCCCATCATGCTCATGGCTTCACCACAATGGACCCGACCCGACTGCGAGACCATTGCCCGATACGTCTTCGAGAACACGAGAACGCCTGCGCTATGTATAATTCACAGCGGAATTGCTACACAGTACGGCCTTAAGTGGCCCAATATGACTGTAGTGGATATTGGTTATGAAAAGGTCGATGTTACGGCAATCCACGATGGACGAGTCGTGAACCATATGGATGTCGGTGCATCCGAGGCCGAGGAGGAAGTCAGTGGAGGCGAGGTCTTCACCCGAAGCTTGCTCAAGTTGTTAGAAGGCAAGGGTTTCAACCGCGACATGGCTGAGCAGTTGAAGAAGAGCAACATTTGCGAGGTCCTCCCTTACAACGGCGCTGAAGATAAGTTGATGGAGCTTCCAAAGGAGAACACTGCAGGTGCACCAACTGCTCAATCGGCTCCTGCCCCTGCTGGCGAAGAAGCCGCTTCAAAAGCCCCTGATGCGCCCAAACCCACAGAGAACGGAGACGAAGAAGGCAATGGTAACGCCGATGATGATGGTGTGCTAGATGTAGCAGCCATCGTTACTAGCGGCCAGACAAAGGAGTTTCTTGCTAAGAAGGAGAAAGAAAAGGAGAAGGGTAAGGCCGGTAGGAAGAAGGGTGAGAAGGAGGCTGAGAATGCAGCTAAGGCCGCCCGCCTACCAAACTCCAAGAGAACCCACAACAGCTTTTCATACGAGGAGATTATCCAGGAGGAGGTTGTTCCGGAGGTAAAGGAGAAAGAGACCACAGCGAACCCCACCAATGGCACAACGGAAGCTCCCAAGCCTGAGGGCGAGACCAACGGCGCGCAACCTCCCCAAGCAGAGGGAGAGAACACCGCTGCGCCCACAACAGAGGAACCCAAGCCCGAAGAGCCTAAGCCAGCGGATGCTCAAGAGCCAGCGCAGTCGATAGAGCCTAAGCCTGAAGCTGAGCCCAAGCCCGAGGTCCAGCCCACCACTGAGAACCAGACACCTGAGAAGCGACCAAAGCGCATCCGTCGAGATGTCGAAGTCGGTCTTGAGCGTTTCACCTTTGCTCAACGCCAGGAGATTGATCGCATTGTTAACACCATCTACCGCACTGT
Source organism: Fusarium coffeatum (assembly GCF_003316985.1). NCBI lineage: Eukaryota > Fungi > Ascomycota > Sordariomycetes > Hypocreales > Nectriaceae > Fusarium > Fusarium coffeatum. Next base: position 413,538 of record NW_022157929.1, on the reverse strand, counting down.
TCAGGGCATCGATGACATGTACATGCGACCCCAATGCTGGGACAACCTCGTCTTTGTCGGCAACGGTGCTCGTCTGCGCGGTCTCCGCGAGAACATCCTTCAGACTCTCAACGCCCGCCATCTCGTCTCCCCTTCCACCGCAACAATGTTCACCTCAGAGTTGCCCTCCAACATGGCCACGCCCACCGGCACAGGCGCCCAGACACCCACGGGCTCTTTCACCGGTGCGCCCCACCAGCTTTCTTCAAGCGGCGTGAACCCTCTTCTCCAGGCCGCCACCACGGCCGCTGCTGCTGGTAACACCGGCACTGGCATGGTCGGCACGCCGCAGCCTGCCGGATCCGAGGTCGGAGGACCTACCGTCACTCACCACTTCCACAGCCAGACTCCCACAAGCATTAAGACTGCTGCTCTGCCTACATATCTGAGCGAGTGGACCAAGAACGGCTTTGAGGAGAGCATGTTCCTTGGCGCCCAGGTCGCCGCGCGTATTGCATTCTGCATACACTCCAACATGGATGCCCAGACCATTGAGGCCCAACGGCTTATGAGTTTGAGCAGAGTAGACTACAAGTAAGTCCTCAGCTGTCCCAGATGTGAGAATATTACTAACGTTGACTGAACAGTGAACTTGGTCCTAAGGGGATTCGCACGCACTCTATGCTAGGCTAGAGAATCATGCCTGCTTGATAGTTTTATGACATTATATAGTTTCTCGTCTACATTGAGACCGTCAAGCGGTGTAGACTTGGAAAAGGAGTTATTTAGGCCCCAGCGAAACGGTAAAAAGAGGATGATACAGGATGAAACGAGCAAGAGGGTGAGCAGAGAATGCTTGAGATAATACCATAGATTCGAATAAGCCTTATATGCAGCCTTGCACGATCTACCCGTCTATTTACTTGGTTATTTGAAAGATGTAATCACTCTACACGGATACGGCAAAGTTGCTCTTTTGTTGAGGCTCATAGTGTAAAATGCATTGTGCAAAAAAAGTCCGTGTCAAATGCTTGTTATATGATTACTAGAGGCATTAAATATTTCCAACATCATCATTAACATCCAAAATCCTCATCAGTCTCTCCTTTTCCACCAGCCAAATTAAGATTTCACAAGCTCAAAAGCAACTGCTTGCCTCCGTGAAAGCACCGCGGTTGAGAATTGAGCAAACCAACTTATAACCTCTAACCAGCAGCATTTCGAATGGCTGCCTCCTCAGCAGCCTTATGCCAATCAGTTCGGAGTAGGTATATATACTCGATCGATGCAACACTATGATAATTAGTAAGACGTAAATAATGACACCGATTTTAACTTACCTGAAAGTTCCAACCGTAACTCCAAGCCACAAACCGCTCAGCTTCCAGTCAAGGCCGAAAGCCAAAGCAAGAGAGACTGGAAGTGAGAGAGCATAGTATGCAATGAGATTGGCCGGGCCGCCAATTGATTGCTTGCCGATACCTCGAAGTAAACCGTGCGCTCCTGCAGCGAGGCCATCGAAGACTTGCATCACACTGACGATTGGCATGACAGCAGCAACAAGCTCAATAACGTCCTCGTCCTGAGTGAACAATAGGGGGACCTTGTAGCGCAGAGTGGTGTAAAGAGTGAGATTGAACATTCCGATAAGACAGGCAGCAGCAAAAGCCTAAGGGGTGTCAGTTAAATAATTCGGGATGTTTTCTTTCAGGGAGAAACTTACCACAATACCAGTCATCTTGGCCGGTTCGACAAGACCAGCTCCAATCAAGTTGGCGATTCGAGTTGAAGCGGCGATAGACATAGGGAACGGGATCTCGTATGATAGAGTTGTGATTGTGGTCACCACACTCTGCGCAGCCAGATATTCAGGACCGAATCGACTTGCCATCAGTGTCAGGATCTCGAAAGCCAGCCATTCTGCCTCTACCATGATCATTCCAGGCAGAGCAAGTCGGATCATAATCCACCAGTTGCTGAAAGCTCGTCGACTAAAACCGCCCCAGCATTGACGTCCATTGATGAACCGAACATACAAGAAGAGGAAGATAGGGAGGAGGTTGGTGCTGATGGCTACAGCCGCAGGAGCACCGATGAAACCCCACTGCAACTTCCAGACCAAAAGCCAGCTTAGGAAGACGTTGAAGGGCGCAACGATGAGGAGAACATAGGTCGTGGCGCGGAAGAGGCCTTGGGCTTGGGTGAATCGCTTGCCGCCTTCGAAGAGAATGAATCCTGGAATGCTGAAGATCATGACTCGGAGGTACATGCCCGCGAGACGAGCTGATTCGGGCTCTGGAACGAGTGCTCTGATGACACCTTCAGAGAACCAATAAAACACAGCGACTGGCACAGCAAGTACGAACAAGAAGCAAGTCATTCGCTGAAACTGCAGTCCAACAAGATGTTTATGACCAGATCCATAAGCCTGTGCACACAGAGTATCAAGAGAAGTAGCGAGACCCTGGAAAGGCGCCAGACAAGTAATAGCCGCAGTCATATTGGCCACTGCACAAGTTAGCTTTCATCTTCGTTTTACCGATTGTCGACAGACTTACATGACACAGCGCCGAGTTCAAGTTTGCCAATTCGGCCAACAGCAAAGATGCTAGTAACGTTAATCGAATATTGCAAGAGGAAAGTAACGATGAGAGGCGCAGAATAGCTTGCGATAGTCTTTGCTTCTCGTTGCCAAGTTGTCTTAATTCGATGTTCAGCAACTGCATGCTCCCACGTTTCGTTGAGATGCTCTGGCGCAACAGCATCAGCTCGCGGCCCCAAAAGAGGAGCCGTTTCGCTAGGAGGTTGTACTGTGACTGTAGGCGTCTGCTCCTCGTCCTGCGGTATTTTCGTGCTAAAAAGACGCTGGTAGATACGAGTAAAGAAACCATCTTGCCGGCGATGACCGTGCTTGGGTGGAAGAACGTGGTTGTCTCGCAGTAAACTGCGCTCAGCGTTACGAGACTGTTTCCTCTCTAAAGCCGTTAAGCCTGGTTCATCATATATTTGAGGGTTCATTATCGGTCGCGATCCTCCAAAAGCAACACCACTTGGGCGACGATACATGATGGGATCGCCTTGGAGATCAGTTTCAGAGACGTCGTCGTCGATGGCACTATCCTCAAACTCCTCATCCGAGCATGCGGCAATGTCGGCAGCCAAAGCAGCCTCGGCCAGAGGCGATCCTACTCGCCATGAAGACGATAACGCAGGATGCGCCCCAGAACCACGCGGAGTGCCAAATGGCGAAACTCCAGCTCCCCTTCCTATTGGGTCCATGATCAACTTGCACAGTCAATTCAGCTGGGATGGTTTTCAGATAGACGCAAGTTCAGAAACTTCTGCAATGTTCACAGGAAAAAAGTCTTGTTCAGAGTGCAACAAGGAACGCCACTGAGTCAACTGATGGAGTGATGAAAAGCTGAGTGATACAAGGTAATCAAGATGAGTTCAATTGTGCTGTTCCCCTCAGCATGTACTGAGACCAATTGCGCAGGTTGCAAGAGGAGAGATTAAGGACCAAAAAGAGAGAGAGAAAGGAACAAAACAAGATGAGAGGAGGCTGTACTCGGTATATACGTATGGACAGTAGTTGTAGTCAAATCACTAGACCCGATTAAAAAGAGTCTTCGCCTGACTGCACTTTTCAAGCTAGCGTTAACAAAGACCCGCCTTGTCGCGGCGAAAGGCGCCATTTGAATGCCGGAAAGGCTACCGACCCTTACCAGGTGGAGTCTTACCAGTTCTGGTCAAAGACATGCAATCTTTTGAATCCTGGATTCACAGAGTCATGATAGGTGGTGCATCTCAGCCACTTAATGTGATGCGGGGGTGGAGATCTTGAATAAAGACTTGTGGTTCGCTTCACGATGCTTGGCCAGAGAGGGATGAGGCTCTTAATGCTAGACCCAAGACAAACATCTCGTGTCAAACGATTGGTCGGCTACCGGACAAGCCCACAGCCCTATCATAACTTCGAATGTCATGATCCCGTCCATTATTCCCAAGACCGCCCCGCCCAGTCAGGTTCTGTATGAGGCATTGAAGCGACCCATGGTACCTCATTGCTTGTGTAGCGTTGCAGCGGAGTGTTGTACGGTATTCGTAATCCAACTACGGGTCGACTCTCCTCATCTTCACCTGCGCTTTGTGTGACGTCCGGCACATCTGTTCTGTAAGTGCCTACCATGACGGAGTTTGGCTCTAGTAATTCTGGCCACACCAATACCCCGACCTCCCATGATGCAATGCGCATCTCACCTGTTGGTCGAGCTGCTTCGCCCCATGCCTGCTTTGATATGTTGGCTGATGTAAGGAGACCCCAGTCTATAGTTGATTCATTTGATCGGATGTAGGTCTTGATGTGTGGCGCTGCCCTCTTGCGACCGCTATCAAGTATGGGATGTTCAGGAAGGCCTGTAAATTATTAGAAGTGCCTCATTATACAGACATGAGTCCAACTTACTTGCGCCACTAGACGAATCATTAGCCCAATGATGAAAGATTGGGCGGAGGTATTCTAGTTGTTTAGCTTGTTGCGCTGATTGAATCTTTGTGTGTATGGAACCACCTGATGCGTATCCATCAAGCGACCGCCGTATTTCATCTGCCGTAGGGAACACAACTTTGAATTTGGGCCGCCCGAGTCCTGTGTTTTTACAACGACTCAAATTATCGAAAAGAGTCTTTTGTAACCAATCATCCTTTGCACCTAGTGTGGCGATCGAAGATATCTGCGCGACGATGTTGGAATCACCATGCTGGCATGGGACATGTTGCAAACATCTTTTCAAAGCGGCCCAGCCCCATGAAGTTTCCGACATATCTTGCACGTCATGCCTACCGGGCACGCTTGCGACGAGTGCGGCCCTGACAGCTGAGAAGTCGTATTCTTTGAGCTTGTCGCTCAGAGGTTTGCAGGTAATCTTGCGCTTATCGTACGACTTCAGGTAGTTTAAAAGATCGATCTTGAAGCGTTCCCCACTACCAACGGGATAGTCTTCAGGAGAGGACTCAGGTCCCTGTGTATTTGGCATCTTTGGGAGTAATGGCGATTTCCATACACCATTGGTCATATTAGTCCAATCTTTCGAGATCATGTTGGCGGTGTGAATGATGACCTGAGCTGTTTCATCGTGCCGAAACAAGATCATCATCTTTGAATGGTGGGTTCCAAACATCTCAGGCATAGGAGCAATGTGAATGTTGACATTCTTGAACTCCGTAGCGGCATTCTATATCCAATCAGTAAGTAAATTGGATGTTGTGAGCCTTGAGACGCTTTGATAGTTCTCTGCTGTCCCTACAACAGACTTACCTCCAATTCGATGCGGTTCTCATCTTCACGTTTCCAGAAACCATGAACCAGGTGAACATCCACAAGGTGACGGGTATCAGGATCAAATGCATTCATCAGAAAGGGAATATCATGCAGAAAGTTGAATTCCCAGCATTCTGAGATGAGGGGATCTCCTAACAAGTCCCTAAGGGTCACTGCATCCTTGTTGTCGCCTTCTGGAAGATCCTGAATCCATGTCAACTGCCACGGAGATGGTATCGCGACTGGTTTTCGAGCTCTCTTCTTAGGAGGGCTTATAGAGCGTTGCAGTGATTCAAGTCCATCGGTTCCAAGTTCGTTTGTCCGCTGGCGCTTGGCAGGGCGATCCATTGCATTAACCTTGCAATCTGTTAGTGTTGATATAGTATGTCCGCTTAGTCGATTCGAAAGAAATCCCTTGGGGAATGTCTGGGCGAATCTGGGAGGGAGTTGGGTGTGCAGTGTACTACGCCAACAACGGCCAGTGGAGGAGATGGACCGGAAAGTTATTCGTGAAGCAAGAATCATGTGCGAGGTCGGGAAATAAATCGGACCTGCGCACCAGGGATATGATCTTTGAATGAGAGAATATACAGTATTGACTTCCGTGGAGAGCTTCTTGGGGAGGGAAGCTAAAGGAAGGCACAAGACGTCGATATGTAAAGAGTTGTGTTTACTTGGAAGGTGGGAATCAGAAGTTGTCCTCTAAGACTTAGGCTGCCAAAATAAAGTAGCCCAGGTGCTAGTCTAAGTCAGCACAAGATGACTAGGTTATTTCGTCATATGGTCCCATCGTCCAATTCTTCTGATACCCTCGATACCCTCACACTTAAGTTGAAGCTACTGGTGCTTCCTTCATTTGACTTTGGTGCATGCCTTTGTCATTGATCGATTTGAGGCAGGTGCCTGATCGTGCAGCCACAACCTCCATTTCACACACCTTATTGCTACTGAATTCATCCTCCAACATCCACCAACATCGTCTCGGCTCAGCACTCTTTCTATTTCAAAACACTAGTTCTGAACAGCTCACCAAATGCTTCCAAAGCGAACGATTTTCCAGATGTCAAAGACATGGCTTTACCGTCCTTGGGTAGGACGCGTGCCATTCCTTTCACCGATTCCGCCGAGGCCGTCTCTGAGTTGGAGTAAAGACCAAATCTCAGAATGCCATGCAAACCTAGAAATTCTAAGAAGGGAAGACTCAAAAATGCAGGACAATCAAAGGGAAAGGGAAATGCAGGAACTTCATGAGAGACTCAAGGAAACTCAAGAACAAATGTCCGACCTGCGCAGGTTGATCTCGAGAACGCACAGACATACCTTGCAAGAGCTCGAAGACCTCCGCAGAATCGATGAGCTATGTAAGTGAATATCTGTTCAAAGACTTGACAGCAACTAACTCTCCAATTAGTGACTAAATACCCCTTTCTACCCTATCTGCCAGTTATATTGGTCTGCATACTGATAGTAAGTCTTTCTTTCCTTTTTATGTTACTCTAATGTTCTACACTAACTTCTTGATCAGGTACCTGTAATGGTGCCTAGCAAGGATGAAGTTGAAGAACGGAAGAGATCAACTGCTAGTCAAGAAGAAGAAGAGACCTAGCAAGAAGATATATGGCTGGACTATTTCGTCTCTTATGCTTTTGACGATCAATTCTTCCGATACCCTGCGGTATGAGATGCTCTTTCACCTCGTGTTATTGGGATAAGCGGATTTCTTCTTCCTCTCTTAGTTGTAAACCTACAATAAATCTCCCTTTAATGTTATAATTAATTCTGCTCTATTTTAAAGCCTTCCACTTCATTAAGTAGGCAACAAAAGAATGATCTGTTAAGGCTTACCTAGGTTACAATAGGTCTAAGTGCTAGTCTAAGTCAGCATAAGATAACTAAACTATTTTGTTATTATGTTCACAGCGTCCAATTCTCCTGATACCCTCAATACCCTCATGCTTAAGTTGATCAATGGTAAGGGCAAGCACCAAAGTTAAAAGGAAGGAAGTAACTTTAACTTGAGGTAGGTGCCTGATCACGCAGCCACAACCACCATTTCCACGTACCTTCTTGAAACCTACTGAATTCATCCTACAACTTCCACCAAATTCATCTCAGCTCAGCACTATTGACAACACTGATCTAAACAGTCGATCACATGCTTTCAAGACGAATATCAGTTTTCAACTCCTCAAAGATATTTCTTTATCGTCCTTGGGTAGGACGCGCGCCGTTCCTTTCACTCATTCCACCAAGGCCAAGGCCGTCTCTGCGTCGTTGTGACGAGCAACTTGCGGAAGCGATTGCAATTATAAAAAGACTAAGACCAATGATTTCAGAAATGCTAGAACGTGAAAGGAAAGAACAGGAAGACCTCCGCAAAACCGATAAGCTATGTAAGTAAATACCTATCTACTCAAAGACTTAATAGCAAACCAACTCTCTAATTAGGGACTAATAAATACCCTTTTCTTCCCTATTTGCCATTTATAATTGCAGGGCTGTTTACTGGCTGGTATAGTAAGTCTTTCTTTGCTTTATATATTACTCTAATGTTCTACACTAACTCCTTATATGTTCCTAGCAAGAGTGATATTGAAGAGCGGAAGAGATTGATTGCCAGTCAAAAAGACGAGACACAGCAAGAACATTTATGGCCGGACATGGATGGGCCCGGTTTGGGAAGAATCGTCCTCTAAGGCTTAGGCTACCAAAATCAAGTAGCCTAAGTGCTTGTCTACCTAGGTACCTAGGTAAGCAGGCATTACATGGCTAAGCTATTTTGCCTCTTACTCATACCAAGATAAATCTCCCTTCAATGTTATAATTAATTCTACTCTATTTTGGACCACTCTGTCCTACTAGACATCTTAAACTCACCTGCAGGTCAAAACTCGCCAAACCCAAGATGGACAAGCGTCGAGTTCAAGTTCAGGTTCAGTGGAGGCTCAGTGGAGTGGCTCAGCAGGGACCTCTCCTGTGGCGTCGAATTCCGATACGGAACGTGGTCTCGAAGTCGAATGCGCCTCCTGAATAGTGAACTCTTATTCTTACTCTTACTATCTTCCTCCTTTGTTTCCATTCCTCTCTATTCTCTTTTCTGCCCCTCATCATCGTCACCCACTTTCGCGCCTGGTGAGCGCGATCGTGCGATTGTTTTCTGGCTCTTGTCTCTTTTCCTTTTCTATATCTTTGATAACTTCAAGCGCACCAAGCCTTGGCCCCCCGGACGATCGCCACTAGCTAGTCACTTTACCACCTAATCTGGTTCAACGTCGCTTCTTGCTCTTCCTACGGTCTTTCGAGTAATCTGCTTTGTTGATCGAGCTCCGGCATATATATAAATACGAACATTCTGCGACGAGCGACTTCTACGACGGGACAGCGGTTTACAGATCTTATACGAACCCCGGCGCTTTCAGCCCAGCATGCGTTTCTCTCCGCTTGCAACCCTCGCCGGGTTGTCAGCGTTTGTTCTGGCCGATGAGGTCAAGAACCCAATCTCAGAGCCTTCGGTTTTCAATGGAAAGACAGTACCGCCACTGTTGGAGTTAACTCCTGCAAACTGGGAGGAGCAGGCCAAGAAGAACAAGTTTATGATGGTTAAGCACTTCAGGTATGTTGGACTCAAGATATGCCATGTTCGGTATACTTACAAGTCCTCAGTCCCTACTGCAAGCACTGTACCAGATTCGCCCCGACTTTCCAGACTCTCTACGAATTCTACTATACTTCGAAGCCTCAAGTCGACGACCCGGAAGCCACGTTTACAAAGTACTACGACTTTATTTTCGGTACTGTTAACTGTGTTGCGTATTATGATTTCTGTATGGAACACGAAATTCAGTCGTACCCGACTTCAATCCTCTACGAAAACGGCAAGGTGGTCGAAGCGCTACGCGGAATCAAGAACATGACAGTATTGACTACCACGATCGAAAAGGCGCTTGCTAAGGAACACCCTGGTCGACCCGAACTTGTTGAATTGCCCAACCCCGGCGACAAAGTGTACCCCCCTCCCAAGGTCGAAGAGAAGCCTACAGAGGCTGCTGTTGAGAAGAAGGAAACTCAGGCGCCAGCAGTAAAGCCAGCAGCCGAAGCTGAGAAGCCTATCGATGCTGTTGTTGAGCCGGCTGGTAAAACTGCGGGCAAGTCTCTTGATGACGTTACCGAAATGCCCAAGGCCGAGGCCAAGTCTGACAAGGTCGAGTCAGCTGAGAAGCCCGCTGAGGATGCCAGCAAGAGCTCATTTGGCGCTGACTGGAAGGTTCCCAGCACTGGACAGATGCTCAAGAAGCCCAAGCCTCAAGACCCTACACCCAAGTATAACCTGGAGGGTATCAGCACTCCCTTGACTCCCGACAACTTCGACACCCTAGTCACAAACTCGAAGGACCCCTGGTTTATCAAGTTTTACGCACCTTGGTGCTCTCACTGCAAGGCCATGGCTCCCACATGGCAGCAGCTGGCCAAGAAAATGCAGGGCAAGCTTAACATTGGTGAGGTCAACTGTGAAGCGGACCACAAGCTTTGCACGCAAATGGGCGTCAAGGCATTCCCAACCATCTACTTCGTCACTGGCGCGGAAAAGGCCGAGTACAAAGGTCTTCGTGGAGTTGGCGACTTTGTCGCTTATGCTGAGGGTGCGATCGAGGTCGCCGGTGGCGTTCTTGACGTTGATGCCGAAAGCTTCAAGGAGCTTGAGAAGACTGAGGAAGTCCTGTTTGTTTACTTTTACGACCACGCCACCACAACCGAGGACTTCAAGGCTCTTGATGCCCTACCACTTAACCTTATTGGACGAGGCAAGATTGTCAAGACAAGCGACCCCGAGCTGTACAAGCGATTCAAGATTACGACCTGGCCCAGACTCTTGGTCTCTCGAGAGGGCCGTGCGACCTACTACACTCCCATCACCCCCGATGAGATGAGAGATGTCGATTCATTGGTCTCATGGATGAAGTCCACATGGCTCCCTCTCGTTCCTGAGATGACCGCTCTCAACGCCAAGCAGATTATGAACCACAAGCTTGTTGTCCTAGCAATCCTCAACCGCGATGATGAGGATCGTCTTCAAACCTCAATCTCAGAGCTCAAGAACGCCGCCAACGAGTGGGTTGACCGTCAGGTTCAGGAATTCCAGCTCGAGCGCAAGAAGCTCCGAGACGCCAAACAGATGAGAATCGAAGAGGCTCAGAGCCGTGACGACCAACGTGGTCTTCGTAATGCAAAGGCCATCAAGATTGACATGGACTCTACCCGCCGTAAGGAGGTTGGTTTTGCCTGGGTCGACGGCGTCTTCTGGCAGAGGTGGATTGCTGCCACCTACAACATTGATGTGAGGGATGGTGAGCGCGTCATCATCAACGAGGAAGATGTAAGTTTCACAATTCCATTCGATATCGGTCGTATACTAACATTTTGGCAGCGACACAAGTTCTGGGACACTACCCCTACCGGCAACCAAATCATGATCAGCCATACTTCAATCATGGACACCCTTGATAAGATCGTCTACGGCCCCAACCCTATTCCTCCCAAGTACACCATCAGCTCTTTCTCCAAGTTCTTCTTCGACATCAAGATGAACTTCATTGACCACCCATTCCTGTCTATGGGCTTCGTCATTGCTGTTGGCTTTGGTGTCTACTCTTGGCTCCGCAACCGCACTAGACGTCCTCGTGGTACTTTCTTCCGGGACGATAACATGGGTCTTAAGGACGGCCTCCTGGGTCAAAACGGTAATGCCAAGTCTGACTAAAGGAGTCGATCTATATGAGAGTAGTACTGTGATATTGCGTTTGGCTCTGCTTTAGCCATCACATATAAAAACGATCAACTATAAAGGGGTTTCTGGAATGGGTCACAACAGGATTTCTGAATCATGTATTGTTGAATTGCGGAGTTATGGGTTCGATAGCTATTTCTTTGAGATGTTTGACACTGTACATTAAATTAACCACAATGGAAAACTACTTGTCCGTGTTCCAATCACTTCCTCACGCTTGCTCAAGATCTTCTTCATAACTGCCTTGTGGGTTGCAATAACCCATCAGGAGTAGACTCTTGCAATGTGAACATAGCATTGCTGGCGGGAAATTATATAAACCATCATGTTACCTCGTTATATTCGTTTATCTGCCTTTAGACTGACTATAAAAGAGAGCCTCCGTATATCCCTTGCCTACCTCACACCTCAGTGTGTTACTTCAATCAAGTGTAAAGCACATCAGTAAGACTGTTAAGCGCCAAACCCTCCTTTGCAATATCTCCAGCATCAACCAAGAAATCAAGAGGCATCTCAACAAGCGTTCCACGAATGCGACCAAGCCACTGCTTAACCTCCTGCACACCACCAGGGAACTCAGACTTCACAATGTGGCCGTACTCAACCTTGCCCTTCTTCATCTCCGCCTTGACATCCTGGTCCTTCTTACCTGGGATGATAAAGTACTGCGAGAAGAAAGTATCGTACTCCTTCCACGTCCTAACTCTGTTGGTAGGCACGGGGTGGAACGCTCTATCGAATGTTTCGGTGTTGACGCGAGCGGTGTTGGTCCACAGACGGTGGAAGTCGGGGTGCAGAGGATCGCGCACGAGAAGATCGGCTGGTGAACCCCAGTCGTAGTGGTTAGGATCGCGGTCTACAGGCGTCCAGTTCTGATCGGGCTTGTCCCAGCGCTGATCGGGGATGAGGCCGAGATGCTTGCGGAAAAGGAAGCGACGCAGAGAGCTGGCGAAGCGGGAGGCCGTGTATGGACGGCCGTTCATGTAAGACTCGCAGGGAGTGGGATCTTCGATCACGACGGCGATTTCGGAGTCGTGGTCTCCGAGTTGGGAGCGGTCGTTTAAGTTGGCTGAACCACATATGACGAGACGGTCATCGACGATGAGCAACTTGCTGTGGATGTACAGCTCCTCTGAGACGAAGGCGTTGATTTCATCCTCGGGGTTGCCGTCCCAGCGGAGATCAGTGATTCGAGGACCGTTGTCCATGTAGCAAGCACTGACTGTATCAAGAGTGTGGTCTCCAACTTGCTGTGCTCCTTGCTGGTACTGTTGGTGCAGCTGCTGCTGAGGTCGGCTGTCATGGCCTGAGGAGCCGGAGTAGCCTCCTTGGTATTGACCTTGAGGTCGTTCATCATATCTCGACTGCTCAGGTCGCTCGTCGTATCGAGAGGAGCTGGAGTACTCCTGATGCTGAGGTCGGTCGTAGTCAGAACGGCCGCCGTGGCTCTGCTGAGAGTAACCACCTTGATACTCGTCTCTGCCGCCGTAGCCTTGCTGCGAATAGCCTCCTTGAGGCCTTGACTCGAAGCGAGGATCGGCTCCAGGGTGGCCGTATGGATCACGCTGGCCATGTTGAGAATAATCTCCTTGTCTCTGGAAGCGTGGGTCAGCTCCTGGGTGGGCGTAGGGATCGCGCTGCTGTTGACCGTAGTTATCACGTCGTCGATCATCATCGCTATCGCTACCTCGCCTATTACCTCCACGATGATCACCACGTCGGCGGTCGTCGTCACTGTCGCTACCGCGTCTGTTGCCCTTACGGTGATCGCCACGTCGGCGGTCGTCATCACTGTCGCTATCGCGTCTGTTGCCCCGACGGTGATCACCACGGCGGCGATCGTCGTCGCTATCGCTTCCACGTCTACCTGAGTGACCTCCGCGGTAGTCATCGTCCTGTCTTCTACCACTGTCACCATAACCTCGCTGAGAGTCTTGATGGTAGTCGTCTCGCTCAGAACGTTCACCATATCCTCGGTTTTGATACCCACCCTCTTGTCGAGAGCCGGAGAAGTCGCCGCGGCTTTCTTGATACTGCTGTTGCGCTGCCCTTCCTGCACTCTGGTCCGGGTATCCGCCCAATTCACGCTCCTTCTCCTTTCGAGCATCTTCGTAAGAGACACCAGTACGGGCCTCTGCTTCAGCCATTGTCCTAGAAGTGTTGATGCGATCAAAGTTGCGGAGGTTGTAGAAGCCGATGTATCTACTAGGATCACGGACGCCTGCCTTACAGAGCTTCTCGATGATACTGTTTCCACCACGGCTGATAGAGTCATACTGGAATTCCATAATGGCTCGAGTTCCTAGAGCGCCGTCGTCGTGAAGATCACCGGCGAATGCTGGAACCGCGGGCATGAGCACCCAGACGTGGAATGGCTGGCCTTCATGATCGGCTCGGACGATTCGCTCGACCAACGCAGCGCCGATCTTGTTCTTAACAGTTCTTTGCTTGTCATCGGTAGCGGTGATGAAGAACTAGCTTGTCAGCAGGAACTTCATGCAGGAAGTGAGCGACTTACTTGGTTCTCAATGTAAATGAAATGTTTAGCATTGTTAATGGACTCGATGTAAGCAGTCTGAATGGAACGCTCAAGAGGGTGACCAGATGACCATTCAGCACAGCTGTATCATGTCAGTTATTGTACAAGAGTAAGGAATGAGATAGCGTACCTTCGAATCATTTGAATGTGAGGCATATCGCCGCCTCGAGACTCTTCACGTCCATGGTGTCGTGGTGCATCATGTTCTCCAAAAGATCTGAGTCTGTTCATACCACGGCTGAACTGTTCAGTCAGGCCACCCAAATGGTCGTCCTCGCCTCTGGAGCGTCTGTCTCCGGCACCGGGCCGTTGAGGCAATTCAAGTGCATGGTACTTTCCTGGGTTCTTCTTCTTGTACTTGTCTTTGAAGATGAAGTTCCTATGTTTATTAGCTATCGTTGAACTTGATGAGTAGTTGAAGTGTCTCTCACCATCGGTCAACAAAGTGGTCAACCATATCACGAGTGATAGGACCGTTCATGCTCAGGGCAACATCTGACCAACCCATTCTCGAACTCTTGGTGCGATCAACTATAACAAGTCAGTTGCAATTCCTTTTGAAAAAGACTGGCAATTTCAAAGAGAGCATTCGACTTACGCTTGTTCTGGTTCCAGTCTTTGACGTCGGCAAAATCGTAAACTCTAGGAATGGAATTAGCAAAGTACATTTTTGTCTTGAAAAGTATCGTACCTCGCGTTGTTGTAGTCTTGTCCTGGGAAAATGATTTCGTCAAGGTTACCCGGATGGGCGTCAGCGATCGGGTGGCCTGTGAAAGGTTATCAGTATGAGAGTTGTCAATACTATAAGACCAACATACTGTTTGTATCCCATCTTCCGAAACCTGTAGTTAAGAGAATTAGCATAATTCGGTTGTAGAATACTGCGGGAGTTCATACACATGTCCAGTCCTCCCATGAAACCTATCTTGCCGTTGTCAATGACCAAGAGCTTCTCGTGATGAGCCCAGTACAACACAACATCACCAGCAGTACCGTAAACAGCCTTCAAAGCGTCTCCTGAAGCTTTGAAAAGGTCAAAACTAGTCAAGGCTTTAACTGTTTTGCCTAGTTCGCGTTGAAGGTCGTAGCCAGTGGGGTAGTGATCCGGGTGTCGAAAGACATAGATGTTCGGATGCAACGCTTCCAACGCAGTACGAGTATGGGAGGAATTAAGAGACAAGGCAGCTTCAACCTCCTTATACACTATGATGTAAACTTTGACTCCTCGATCTGCGGCGGCCTTCAACATGCGATCCAGACGGTATTGCTCGTTCTTGGCGGGTGGGCGGCGAAGATACAACTCAGGACTCAACCACCAATCAAGAATGAAGATACTTTCCTGAGCCTCTAAACATGATTAAAACGTTAGAAATACTCATAATTGTATTTGTTTGTTGATAAAACTTACGCTCGAGAGCCTGGGAGACGGCCCAGAAGTATGAGGCACCATCAACGTACCACTTCACATTTCCCTTGGATTCTCCAGCAAATGAGTGATAGCGATTGATAGCTTGTTGTCTCTCAAGGTACTGAGCAGCAGCGTCATGCGGGTGGTCTCCATGAGACTGAGACTGGTTGCCGGATTGAGGGCGACCGCTGCTTTCGGGTCGGTTGTAGCCTCCTTGAGGCTGGCTTTGATTTCCGTAAGATTGTTGACTTCCATAGCCTTCATGAGACTGTCCGTATTGTCCCTGGCTTTGCGGATAGCCATGACTTTGTGGTTCATTGTAGCCTTGAGAGTGGCCATAGGATTGGCCACCGTATTGGCTCTGGCCACCACCATAGGATTGTCCACCGCCGTGCTGATTCTGTCCACCGCCGTACTGGCTCTGGCCGCCTCCGTACGGCTGGTCACCACCATATTGACTTTGGCCTCCATAGCCAGATTGTCCATAGGACTGCTGGCCTTGTCCTCCATAGCTAGACTGTCCGTACTGTTGGCTCTGTCCTCCATGAGACTGAGATTGGGACTGAGAGTGATGCGGCTTCTCATCATCGTCGTCGTCTTTCTTCAGAGCTTGCTCAACATGCTCACCGATCTTCTTGAAGAAATCCATATTTTCTTAAACGTGTCCGAGATGTTTACAAGAATGAGTAGTAGACAAGTTTAAAGAATAGGCTAACTGTAGCCAAGAAGGCAAGTGGGCTTTACCAAGAAAAAGAATGGAGTCTGATTGTCACTCAGTGATGCTGACAAGCTGACGCCCTGAGCATGAGAGAGCAGAGCAAGAGAGCTTGGAAGCAGCTGGAGCTCTTTGAAGTGGGGAGCTGAATGATGACGATTTAGTCTCGGAGGGGAACAGAACAGCCAATAATCACGGAGTCTTTGGTACTTTGGCCAGGTATGCAGTGTTCTATAAATAATTGTCATTGGACAAAATGGACAAGTATTTATTGTCGTGTCATTGGAATGTTGATTAAGAGCTCCAGCTGCGGGGTTAACTTACAGGGACAGCTTCATAAACTACACACTTATACAGCACTGTCAAGACAACCGAAATCAACCGTCGAGTTTTACAGCATATTTAGATTCAATAGTATCACTGTTTGAACACATCATAGTCTTGTTATATCCGTTTTGTTTCCGACTACTATTCTAGTCCACCTCCATCGTTCAACTCACTGCCTAGGCAGTACAATCCCCTCTACCTGTAATAATCATATGCCCTCCGGTAGATCTCCAACTCCTCCTGCTCCTTTCTCT
Organism: Fusarium coffeatum; assembly: GCF_003316985.1. Taxonomy (NCBI): domain Eukaryota; kingdom Fungi; phylum Ascomycota; class Sordariomycetes; order Hypocreales; family Nectriaceae; genus Fusarium; species Fusarium coffeatum. Next base: position 397,211 of record NW_022157929.1, on the reverse strand, counting down.
CAATGCAAACCTGGCAATTATCGCTGCTTACAAACTCAGTGATTGTTTGAAAATCACCATTTCCGGTGCATTCCTTGCCATCTTCCACAGCCTGGCATTTCACTTCCTCGCTGCTCTTGAATCCCAGATGGGTTCGGGTCTTGCACTCCTGGCATTTCTCGATGGTGATCTTAGTGTAGCACATGTTAACGGCTTAGCAGTGTTGTCTCTTAATATTTTGCTTGTTCGAGGATTCGTGTTGTTTAATTTTCAGCCTAAGTTTCAGCATATCAACGAGTTTATATCATTAGTTTCGACAGTGTTCATAGTGGTGAACAAGTGACGAGGCATTCGTTTGGCGTTGATCAACTGTCGAATCCATGCCACCCTAGAGCTTCGACATCCAACCACAGTTGACAGCTCTGACTGCCGAAGTCGAAACCCGAATAGCCCTACTCTGATGCAGGACCACCCATTAGGATAAGTTAATAACAATCTACCGAACTGTCACATGTACATTAATTGACTAAGACTGTGATTAACCAGGTTCAGTACTGGTCTGTCGTGAATATGTACTTAGCCTGTTGTACCTCTTTAACAAGCCGAGAGATTACCTTTACTCAGTCTCGCTATCAACGGTTAACAAGATACGCATTCCCTGTAACCGAAATGAATAAACGTGATTCTCCTGATAGCCTACATCAAGACCATGACTCAGTGTGAGTAAAAGAGACCAGCTGATGGCCTGATATGGTCTTTGCTGTGATGGCATTCGACCAAAAGCCATGTATATCCACTGTGACTGTTTATACAGATACCAGTTAACAACCTGGAACCCGAATTCAAGCTCCCGGTCCCGTCCCGTCTTCGTTTCATCAACCCGTGAATGGCCTCTCAGACGTTGTGTATGACTTGAGTTACCTTACCCAACCCACCACTCTTAATCAACCTGCCAGATCCGTACATGCGCCATTTATTCTGCTGAGTGGTGGCGTGCAACGGTACAGAATCTAAAGGATTTAATGCATCCAATTCAAATAGTTGAGGGTGTCCAAGAAATAGAGGCAACTCGGTTGATAGCGGGAGCTAAATAGGATCCTTACCTAGAAGTGGAAGTGATCCTTGCCTGCAATTACCCGGCGCGGCGGTACAGTAGCAGTTAATTTACTGGGTCCTCTCCCGCTGGAAAGGAAGTATCTTGTAGTGGCTGTAGGGGAAAAAAAGAAAAAGGAATTTCCCTGCATGAGGTGAGAGTGAGAGTGAGATTAGATCTACCTATTCCATACACTTTATTTTATACCTATACCTCGGGCTCAACTATTACAGGTTCAATTACTGATTCACTCTCAACCAACCAGCCGAACCGAGCTCATCTCATCTTAACCTGCCTGATAATCACGTCGATTAAGCCTTGACAGGTCCTGGGTATAATCCTTCACCTCCAACTAAACCTTCTACCCTAAAAGCTTCTCCCATTTCTACCCTCAACTGCTTAGTTCAAAAGGTCAGTTTAGCTTGGACCTCCTACATCGGATAACCTCGTATCGACCAGATCTAATCTTTTCCAGGAACTTCACTCAGAAACCAATCAACATTCAAACCGTATCGAGAAAAAGGTTCGAAAGTTGAACCTTCAGATGCTCTATCAAACAAAACTTTGTACGCTGAGACACAACTACAACTTATTCTTTTGTTCTTGTGAACCATCATCGTCCCTCATAGCTTTTCACATAAGCATCTCGACATGACAGAAATTGGAACAATGATCGATACGACACAGTCAGGAACAGTGGCTCTCTTCTCGCCAGGCCAACACGGCCACTTGATTCCCTATCTTGCTGCCATCCACGCCTCGTGCATCACTCACGACCGAACCATCGCGGAATTCCTCCCGCCCCTGTCTCACGAAAAGCTTCTCGCATGGTGGAAGGAGCGCATCGCCGAAGTTGCAGACGGAAAACGCCTGATCTTCATTCTTCTCGATGAGACAGAACCCGGACATCGACCAAAGGGGTCTGAGGTTAAAGGCGTTGTTATGCTCTCAATGTCTTCGTCAGAAACGGGACCATTCCGTGGCGTCGTGGAGAAGTTGCTCGTTCACAAGGGCTTTCGAAATAGGGGAGGTGCCAGGACTTTGATGTCCGCTCTCGAGACTGAAGCAACCAAGAGAGGCCGCACAATTCTGGTCAGAACAAAATTCAATTGGCAAAATGTCGTGACTAACGTATACATAGCTTCTTGACACCGAGACCGGAAGTCCTGCAGAAGAGATGTATAAGAAGTTGGGTTATAATGAGCTTGGCAAGATCCCTGAATACGGTCTAAGTCCAAATGGTGAACTCAAGGGCGGCACCTTCTTCTGGAAAAACCTGCCATTGCAATCATAAAGAGGCCGCAGGGAATCAGAAGAATTGACCGTTGAAAGGATAAGAGACGAAATAACTTGGTCACCTTATGCCGGCTCAGGCTATCATTTAGGCTACTTTATTTCTGCAGCCCAGGTCTTTGAGGACGGGACATTTCTTCTGTTACCCACCGAGGGGTTTTAGAGAGAAACTGTCAAGATCTTGCAGTGAGCAAGAATTGATGCACGCGACTGCATGCGGTTGAAAGTATTGTAGAGACTCTCTTACAATGGGAATCGGAGAGCGAGGCGACTCGATATTGCTGCTGTGAAGAGGATACTGGCTATGAGGTGCTCCGGTCTGCTTTTTAGATATCAAAACAAAACATCCACTATCAATAGACCCGTGTCTATATTCATGAAACCCGTTGTTGATTTGCCCGTTTGTATTGTGACCTGAACTATGCAGAGACTATGCTACTATTACAACTTCCAGAAACGCCGTCATCAAGAACTTTTTGTTTGCGCTACCTACGCGTCATCCTCAAGCTCTTCGACTCTTGGCGCCTCGTAATGTCGCTGCTGTACGTCACCAGTCTTGACCTGAGTGTCTGTACCTGTTGTCGTTGCGCTGGTGGGCGCCAGACCGGTAGCAGCTGCGAAGGCGGGGTTGGCGCTGGTTCCAGGGGCAGCGGCGGTCGACTTCTTCTTCTTCTTTTTCTTCTCAGTCTGTAATCATGTTAGTTCTCGTAATTCGTTGTTGAGTTAGGACTTTACTGACCTCATGCCAAGCCCAGACAGGTCTGAAACTGTCCATGAAGGAAACATCCTCCCACAGATTGGGGAACAGCCAGAGACCAGGAGAGTTGGTAAAGTATGTGATGCAGAAAAGAATGACACGGAAGATAGCCATGAGGAAGAACAGTCCAAGGAGACCAAGAAGTCCCCAACTGAGGTAGTAAACACCCTGGCGCAATACCAGAGGCCAAAGAGGGTAAAGGACAATAGCAAAGATGGCGAGGAGGGCAAGACCAGCATAGATCTTTCGCTTGAGCTGACTGCCTTCCCACAACCAAGCATAGTACATATCGTCCTGGGCCTCTTGCTGGGGCTCGACCTTGACGGTCCACTGGCCCTTGACACGCTTGGGCTTCTTTCCATTGGGGCCTGCCTGAGGCTCGATCTTGGAAACTCGAAGGGCAAGCATGCTAAGAGGTAGCAGCTTAAACGTGTTCTCGAGAGAGGCTCGGTCGGTGACTTCGGGAAGAAGGGGGTTCTTCTTGCGGGCCTTCTCATAAGCGGGGGACTGGATGGCTCGGAGGGCACGCTTGACTGCATGGTGTTAGATTGTTAAGCAATTTCCAGTATTGCGCTGACATACCTCTGAACATATCCTTTCGTTCGCCATTCAGAATGACAGTTCTGGGCTTAAGATCTTGACCACGGAGGAAAGCAGCAAGAGCAAGGGCCTTAGGGTTAGGAGGTCCTGGAGTGATGGGCTGAGCGCGACTTTGCTGCTGTTGCTGAGGGTGAGGATGAGGGTGGTCATGACCATGATGGTCAGCGCCTTGCTCTTGTGCCTGTTGCGCTCGCATGCGCATTTGTTCTTGAGCCTGTCTCTTGATGTGTTCAATGAATTCTGGGACAGTCATGCCATTCTTCTCAGCGTCGATAGCAAGTTGGCGCTGCATTGCCTGGATCTGCTCGGGAGTTGGTCGCTGTCCAGGCTGGGGCATGGGAATCTGACCAGGCCCAGGCTGAGGGCCACCTTGAGGTGGTGGGGAAGACATTTCGAATTGTCTGTCGATAAACGAAGCAAAGAACGTAGAGAAAAGATTATCCTAAAGCAAGCCTGAAGGAAAAAAAAAGAAGATAAGAGAAGGGCGCACGAAAGGCTAAGTAACGAGATGTGGACTTGACAGGTTTAACTTAAGAAAGAACGAACATGGTGTTGCTGCCACTTGGACCATGCCGTGCCAATCATGTCATAGCTGGCCAGAGACAACGGTGTTCACTTCCCTAAGGCAAGGAACCCCCATGCAACTGCCCCCAAAATTTCCCGGCGGATTGTTGATTGCCCGACTTCCGGCATATCTCCACGTGACTAGCGTTTCTCTAAGCCGTTCTATGAGTGAAGCTCAGGCAGGCATTCTTACAGCCGCTTTATTAGATAGAGCTTCAGAGTTCAACGGTCATAATCATGGGCGATCGTTTAACGCAACTTCAAGATGCTGTAGACCAGGTTTGTGTTGAATTTCCATTCACTAGGAGATCATGCTAACTTCATCATCTCGTAGCTGGCGCAACAGTTTGTCGCATGTCTGCACTATGTAAACAAGCGCCATGACCTTGAAATCCTTGGTCCCAATGACAAGGTCCGCGAAGTTAAGGATATTCCGCCAGAAGGTATGCGACTACATTCAACTTTCCTGATTACAGTAGTTAACTGTTGATTAGTCGATTCCTTGCCTCCTGATGAGTTTCGTGCTGGCATGGTAGAGCTATCTCAAGATCTTATTGTGAAAGAACAGCAGATCGAGGTCCTTATCTCGTCACTTCCTGGTCTAGACAACAGTGAGATGGACCAAGAGCGATACATCAAGGAGCTCGAAGAGGACCTAAAGGTCGCCGAAGCCCAACGCCAGGAAGCCATCAAAGAAAAGGATCAAATACTGTCTGAACTGGACGGTGTGATTCGCAGCATCCGAAGACCTTGACCGTTATTTTGAAACCTTTATCAATCCACAGCGCGGAGTTAGGGAGTCCGGAAACTCAAGATGGAAGCCGTGTGGCTCATATTCACGAGCTTTCGATCTGCTTTTATTGAAAATATCTAATACAAAGGTATCTCAACTAAGTGAGCGCCTTGAACGCCACCGTCTAGTGCTCTATCCCATATTTTCCGCACAGTGTCATATGCCTCGTAACCGACGGCAATCTTAAAAACTCTATATATACTCTATTTGGAAGTAGACTTGAAGAACTGTGGGTAGATGTTGCGTAGTTCTCGCAAGTGCTGGATTTGGTACTGCGAAACTGGAGACGCGGGAGCAGGTACTCCCTCTTCGACGAGATGGGCTGCTGTCCAGCCGAATTCCTTGGCCTTTGCGCAGTTCAAGCCGGAATCGTCTGCCAAAGTTAGATGGGACCGTTGTAGATGGTGGAGTGAACTTACCAACAAAGAAACAATCCTCCACTCGCTCGACACCTGCCTCGCGCATAGCCTTTTCATACATGCGAGGGTCAGGCTTACAGAGCATAGGTTGCTCTGCATAGTTACAGTAAGTCAGGCCGTCAAAGATATCCTCAATGCCTAGAAGGCGGACGACCCGCTTTCCGTGGTTCACATAGGCGTTTGTGAAAAGCCACACAGTAACCTTTGACTTGTCAATGTCCTCAAGTAGTTCGCGCAGCTCGGGATTGGGCTTGATGATCCCTTCAAGGGGTAGGGCGTCGTCAACTTTCGCGTTGTAGTCCAGAGGATCAATTTTATGGTGGCGCACAAGTCCCTCAATAGCCAGGCCATAGTTGGTGTAGTACTCCTTGTGCAGTTTCACTGCTTCTTCCCAAGGAAGCTCCAAGTGTTTTGAGAAGTAGTTGTCGATGAGATCAGCCATCAAGTCATGGACCTTGGCACCTAAGCGTATTGTTAGACTAAAGCTGTCATAGACGTCAACTGTTAAAGCTTACTTCTTGGGTAGAGACAGTTGTCAATGTCGCTGCATTAGAGTTAGCCCAAACGCCATGTGCGGTAAGAAATCGAAGAGTCTAACAAGAATAGGACCGGCTTTCCCGGTGTCATGTCCTGAGTACTGCCCATGGTGAACTTGGTATAAGTCTGGATCTTGGGGCTGGGGTTGAGTTTTGCGGGGTACAGATTGCGAGGGGTTGGATTTGAGTCGAACAACAAAGACGAAGGCAACGGAGGTCTAGATATGCGCTTGAGAGTTGTAATTGCTGAAACACGTGGTCGTAATTGGTACATCGAATGGATATCGGAGAGAAGAGAGACAGTTTAAATAGATTTTTATGGCGATCTGGGGCTAAAGGCGAGGCTAATGCTGTAGGTACAAGTACAGTAGCGATTGATACAGCACAGCACTTTGTCTCTGCCAGTCTGTAACCCAGGTATGCGTTGATACGTTACCTTACGCTGGCTGTGGCCCAATGACTCTTACGGTGTGTGGCTGAATAATGCTCAACGATCAGCGCGTGTCAGTTCCGGGCTCCGGTTGCGGGCCTGTTCATAGTTGCGGCTGGAAGCTTGGATATCTAATACCTGGTAGACATGCCATGGATGCGCTTGAATACTTGGAATATGTTGATAGAATCCTTTTGTTAGGTTGGATCTCCATTTAAAACACGTGTAGACAGTCGATCCGGCTTCAATTGCATGGGTGAATCCCGCAGCATAGGCCTTCGTAAAAGGAGGTAAGCTGGTCATGATCCATGACTACAGGGAGTCTATTGTGAGGCTCATGATGGAATTAGAGCCCAAAACTGTAAAGCATGAGATGAGGCTGACTGACCCAAGGCAAACGTAGGCCCTAGAAGTAACTTTCAATGCTGTAACAGCTGGTGGAATCATATACCACACCATCAAGGATGTAGTTTATGTGACGATGGACATCCTATTCCATTTCACAGGCCTGTGCCTGTCAGCGCGTGTTACAGCTATAACACCACTGACAGTCACCGTTGTGTTTCATAAGAAATAAAGTATATAACTTGATCTAAATATTCCAGGTGAGCTTGTCATGGAGGATGAATACAATCTGGGAGATAGATTTGGGCCAGTGACAGACGTCGACGTCGGCTAACACCTTGATGATTCAACTGTAGATGGAAGCAGCGATCCACTACCATTGCACCGGAAATTCAACTAAATTCTGCCCGCTACACCGCCCAATTGTTGGCTCGCCACGTCGAGTCCATGCGCCTGCCATATCGTCTAAGCTTGTCCATTTTAACCTTCCTATTATCATCCTGCACAGACCGTCAAGTATTCTTGAACATCATTCTTGATCAACAACCGAACCATCGCGTTGCACCTGGCCTTAAAAGCTTTCCTTTTCTGGTTTCGCATTGTTATATCGCGTCAGAGTGTAGCGTTGTCTGTTGGGGGTTTTCTTTATTCAGCGACCGTCTGAGCTAACGTGGAGATAATCTCTTTTTTGCTTCATTGCGTGTCTGCGGGTAACGCGACGTGTAGACCGTTCTACACGTGTTTGCCATAATGGCAGTTCAGGGGCCTCTTGCTGGCAGGAATGATCTGTCTGGCTTAACTGAGAATCAGCGCTTCCAGATCGAACAGTACGAGAAGATCGTGCGCTTGAAAGATACAATTCTTTCTGGTCGACATCCGACCATCAAACCTTCTAACCTCGATGCATTTACCATCCCCTCTTCCATCCAAACGATAGATACCTCCATCTCAAATGGCGCGCCGAACAACCAAGCAGAAAAGCAACAGCAGGCTGGCATATCTACGCCTGCTTCTAGTAGCACCGCAAACAACAGCAAACAATACGGGGCAGGATCCACTGAGATCAATCCCATCTTCCTAGAGAAATCTGAAGATTTGGTTAAAGCAGAGTTGAATTTACAGAGAAAAAGGCTGGAAGCTGCTTTGAAAGACGAGGTCGATCAAAAGAAGGCCACCGCGAAGAGCGCAGCTCAAGGAGAGCCTGTCTTGGAATTTGATCTTAACCAGGTGTTATCCGAAGCCTTGACACGCGTTCAGAGTACCTCCGGACCTGACGCTACTGTTTCTGCTGCTGATGCTACTAATCCTGATAATGCAAGTGACTCTTTCGATGACAACACTTTCTACTCGTCGCAGCACAACACGCCGTCCTCCGTTTTGACATCCCGAGTTCGTAATGAATCCGAAGAGGCACAAGTACCCGCTTTAGAGTCGCGACCGCCGATGAGCTACCAGAACGATGCTATTTCGCGAACCCGACCGACTGATCATGACCAAGTTCATCCGGAAGCGTACGAGCAGGGCCATGCTCAACCACAGCATGCTTATTCAAGTTCAGCAGGCTTTGGCGTCGATAGCAGTGCACGACCTGGGCAGGTACCAGGCCTTGCCAGCTATAATGAAAACAGGGCCGTTGCTGGACAAGTTCCAAGCAACTTGGATATTGATAGACATGGGGGCGATTATGCTGCAGTCCAGCCGCCACGCCGTGATCCGTATGTTATCAGCCGCCCCCCGTCTCCCCTGAGAAGGCCGTCGCATGATGCTCAGGCGTCGCCATTAGCGACTGCTAGGCGGCGTCCCTTGGCTCCTGAGACTACTTCAACTTCGTCCACCGGTACTCCTGCCCAAGTCGCTGCTCTGAGAAATGAGCCGATTGCTGTGACCAGCCCTGAAAGCTCGCCTCAAGGTGGACGAGTTTCAGAAAAAGAAAAGAGGAAAGCAAAGAAAAAGAAGAGAAAGGCCGATAGGCAAGCGCCAGAGGCTGAATCAACCCCTTATATCAAGCCAGAGCCTCGTTCTCCGTCCCCTTTCAATGCCCCTGCTATTCGTCCAAATAAGCGTCAAAGGTATTCTCTACACCAACCAGATGAATCCGACTATGAAGAAGTCAGATATGAGCCCCGTCCTGCTCAGTATCAGCCAGAGCCTCTACATAACCGCCAAGAAAGGGATGGCCGAATGCCAATAAGTTACGAAAGAGTAGGCTATCCTGCCCAACGTGCAGCAAGCACTGCTGTTCCCGGAGGTACTGTCTATAGGCGAGAGTATGCCGATGATCGGTATGTCCAAGGAGGACCTTACGCTGTTGAGCAGTCTCCGGTTGTTTCAGCTCACCCTCAAAGACAGTCAATTGGTGGAACGGGTAGTTCTCAAGTTCGTCATCACGACGCTTACCAGCGCCCATCGTGGCCATACCCAGGAGGTCATGAAGCCTCACCATCTGCTTTTAGAGGAGAAGGTGATGTCTTTATGGCACCCAATCGACCACCACCAACTCGAATCATTGTAGATGCCTATGGGCGTGAGTATATCGAGCCACCTCGTCCAACTATCATCCGGCAGTCCGCTGCCCCTCATGCTCGATCCGGCGAACCCGAGGTTATTTACGAACGGGCTCCGCCCCGGAGGCCACACGGGATGGAGACATATGACGAAGGCGGAGCAGTCTATCGTAGACGGTCACCATCGTATATGCCTAGACGGGTTGTTACACAACCAGAGTACATTTCGCAAGATTATAGGGACCAGCGGCCACACGAACATCCGTCGCGGCCATTGGGTCACCCAGGAGAGTTCGTTGAGGTAATGGCACCTCCAGAACGACGTCGCTTGGAGGACGGGACGAGGGAATATATTACAAGGCCGGCCAGCGTGCGACCTGCGGAGTCTGTCCGCTATGAGGTCGCCCGGGACTACGGCCGAGTGCAGAGCGTGCGACCCGAAGTACCCGTACGTCAATATGCACCCAGTGTCCACCCGGAGAACCGCCGTGATGCCGCACAACCGTACGGACGAGAATACGGTGCCTTGCCTGCGGAACCAGGCGCTGTGAGACCAGAGTACAGCACGCGACCTGTGGAACGGTACTACAATCCACCGATGAGAGGCGGGGAAGAAATTGCTTTCATTGAGCAGCCACGAGGAGCAACACAGGAGATTGTCTATGCAGACGATGCCAGGAGGGAGGTTTATCGCTAAGTTGATCCAAGGAAGGGCCATTAAAAGGGAAGAATAAAAAGCGATCAGCACTGATTTACAATAATTAATGACGTATGAGCATCACCCATGTACCTTGACTTTGCTGTACGACCATTTGTGTGATGCCTTTGCCCCTCGATACATGTAGATAAAGATGTAGAAGTAGAGATTTTGCTGTATACTGTTACAAAAGAACTTGGGATCCAATTGTACAGCACACATATAGACTCAATTCGTCAAAGATTGGCTTACATGTTGTTGTCGATTGTGAAACTTGTGGCGATCTTTCCCTGCAGGGCAAAGCTGCAGTAACAGGTAAACTCCACCAGAAAACTAATGAATACTTTATCATTATCTATCGATCCAGTTATCAGATACGGATATCCCATTGGACTAACAACGAAGTGGTTGGTGCGCAGGAGAAATTACTAAACTGAAGGGATGTGTGTACTTTCAAAGCACTTCTATGTCAGATGTCAGACCGCTCAACAGTAAAAGAGGTCTTCCTGGTCTGATTCAATGGAGAAGCTGGTGTTCATGGATCTTGTAGATGTAATCATACTGAGCTGCTTCGCCATGCATTATTGATATGCCGTTACCAGTCGTATTGCTCATGCTGTCGTGGCATCCTCTGAAGACTCTGCAAAGTTCACGGACAGTTGAAAGGCCGAGTGCCGGTCTTGGACCACTCGTGTTATGCAAAAGCCCTGAAGGGTCAGTGCTAATGTCACGAATCAGATGTACGAATATGGCTATTTGAGACAAGAGGACTGGCAAGTCTCACTGTTGCAGCTCTCACATGTCCAGTCGAGTCAGTGCTCAAGACAAGATGGAGCCCTCATCAGATATCAACCGCTACTGGCGACATGCTTTCAGCTGATATCTGTTACAAAACTAGTCGCGGATAGGGCTAGAGACTAGCAATAGCATATATCGTTTATGAAATGGCTAGAGGCTTCAAAATTGAATCGTCAAAAGGCCCAGTCAGCGGAAAAAGAGTGGCGTGGCTCGTGATGGTCATGCAGACGAGGTAAGCCACTGGAATTTGAGGAGGCAACTGAAGCAATCAACATAAAGATGCAAGGATGTGTATACGCACATACGGCATGCGCAGTAGTCCAGACCCGTAGCGCCACATACAAGCACAAGAATGCCGACTCCCTTGTGAGATACAGGAGTTCGCCATGTTGCAATACAAGAGTTGAGACCACAACGTGCCTATAACCTTGTTTCTTTTAGCAGTATGCGGTTTTCTATTCTGGAAACCTGCTCAGGTAAGGTCCCTAAGAAACTGATGATATATCCAATGACGAGTCGCTAGTGGCTGAGCCGGTGCCGGGCTCCTGGTGAGAAGCCGGCGTGCATGGGTCTGCCCTCGAATCAACTCCCTTGCTCGCCCTTCGACAAGTCACACAGACACCAGACAAGGTCCCTGTCGTGTGTGGGGTCGCCGTGTGATCGAAGCTTGGCCTAAAGATTAGGCAAGGGCACACCGTAGCGAAATACAGCTTGACGGGAGACGTGCTGTGGTAGTTTTTCTTCCGATATCTGCTGGGCTGGTTAAACATAGCTCGACGATGTTCTTCACTTGGGAAACCGTGACAAAAAAGTCTGTTGTTTCTAGCTATCCTCAACAAACAAACAAAAAGGCCCAAACTGGATGCTGGTTGGCGGAGGCGACTCCATCCCCATGCAGCAATGTGGCTCTGTGTCCAAGTTTCGGTGTTGTTAGTGTTCGAGACAACGGTACTTGAGACAGTTAGTGGATAGAGTGCTGTATCGAGTATTCGTACTCTATCCCTTGACAAAGCTCCGCCGTGAGAACACTCCGGAGGCTTTCCTATGCTTTGCCGAAGCCCTCGAGTCTCCCACTAATAAAGCCTCTGGAACGCAGCCGGTTGTGCATAGCGTTCCGCGGGAGGAGCTCTCTATGCCTGTTGGAGAGATGTCCATGCTACCTTGGTCTGCAGGAGGCTCCTCCTAGCCTGGGCTGATGGTCTCCACCACCCAAGAGAACACCCATGCCCTAAGAAGGCCATCGAAACAAGCGGCTGAGGGCTGACATGACTGAATGTTTGTGGCTCTGTTAATCCAGTATATCGTCATTGGCAAGGATCGATTGTTATGACGATGAAGTTAAGTTCAACGGCTGCTGGAGAGAGGCCGAAGAATGAGTTGATGTTGCCCGAATTGAGTTGCTTGAGGTTGGTAGTCGGTACTGTAGTGGTCAATGATCTGCGCCATTGAAACTTCTTGAGGTTCCAGGGCAGTCAGGGATTCTCGTTCACTGTGGCTTTTCTTATCAACGCCCTGGACAGCCATTCCCTGTGTCTTTTGCTCCCATCACCAGGTGGTTGACATGCTGTAATATTAATGCTTTTTCCTCATTTAAGTGCCGGTTTCAGTTCATCCTGACTTTTCCCTTGTCGTAATTTCCGACTGTTGCTGCTGCATCGTGAAATAGATAGAATTCAGTTGATGTTCGATCTTAGGACACTAGCTCTGGCTGGGGGCCCTCTTTTTGACTCTTCCCCCCAGCTCTTTCTCAGGCAAGTTACGGTAGGTTTATAGGCTTAGTACTGCAGGCACTAAACAGCTGTACCTGCCTCGTCCACCTTGCAGTAACCTTGACTTAGCCTTGAGAAGGTACTACACAACAGGTACCTTTTACTTCTGCCCTCAGGTACCTCACCTCCACTAACCAGACCAACATGGGAAGACAAGACAGGACAAGACTGCTGACTTCACATTTTACGCCAGGTCAGGGCTCCGCTCTATCCTCCCCTTCCCTCACCTCACCTCACTACTACCTTTCAGTCAACACATAACATATTCTCTCTCCCTCGTCAGACGTGGAAAGAGCTCACAAATAGCACCATCACTCTTTCCATCTTCCCCCCTTCCCCCTGCCCCCTCCCCTCGAGCCGTTTATTGCCCCAGCATCTTCGATACGATACCCATTTTCTCTTTTCCCGTCTCTTTCGAATCTCGCATCGCATCGCATCTTTGTATTCTTCTCTGGCTTGGTCTTTCTCCACCCCCGGCGTCCTCTTCCGTCCAGGTCCAACCTCCTCCACCTTGGCCGACCGTCGCCGCCCACGATCCGGACGACGACGACGATACCCACGACGCAATCTTCTCGCTCCCCCATCATGAATAAGCTGGCAAATATGCGTCACTGGCCGGAAAGAATGACACCCAATTTCGGTATGGGCCGTCCCAACATGCCCATGAATCTCAACCATCCCAAGAATGCCGCCCAACCCGGTCAGCCTATGGCTTCACCTCAAGCCGCGGACGCTACGATCCTTTACTCGTTCAACATCCCATTCGCTTCCGATCTCGCGGGCCCCGACACTGAGGACATTCTTCACGCGACCACTGACGCTGTCCTGCGATGGACACACCCCGAGGACGCGCCGGACGACGTCCAAATCCACCAGCTGCCGATTCATGTTCAGAACCTCAACACCCTGCACACAATGTGTCAGGATCTCACTAACGGACCTCTGCCCGTTGATGCTTATGTTCTGTCCACAATGCCCAAGAATGGAAAGGGCCAGCAGGTTGCTACTGTCTGTCTCTCGGGTTCTCCAGAGCTGGTCCACAAGAGCCGAGAGACAATCCTCAATGATACCCCCATTTCTCTCGTAGGTTCCCCAGGTCTTTTACCAGGCCGTTGCCAGTGCGGTCTGAACTCGGCTTGAAACTCGATCTAACATATCTTGCAGCGTTGTACTACAATTGACATTGATGGCCATTTGGTCTGCGACCTCAATGCTGGCGTGCTCAAGAAAGAAGTTACTAATACCCTTGACTACATCTCGAGCTTCTGTGGTGTTGATATCTTTCTTCTGGGTCCCAAACTCACTCCTGTTGTTGATGGCATGACTGGTGACGCTGAACTGCGTATGGATCAGCGATGGAGAGTTGCTATCTATGGTGACATCCTATCATCTGAGCATGCAAAGGCTCGTGTCCTGATCCATATTGATACTCTGGTACCGACTCCCGCTCAATTGTGTCCGATTTGTGATTTCTAACATTGCTGCAGCTCGGTCGTATCGTTGATATGACAAAGGTTGAGGTTTCCTGCCACCAGCTTGTATGTGGCCGTCACCGTAAGAACATCAAGCTCATCGAATCTTCCACTGGAACTGCCATCTATTTTCCGCCTCCGTTCTCGGCCATGTACCGCTACTGTCCTCCCAATGCAACTCGTCGCGATCCCAACGATATCTTCATCACCGGTGAAACTCCTCAGGCCATCGAACTCGCCAAGCAGAAACTCCATGAGACTGTTTCACGCATTAGACTTTTTGTTAAGGACGTTACGATTCCTGCGGCCAAGATTGACAGCATTCTCCTTGGTCGTCTTGACAAGGTTCGCAAGATTCTAGAGGCCAATGGCACTTTCATCTTGTTTCCGTCCTTGGCTACTCAGCGCAATATGGTTCGTGTCCAAGGTAATGAAGGACTCCATGTTGAGCGAACTGTACGGGAAATCATGTCACTGGTACGTAATGCTGACATTTGAAAATTGATTTTAACTAACGTTGCTACAGGCTGGACAATTCTACAGTGCGGGCTGGTACATTCAGCATGCTGATGCTAGGCAGTTTCCCAGTCCTCGTGACATGAGGAACATGCTTGTTGATATCTGTGCTAACTCTGATGCCGATATTTCGTTCGACAGACTCAACTTTGCCATCACTGGCTCTGATGACGCAGTGAAGTCGGCTCTTCAAGTCATTTCAGAGATGAAATTTGTCTCGCAATCCCAATATCAAATTCGTGTCAAGATCGAGCTCGCCAATGAGCACAAAGAATTTGTTAGTGGCAAGAAGAACGGCAAGATCAACAAGATCATGGGACAAAGCAACGTTCAGATCATCTTTGATGGATTCAACGAGTACAACTTCAACATCGATGTCATGGCAGCAGCATACGACTCTATGAAGCAAGGTCTTACCCTTGTCGAGCAAGAGATGCCTGCATCCATCTCGTTCCACGTGCCTGATCAGTATCACAAGCGTATCATTGGTATCGGTGGCCAGCATATTCAACGCATCATGAAGAAGCACTCGGTCTTCGTCAAATTCTCCAATGCCATGGACAGAGGTAAGCTTTGCCGTGCTTAATCACGAATCTGCCGCTAACATTATCACAGGAGGTATGGGTCGTGAAGATGATGATATCAAGGTTGACAACGTCATCTGCCGTACACCTGCTCGCAACGCGCAGAACCTGGACGCTGTCAAAAACGAGATCTTGGAGATGGTTGATCGTGCTGTAAGTTTTCTCTTTTAAGAGCCCAACTGTTCCAATACTAATGCTATGGTCAGGATTCTGAGTACACTTCTCAGATTGTCAGTGTCGACCGTCTTTACCATCGTCAGCTCATTGCCAGACTTCCCGAGATCGATGGTCTGGAGCAGAAGTACAACTGCAAGATCAACTTCCCCAGCACCGAGCAGGCCAGTGATGAGGTGACTGTCAACGGTCCTCAGTGGCAGGTGCCTCATTGCGTTGACGAGTTCCTGGGCATGGTCCCTGACAAGCATGAGCTTGTTCTGGCTAGGACTCCTGAGTTGGTCAAGTTCCTTGAGTCTCCTGACTTTGTCCATGACCTTGTCCCCAAGCTCAAGAGCCAGCACGAGGTTGATCTTAGCGTAGAGCAGAACCTCGACGAGCTTACTGAGGAGGGCAAACCCACTGTCACCCTTGTTTGGGGCTTCACCCGTAACAACGCCGGTGGTCTCCGCGATGCCATGGATTTTGTCCAGTCCCAGTTCGCAACATCTGGTGCCGAGATCAATGTCGTCAAGGGTGCTCTCCCTCGTCCTAAGTCTGACTCGTTCGAGGATTCCCTGCAGTACTTCGATTCCAAGCTTCTGCAGCACGCTCCTGCCCCCGTTGCTACCGACTCCCCCATTAAGACTGGTTTTGGAGACGAAGTCGCTCGTGAGCGAAGCAGCATTCTTGACCGTCTCAGGAAGCCTGGTAGCATGACCTCAATCTCATCTTTCTTGGACCGCAGAAAGAACAGCTCTCACTCCGGTAACGGAAACTTTTTCAAGGGTTCAAGCAACGTCTCCAAGTCATCGCTCATCTCAATTGAATCCACTCGCAGCTTCAACGCCGATCGAAACCCCTGGAACGACAGTGGTGTCAACCTCCCCGATAACGACGACCCTTGGGCTCCTCGAACATTCGGTACTCATATGGACAACAAGTTGTCCATCCCTCAGCCTGGCGACGTCACACCTCGCCACAGCACCCGCGCGTCTGGCGACAGCGGGCGCCCTTCTACTTCTCATTCAATGAATTCAGGATACCCCGCCCCTATTGGGCCTTTCCGTTAGATTCCCCTGTGTTAGAACCTCCACATGCAAATACCCCGGCTGGATATACCCTGGCGTAAAAATACCCTGGAACGTCGACTTGTGCATCGGTCGGTTTACGTCTTGCCATGTTTGTTTTAGTTGATTTGTGTTTGAGTCTTTTCCTGTTTATGTTTATGTTGAATTTCTTTCCTGGTTTATGTAGGATTTGGGGGTTCTGTTTTGATGACTTGACGTCCACTCCTTATACCCAGTCATGTAACGAAGAGCTGAGGCCAAAAAGAAAAAATCGAAGAATACCCCTGGTGTGCTGATTGAGATGGAATTTGTTTTGGGACATGATGGATGTTTTTGGAGGGAAGAAAGATACCACTGTCAACGAAAATAAGATCGAAAGTCTGCCTTCAGAAAAAGAAGATGACTTATACACGGAGTCAAAGTTGGGTTTGTTTTGGTTGCCGTGTGTAAGGTGAGTTTTCATGCTCAAACTGCACACGGCAAAGGGATACTCGCTGCTTTTAAATTGCCAAAGAGAACCAAAGGGGCAACAAGCCAAGAATCTCAGCGAGCGGTCATAAAAAGTTGAGAGCATTGCTATTGGCAAACGAGATTGAGAAATGACAATGATACCAGCGGCTCAGCCGCAAATGCTCGATGCACGAAACCTGTTTTCTGTAAAAGTCTCTAGTATATGAAAGATGTGATATATTGTTAAATCTATCTAGCAGCATACATCATCTACCTTGGATATGGAGCTACCCTGAAATAGCTCTTATCCAGGTTGCAGTAGCTACCTCTACCATGTGTCATAAGATTGCAGTACGGTCTTTACTGGGGACCGGATTATGTTATGAGAACGATTAGAGTCGGTTGAATCTCAGTAATACCTCTGCTTGTCGATTTCTGCTATTGGAACCAGGGCTATGACAGTACTATCACTAATGCAATCCATCTTCTTAATCATCCCAAACAGCTGCCTTCGCCTTCTCAGTCTCAGCCTGTCGCCTCTTTTCCTCCTCTCGTTCCTGCTCTCTCTTCTTCTTTTCCTGCTCCCGCACGCTCTTCTGGTAAGCCCTCTGTTCCTCCGTCTGCTTGGGTGCCTTGAGGCCCAGTCCAGCAGCGATCATACGACGAGCCACAGCATCAGTCTTCTCTGGTCGCTTATCCGGATCAGCTGCAGCTCGAGGGCCAGGGCTACTTGACATGGAGTTCCAGGATAAATCACCGACAGGCGACATAGGCGTTGGAGGAGGGGGTGCAGGCGTAACCTTGGGTGTGGGCTCGGCCTCGGCTTCGGGCTCAGAGTCAGAATCGGAATCCTCCCATGAGTCTGCAACGACCTTGTTTGCCTTTTTCTTTTTGGCCGCGGGCTTTGTAGAAGCCTGGGCTGGGTCATCCGATGTCTTGAGAGACAGGTTCTTGACCGAGGTAGCCACGTCTTGATCTTGTGACATGGTTAACACTCGCTAATAAATCGCTTAAGCTGTTCAGGTACGTATTGATAACAGAGGGTGACAAGAAAGGGCTAGAGATTATTCTAATGAGGGCGTTCGTTCAAGGAAATGATAGTTAATGTTTTTCTCAACAAATTAGACTTTCAAATGTGCAATGATGAGACAATTGGAGTCGACGAATCTTACCCGGTTTTATGAAGTTTAAAGAACAAAGGGTTAGCTGTTGCCAAGTTTGACATTGCGGAGAAGTACAGGGTAGTCGCTTTGGGTGGATCGTCTACTATTTTAATTGAGTTGATTTCACCTAGAGAACGTACATGTGAACAGACAGTATGTGGTTCACAAGTTCATGAGTTGAATATATCAGCCGAGGAGAATTACAATGAAGAGCTGTTTCGTGTATGACTACTTTGGTTGTTATCGAAGAAATAGACATGGGTGATCAAAAGACTTAACCACTCAGTTATGGGTAAGCATCACCCGCAAGTCCGGTTCTCTTCGCAGGCAAAGTCCTCAAGCTTTGAGCATAAAGTGTAGCAGCGGGTTTGTGTCCTTCGCAAAACCGTTTGATTGCTCCTCTGGCATATTAGGTCCAGTCTTGTCTAGATAGACGCTCGTTCTGCTAGTGACTATAGTAGGTAGCTAGAAGGCATCTATGACATGGCAATGCGCATAATGACGACAGTTTACAGATTGTAAATGTGACTATTGAACAAAGCTTGATGGTGAAATAGTGAGACCATCTACGAGTTGATACAACAGTCAAGACTGAAGATTCGAGTATTCATATAGTGAGCATGATATATAACGAGGCACGCGAGCTCGGTAGTTGAATAACCCATTAGATACCGAATCTGATAAGTTAACGGCCGGAGCATCAACCGGGGAGTGGGGCAGCTGACTAAGGTATAAAAGCTAGCGCAGAACGTCTTAGAAACTGCTTGACTCGAATTTTTGGATGATGTCGTCCAGTCGTTAGTGGATCTGGACCTGGAGGTTAGTCCGACGTCGCCATTAGACCTCCGTTCAGATTATTAAGTCGCCTCCACCAAAACTGCACATGGTGATGCGGACAGTTGCGGCCTACACTAACCCTGTCGATTGCATCTGATACAGCAGAGCTTCTCCTACCATTTTCCTCTTTCCTCTCTTTTGTTACACATAATTCCTCTTCATTAATTGTTTATTGTATCATCATAAGCTACCCACCGCGGGGAGCTTCTTATCTCCTCCCCCTCCGACCCGAATCACAGCTCTAGCTCCGTGCATCGCATCATAGCGCATCGCCCACCATGATTCCTCGTTCACGCCTCTCAGGGCGCCTCATTCTTGAGCGCTCTCTCGCTCACACATCAAGAGCCTCTTCCGAAGCTACCGCCGCTCGATGGACTTCTTCTCCCGCCTACCGCAACCTTCACATCTGCGGCCGTCGGCTCCCCGCTATCCAGCCGCGGTTAAACGCTGCAGCTTTCTCAACATCCGCCCGAGTCGCCAAGGAGAAGGACAACAAGGACAAGGGATTCTTCGAGTCTGCAATTGAGCCTCTGACCGAACCCTTGTCTGAGGAGGAGGCCAAGGCCAACGTCGAGAACAAGCGCAAGGAAGCCGATGGAACGATATTGGCTGAGTCACGGAACCCAGGCCCTGACTCACCAGGGTCCGGAAAGAATGACGGCGGTAGTCAATCGCAGGACGGGAAGGCAGGTAGCGCTGCAGGAGGCGCTGGTTCAGGATCTGGTGGCGACAACTCTGGTGGTGATGGAGGTCGCCGCGGCCGTAAGCCTTCTTCCGAGAAGGCCCTCCAGAAGCCCGTAGTTCCTGAGGTCTACCCCCAAGTCTTGGCGATTCCTATTGCTAGAAGGCCTCTCTTCCCTGGTTTCTATAAGGCCATTACTATTAAGGATCCCGAGGTGGCGAACGCAATTACCGAGTCGATCAAGCGTGGCCAGCCATATGTAGGTGCTTTCTTGTTCAAGGACGAGAATGAGGACGAGGACGTGATTCGAAACCCCGAAGACGTCTATGACGTTGGTGTTTTCGCTCAAATCACAAGTGCTTTCCCCATTCATGGTCAAGAAGGTGCTTTAACTGCTATCCTCTACCCCCATCGCCGTATCAAGTTGTCCAGTCTGTTGCCGCCCGGCGGCCAGGATGTTGGTAAGAAGGCCGACTCTAAGACTGAAACCAAGACTGAACCTACACCCGAACCAATTCCCCAGAAGCCTGCTGAAGAGGAGACCTCAACTGAGAAGAAGGGAGATGTTGTCGCCAGCTTTGAGGAGAGCGCTGTAGAGAAGAAGCCTGATCAGGCTGCCGAGAAGTATGAGCCCACATCATTCCTCAAGAGATACCCTGTCAGCTTGGTCAACGTCGAGAACCTCGTCGACGAGCCTTATGACCCCAAGAGCCCTGTTATTCGTGCCGTCACGAATGAGATCGTCAACGTCTTCAAGGAGGTTGCCACCATGAACAACCTGTTCCGAGACCAAATTTCTACCTTCTCCATGAGCCAGTCTACCGGAAATGTCACTTCAGAACCTGCCAAGCTCGCCGATTTTGCTGCTGCCGTGTCTTCGGGTGAGCAAAAGGAGCTCCAAGAAGTCCTTGGTTGCTTGAACGTCGAGGAGCGAATGCAGAAGGCCCTCGTGGTGCTCAAGAAAGAGCTCATGAATGCCCAGC
The DNA here is from genome assembly GCF_003316985.1 of Fusarium coffeatum. NCBI lineage: Eukaryota > Fungi > Ascomycota > Sordariomycetes > Hypocreales > Nectriaceae > Fusarium > Fusarium coffeatum. Next base: position 376,724 of record NW_022157929.1, on the reverse strand, counting down.
TGCAGTCAAAGATTAGCAAGGATGTGGAGAACAAGATTAGCAAGCGCCAGCGCGAATATTGGCTCATGGAACAAATGAAGGGCATCCGCCGTGAGCTTGGCCTTGAGTCTGATGGCAAGGACAAGCTTGTTGAGAAGTTCAAGGAGAAGGCAAATAGCCTTGCTATGCCTGAAGCGGTACGCAAGGTCTTTGACGAGGAGCTCAACAAGCTCGCTCACCTCGAAACAGCCGCTTCTGAGTTCAACGTGACAAGAAATTATCTGGACTGGCTCACCCAGATTCCCTGGGGCAGAAGGAGTACCGAAAACTTTGCTATTCCTAACGCTGTTAAGATCCTAGATGAGGACCACCACGGCTTAAAGGACGTCAAGGACCGCATTCTGGAGTTCATCGCTGTTGGCAAGCTTCGAGGCACTGTTGAGGGTAAGATCCTCTGCTTTGTCGGACCTCCTGGTGTGGGTAAGACGAGTATCGGAAAATCTATTGCTCGTGCTCTTAACCGAGAATACTACCGTTTCAGTGTCGGTGGTCTCACAGATGTTGCTGAGATCAAAGGTCACCGAAGAACCTACGTCGGTGCCCTGCCTGGTCGTATGATTCAGGCTTTGAAGAAGTGCCAGACCGAGAACCCTCTTATCCTGATCGATGAGATTGACAAGATTGGCCGAGGTTACCAGGGTGATCCATCATCTGCTCTGCTTGAGCTACTCGACCCTGAGCAGAACAGCTCTTTCTTGGATCACTACATGGACGTACCTGTCGATCTGTCCAAGGTCCTGTTTGTGTGTACCGCCAACATGACCGATACCATCCCTCGTCCTCTTCTGGACCGAATGGAACTTATCACCCTCTCTGGCTACGTTGCTGATGAGAAGATGGCCATTGCTCAGCGATACCTTGCCCCTGCTGCTAAGGAGACTGCCGGACTTCAGAACGCCGATGTCACTCTGAGTGAGGAGGCAGTTGAGGAACTCATCAAGTCGTACTGCCGTGAGTCCGGTGTGCGAAACCTCAAGAAGCAGATCGAGAAGGTATACCGAAAGTCTGCTCTCAAGATCGTTCAGGAGCTTGGTGAGGAGGTTCTTCCTGAAGAAGAGGCCCTTACCGAGGAAGGCAAGTCTGCTCTTGAGGAGGCTGAGAAGCAGGGCAAGTCTGAGGAGGCTACCGCAGAGAGCAAGGAGGGTAAGGAGGCCACCTCCCACGAGACTGGCCCAACTACAGAGAAGCCTCGCAAGGCTCTCAAGGTTCCCGACTCCGTTCACGTCGTTATCGGCAAGGACAACCTCACTGACTACGTCGGCCCACCTGTCTTCACCTCCGATCGTCTCTACGAGGTCAGCCCTCCTGGTGTTTCCATGGGTCTCGCCTGGACACAACTTGGTGGTGCTGCCATGTACATCGAGTCTATCCTCCAGGCTCCCCTCCGACCATCTACACGACCTCACCTTGAGATTACCGGTAACCTCAAGAACGTCATGAAGGAATCTACCACCATTGCCTACTCCTTCGCCAAGTCTTTCATGGTTAAGCAATTCCCTGACAACCACTTCTTCGACAAGGCCAAGATGCATCTCCACGTTCCTGATGGTGCTGTTCAAAAGGATGGTCCATCTGCTGGTATCACTATGACTACTTCGCTCCTCTCTCTTGCTCTCGATGCCCCTGTGAATCCTACGGTTGCCATGACTGGTGAGATTACACTTACCGGAAAGGTGTTGCGCATTGGCGGTCTTCGTGAAAAGACCGTTGCAGCTCGACGTGCTGGCTGCAAGACCGTCATTTTCCCTAAGGACAACATGTCTGACTGGCTAGAGCTCCCTGAGGTATGTTTATTCTCCCTTTACAATCTTCATGAATTTCTTTTACTAACAACTGCTTCTAGAACATCAAGGAGGGTATCGAGGGTCATCCCGTGGCTTGGTACTCCGAAGTCTTCGACCTTGTCTTCCCCAACATCGACAAGGAGCAGGCCAACAAGTGCAAGATCTGCGAGTGGAAGTCTCAGCAGAAGAAGAGCGACCCCGAATCCGCTGAAGAGGAGGATTAAATCATATACTCCATCTATGCAATTGCTGCTTTACACCGGATCTAAAAAGAGATGGTTCAAGAAAAAGTTGCAGGGCATGATTTGAAAGGCGTTTTGGGCATGGGGTGAGAAATTTAGATGAACGATACAAAGACTCCTACTCTTGTTATTTCCAATATGTGGATATTGTACTATTAGAAGCATGCATCAGTGGTTTATTTTAGGGGGCATCAGGCAGCGTGTAGTTGACGCCTCCATGTATAATTATACATGTATGAAAGCGACGTCATTCTACTTTACTATTGGAGTTGTTATTCTGTGAGATCAATGTGAACTATCATGTCGCTTCACTTGAGTATCGGGGACAATTTGTGCCTTGCTCCCCACAAGCGTCATCCGTGCATTAGCAATAAAGGCACGTGGATGATGTTATGTCTGGGAGGTGTAGTTCGAGGCCTGCAACGTGGTTGCAGCTTGACATGTAGGGTATTTGCAAGGTTACAGCAGACTGATTTGAAAGCTACGACTTTGACCCTGATCCAATGAATTGGAACAGCAGCGACAAACTTTCTTCTGACTTTGAGCTGTTGTTTATCGTCGGATGTCCTGGACTTGTACGGAACTAATCCCGTCTTGTGTCTCAATAACCCAGATATGGCACTTTCTTAGAGATCGATTTCAATCATGGCGGTGCGGGATTGGTGGAGCCAGGCACGGCACGAGCCTAGCCAAGTATTAATAGATGTATAATAGAACTGACGGCAACAATTGAATTATGTCGTCAAGTTCAATTTTGAGTCTTTCCTATTGTCGTGACTCTCGCCATCATCTCGAGCATCAAGAGAATCTGAAAATACGACAAAGTCGGCTAGAGTAAGCGATCCGAGACAAATCTACCGGTACAGGCATCTTTCAAGGGCTAGTTGGCACCCAACCAAAGGACTCAAGACGTCTGGAAAGGCCGTTCGTACATATGCATATGTACCGGGAGTGTGTCGCGGCCCCATTGCTTGCATGGCGAACCGACAACCTGTCAAGACCAAGTAGCCTCACCCAAGCATGGCTCTAGCAGACCGTTTTGATTGACGCTGCTTTGCTGCACTCATGCCTGACCCCACGCGAGGCTCTTTGGGGATCTTGGCTGGTGGATTAGGCCTCAGTTCGCGTAAAGCTGAAAGCAACTCCAGTCCTTGTGTGACGTGACCAATTCGACAAAAATTGAGATGAGAGAAAAGAAGACCAGGAATTGGACCAACCAAGTTGATGGGTAAGTTCAGGTATTTCCTTCCCGGGAGAGGTGCTTGAAGGGTGCGCGATTTGGAGATTCTGAAATGGAAGAGAACAAAGTCGTATTGGGCATCCACCAGTACAGCAATTGGTAACTGTAACGGCTTGCCGGAGTAAGATGTCGCGTATCATATCATAATTGGTGAATTGTCAAGAGACTCTACGTTTTGGTTCGAGCCTTTGCAAGGGCCTGATCGAACTTTGATACGACAATTACTTTGCTGCGATGCAGGCCACCGTAATGCTTGCCAGCCATACAGTATACCTTCAAGTTTGCATCTGTAAACATCTTGTGTAATGTTGTATGCAGTGCCCTGAACGCACTGTTCTTCTCAGCCATTCATGCTTGATTGACAGATACGACTTTCCAAGCCGAGTCAAGATGGCCATCCATTGGATTCGCCTTGCAATCGGGGCCTAGAACGACGCTCGCAATGGATACCTTGAAGGAGTTGTAAAACAGTTATTGCGGTGTGCGACCGGTCAGCCTCTTCGAAATGCCTTCCTGGCAATGATGGCGTATGCATTGGATTCTAGTGCGTCTTATCGTGCGAGTCTCAAAGTCAGCAGCGCAAAATGACGCACGTTCATTCATGCAATCTTCGGCACGACACGCATGCACTTACATTTGGGCTGATATCATATTGTGTAGTTGAGTGTAATTCTCGGATGTAATCATCGGTTAGTTCCTGGGATGGTATGGTTCTGGCCCTTGATTACCAATGGTGTGGTTGTGAATTACAGTTCCGGGATTGTGGAGTGAAGCCGTCACGATCTCTATTTTGAGCAGTAAAGTTATTTGTTGGGTGTTGTAGGATGGAAGTGCGGTTCAGTTTGGTCTTTGGAAGATTGAAATGTCATGATTCATCACTAGAGAAGGAGCCGTTGGAATTCGACTTCGTGCTTGCTCCTTCCCTTTACAAGTTGACTTGTCTATCTACCTCGTACCTTCCTGTTCACACAGTAAAATCAGGTAAACAAACGTTACCTGCTCAGGTATCATAATAAAGTGCACTTTCAGTCTCCATCCGCGTGATACAGACTTGGGACGTTATACCACACCAACTTGGAAAAGAATGGAGCCGTGCACTCTCTTACTCCTTCACATCACCAGAGAAATCGACGCCGGTTATTTCGAGATCCGACCTGTTCGCGACTCAAAAATATTGAAGCCTGACCAAGACACTCACACTCTCCGTGCCTAACCTAACGATGCATCACCGCCTTCCCCTGCGCTGAAGCAAACGCAAACTCGTGTCTAGCGTCGATGAAATGGGACGAGACAAGGGCATCGAAAGGGGCCAGCTCATCGATGGTTCCCCACCAACGAGCCGTCCATCGTCACCGTATCTCTTTCTCCAAAGGATGATTCTGCAAGCCGCGCCAGGTCTGGCCAGACCACAACTTGTTTGGCACGGAAGACAATGCTCGCCTGGCAGGGTCCTTTGGCTGATTTTGGAGATTGAAAGCCACGGTATGGTGGGATGAATGGTCCCTCGTCGCAGAATCCCACGTCCAAAAAGCCATGTACTACGGACACAAATGTCGTTAAGTCAAGCAACGACCCCTGATAGTCCCCGGCAAGTCTGGGGCAAAGTACAACCACAGCCCTGCGCTGACATCTGGGCTTGAGCAGTGGTGGCTTTGAAGTTGTTGAAGTGAGCAGTCGCACACATGGCATGCCATGCCATGCGTCGCAATTCACTGCATCCAGCCCCTTGGTAGGGCGGTCCGGCCAGAGCGTCATCAAGGCACTCGCTGTTGACAAAGGGAATCACACGCTGTTACGGATACTGCACTGTACAGCACTCAGGGTAGTGTGGCTCAGGCTCCTAAAGAGGCCCAAAGCAATCAGGGCAACTAAAACGTCAGAAGCCAGCGCCTCCGCCGCCCGCTCCGCCCGTCCCCGTGTCGTCCCGCCGCGACTAAGAGCCAGCTATCCACTCAGCCCACACACACTCATGTCCAGTCACAGTCCACATCCACCACTATTGCCGCCGCTGGGTGCCCGTTTTAGGCTTTAGACCTCATCGTTACCGTCCATTGAATATCAGCAGGGCGTTCATCGCAACTCCATTTGAACCATCTTCTGCTGCCTCAGGCTTTTTTACTTCATCTTACCCGACAGAGTCTTACTCACTCATCACGATAATTTCTCAATGCTTTAAAGATCCCAGCGCACTGATATTAATTGCGTCTCCGGCTTCGCTCCCCGCGACTTTGACTCGACCGCTCATCCAGAAGACCCGCTTCTCACCGACCGTTGCATTATCCCAGCCTCCTCGGGCAGATATACCGACTGCAGCAACGGTTTTTTGCTTTGCTTTGTTCTGCTTGCTCTTGAATGGGTCAAGCAGAGAACTTTCACACTCTCCTTCTCTAATCGTGAACCCTTCTCTTTCATTGACGACCTGACGGCTTTGTTGGTGTACTTGGTGGTCTTTCACATTGATACTTTTTTGCTGGCTGGTATATTTTTTACCTTTGCCATTCTATCTACGTTCTCCATCTACATGGTAGCTGTTTCCCCATACTTGCTTCAAAGCCTTTTGTTTCTATAACGAGCACACGTTGTGAAACGATACAGCGTTTGTGCATGCGTTACCGAAGACAGCGACTTACATTGTACTTCCGCCACTAAGTAACAATCGAATCATTACCTTCTTTACTATACCGGCTTGGCTTAATATCGACAGAAATTGTTAGTTGTGCTTGACCGCAAAATACGCATACAGTCAAATTGTCGCCGCCATGGCTCAGGCCGGCGTTATACCGTCCGAGCCATCGCAACCACTTCACACACCAACTGCATTTTCCGGTCCGCAAGGGTTCTTTCGCAAGCTTTTTGGCAGACAGAGTGGGAGCAATGCTCGGTCAAAACCTGTAGAGCAACCCAAAGACATTCAGCATGAAAACAATTCGACTGACATCGACAAGGACGGGTTGATGCGTCGAATGACTCGCAGGGTTGTACCAGGATTGCCTCGAGCACAAACATTCAAGCGACAAATATCAGAGAGGAGGACTAATCTATCGCCGATCGAACCAACACCAGATGAAAGGCGAGCTGCGTCTATGCGAGCCGTGTCTATGGAGCGGTCTAATAGACCAGGTAGTCCATCCGCCTCGCACCCTGCAATCAACCCCCGTGTTAGCGCCCCAAGTTTTCTTCAAACTCCCCAGGACGATGTTCCACGATTTGTTCCTTCAATATCCGTCGATGCTGTTGCAGATGTGCCTTCCCAAAACTCTACCCAAGAGAACTTGCACCGAGATGACGAAGATACACTTGCCGATGAGTGCCCAGTCCAAGACAATCTCTCCACTGCAGACACCCATTCGATATCAGCATCTCAGTATGAAGCTATGATACACGAAGAACTCGAAAAGACTTGGATTTTGAACCTTAGCATGCACTTCCGTGATCGATCAAGAAGGGAGAAGTTCTTTGTCACCTATCGTGAGCGAGATCACCTTTGGCGACGAGTAACAATCTCTCTGGATTATCGAGATGCGCCTCCCAATTCCTTGGAAATGGACTTGATTCACACACATTATCAACGAGAAAAGAGTGCAAAGATCTACGAGGCTATTCGGGAAAGCTTGCGAGACATCCAATTCTATGACACTGTTACAAACCTAAAGCTTCAAACTACTGACGGGAGGCTTCATGTCCATGTGGTCGAAGACGGAAATGTAGGCACATGACGAAAAACTCGCAAGACAAGAGCTAACAGCTACAAGGAAATCATCCAGTACCCAACCGTTTCTCAGATCAAACACCTAGGATGCCGTCGAATTCGAGAGAGGGATATTGTTTTCGAATCTCACATGTCAGGATTTGTCTACAAAGTCAATGTCAATGGCCACACACTCATTAAAAAGGAAATCCCGAGCCCTGATACCACCGACGAATTCCTTTACGAGGTCAACGCGCTCAACGCACTACGATTTTCACGCAATGTCATCCACTTCTACGGCGTCGTAGTGGATGATCATGATGAACACGTGAAGGGCCTCCTTATCAACTACGCAGACCAAGGAGCTCTAATCGATGTGATATACGAGCATTGCAAAGATGGTGATTACAATCTTCCATGGTCAACAAGGGAGAGATGGGCGCGACAAATCGTTGAGGGGTTGTCAGACATCCATGAATCTGGATTTGTTCAGGGTGACTTTACCTTGTCGAATATTGTGATAGATGGATATGGGGATGCCAAAATCATCGACATCAACCGAAGAGGATGCCCAGTAGGATGGGAGCCTCCGGAAGCAACACCACTCATCGAGAGCAACCAACGAATTACCATGTATATTGGTGTCAAATCCGATCTTTACCAGTTGGGCATGGTCTTATGGGCTTTGGCGGCACAGGAGGACGAACCGGAAGCACAGGGACGACCATTGATACTCGGTCCTGAAGTAAACATCCCGGACTGGTATCGACAAATGGCTGAAGTCTGTCTGAGTGACGACCCACGCATGCGGCTCCAGGCAGCTGCGTTGTTGGAAATGTTTCCCCAACCAGGCGAAAGCGAAGGCCGTGGACAACTCAACCCTCCTGAATCAATGGTCGACGAAGGCTACACTTTACAACAGTACCTGGGTGACGGATACCATCCAGCCAACCTTCCACAGATCACAACAATTGAGCCATCCAGAGACTGGTCATATGCAAACCAGTCACGCCCAGGCACAAGTCCCGACAGGCAGGAACCGTACCGCTATACGCGTGGGCGCTCTCCCCCTAGTCCTTTGCCAAGCAATTGTGAAGACTACGATTCACCTCGAGGATTATATGATGTTGCTGCGTGGGCGGCAAACAGGAATATTCCTTCGTCCTACAGTGATGTAGGACCTGACGGAACGCCACTTGATGAAACGCCCATTGCGAACAGGGTTGGACTCTTTGACTCGGATGCACTTACGGCGCCTGATTCGACCATGGAGAAAAGAGAGACGCCAGCCACCTCGACAACAACACCCAGTCCGACTCGAGGCGCCGATGTGGCAGATAATCTGCATGGCAAAGTGAATCAGAAAGCTGATGAGGTACCTCTGGCTCGGGAACTGGAGCTGAGCATGGGTGGCGACAAAGGAAACGTGAAGGCCCCGTTTCAAGAGTCGACAACGAGTGTGACAAAGACAGGAAACACCAGCCCAGGAGACAGCGAGACGGTGGTAAGGGTCCAGGCCCAAGACAAGAAGAAGGAGACAACGGCAAGAGAAGCCGTACAAAAACATACAAATGTTGTTCCACCAGAAAAAAGAACAGGACTTGTTGAAGGCGAAGAAGTCAAAGTGGCGCGAGCCTCGGACAAGAAACCCCAAAAGAGCTTGGAAGATCCAGCCAAGAACGACGACAGACAAAAGGAAACCCAACTGCCCCGAGAAGGGAACAGACCAGAGAATTATCAGGTGGCGTCTGTAGACGAGAAAGACGTCTCTGACAAGAAAGCAGAAACAAAGGCGCAACAAACCACAGAAAAAAGGCAAGGGTCCACAGCACCTGCTGCCAACCAAACCACAACTGATTGTACCAAGACGAAAGAGCTGAATGTCGGAAAAACAGGCAGGACTCCGAAAGGAGAGTTGACTGATAACCGCGTTAAAGGCGTTGGATTCTCGAAAAAAGCTGAGGATCCAAGTCCGTCGATTGACGATAAGCCGAGTCAAGAAAAGCACACAAATCACGACAAGTCCACAGGAGTGAAACCTCCACGCGGACTATAACGAATGTCTACGACACGACATGATGAAGGCCTAGTTTGTTTCCGTTTGCATTGTTTCATATTATAGTATATTGTTCTCGTTTATTAGCGGGTAATGGGTTGGCATTTTGCATGATAGGGCGTAAATATATATATGTTGGCAATTTGTAAAATCCGCTGTATTGGTTTTTGTACTTTTGAAAGTGTATCTATAATGGCAGTTTAATATTTCCTAACTAATTATATTATACTCATAAGAACTTGCAAGTAAGGCGACGGCTTTTAGCTTGAATATAAAGATCAGAACACTCCGCACTGCTTATCAGAACCATGCGGGAACCAGTCACCAGGATACTCTGCCTTCAACATATAAATGGCGAAACCGTTTTTGATAACGTCGTCAGCAACAGAGAATATGATGACTAAGGCTCGAGAACTAATGTGCGCCACCCACCTCGAAGAAATGTTCTGGAAACCCGTCAAGATCTGTCAACCCAGTACAGTATAGAGATCACGTGGACATGAGAAGAGACGAAGCAGGTTTCTTTCTGCCTGAGGAACAACATGAATCGGAGGCAAAAATGAAAGACAAATGTGGAACAATCCAGGCTTGGCGAGTCCCGATCTCTTTTCAGTCTTTCCCCAACAGAAACACAAAAGCTGGGGGAGACGGGAGTGCCAGGGTGCCGGAGATACGTATCACCCCTGCTCGGTCTCGGAACAAAGGGAGGGTCAGAGCAGGGGATAGGAATTGGTTCAGAGGAGGAAGAATAGGAATCGACAATTCCATGCTGGGGACGGTAATTGTGTCTATACTGTAGCCGAGGGCCTAGAAACTGAAACCCCAATATGATCGTGTCAGGCAATAGCAAATGGGCCGAGGTATCGTTCGATCTGGGGGTTAGAAAGATACATAGGATTGGATATGACCACAAGTTCGCTGTAGGGCTGGACAAGGAAGAGCGATGTGTTGAAGAATCCTTTACACTAGCACGCGAATGTGAGATTCAACAATTATCTACGAGAAAGAAGATCATCCGAGGTTCTTGAATCAGATATCAAAAAGTCAAGCACATGGCATGACATTGTCGGGATTTGACGGCGTTGCAGCGATGATATCAAAAGTGAGGTGAGCCAAGCGATCCTGTATAACAAACGATTCAGGGTATCGAACCGAGATATGCACTGTATTAAAGACTGTGCATAACTTGGCTGACTTATCAAGGGCATTGAGATCTTTGAGATAAGCGTAGGAGCGTCGACGTCAAAACGCAGACGGGGAGTCAGTCTCGGCATGCCCGGCGTAGAAATGGTTGCTTGCTCGTGTACAGCACCAAGCTGGATTGATTTACACGATAACAACTGCATTGGGGATAATTTGCCACTGACTGATAGTCAATGCAACTGAAATTCGTGTCTTTCACCGTTACTTGCTGTGATACAGTGGCGTACTACAGTACAGTGACACAACAACTGCATCGACTTCTTTCACCAACTAGACGCTCTGGATTGTTTGGCGATAAACTTCGTTATCGGGGCTCAGAACAGTCATGTCATCCACTAGATCCAAGAACCCACTGTAGCTTTTCCAGCAAATAGTATCATGCCTGATTCCAAAAATCAGTGGAGCTGTTGATTTTTTCCAAAGCCCAAGAAGAAAAAAATCGAAGTTCGATTCGATCCAACCACCAACTGCCCAAGCTCTAGGCGGCTCCGGCTTTTCTTGTGGGAGCTTCCCCTGCAAGGCACGACCGGCTTCCCTTTGGCGCCTTGCCTCTTGCAGTTTTGCAGGGCTAGATGGCAACAAAAGTATTCTTGCTCACAAACTGTAAGGAAAAGTACTTTTGATTTGGCAGGGACACCAAACTTTTGCCTCAAAGGGCATCCAACCGAGCCCCACTTGTGATTGGAGCCGCCAAAAAATTGTTGGGGAAAGGGTGGGTACGGATCTTGAAATGGAAGCAACGAGGAAAAACGTGTTGAGGATGGCAGGAAGTCGTGTTCGACGTCGACCTACAAGACCCAGGCCTCAGTCACAGTCTCATCAAATCCCCGGTCTTGGCTCCTTAGTGCGATGATGAATCTGAAATGCCCAAGCAACGAATTGACGAAGCGACGTCGCCCAGCTATCGTCGAATACGCTGCTGCGAAATGGTCAACACAACAAATTGCGTCTATCATGGTCTGATATAATGGCATCATTCGAGGACAGGGCATATGGAAGATCTCGGTATCTATCTTAGATAGCGGGGATAAATCGTATGGTCTTGTAATCTGATATGCAGTGGCTGTTAAACGCTGAAGCACTTACAAGCTGATGACTGCGGATGTCACTGTCGGTGACTTACACCAGACGATACGATACCATGATCAATTGGTACCTATCAGCTGGAATTGAGAAATATGCACGTATTCAAGTACTTTCAATAGCATTCACTGTCTCGCTCTGCCCGACGATCAAATGTCCTGATGATCGTCAAATTCCCCATGATTTCCGTGTTAGTGACTGCCAACAAAACGAACCGAACCCTTGAAACTGCGATGTTCATGATACTTCAGTGCTGTCTGAGGCGGGATGGATCGTTACTAGGAAGCTGTCGGAACGGAAAGACGGGACTGGTCCATAACTGCCTTAGACTGGCATTGACTGTCCCGTCGGTTAGGTCGTGATGTGTGAGGTGAGGTGCGGTTGCCCTTTTTTTTCTCTTCCGCCCGCCCATATCCCCAATGGATTTTTTCCCCTTGCACCTATAGCGACGGTGGGGGTGTGACACCACATACGCCATTATTCAACCTTCAATATTCACAATCGCGGCCAGGGAAACCTGAAATGTGAGCGTACTGGCATATGCTTTGGATCACGAGAACTTACTATTCGCTCTCATCAATCTTCACAAGCCAAGATAACATTCAATTGAGTCGCCGAGGTTTGTGGAAAAGCATATTGATTGCATCATGACACCGATAAGATAGGATTGCGCCTGTCATTCGAACGTCAACAGAATACAAGCCTGCCCCAACCTCAACTTGAATCTTCGGATCAAAACATAGCAGCTTACTGTAGCTGTCATCGCTTCGTCCCGTTGCCTCATTGTCTCCTGATACTGGACACTATCATCCCCGAGGGATCTGAAGCTCATTTGCCTCCTCGACTTCAGGGTCGTCGTCGATTCACAAACCCCAGCTCTTTCTGATTGTGCCTCCCCCAACCTTGAATTCGCCGCTGCAACAAGGGTAACCCGTTAAGCGTCTATCAAAGCTCCACTTGGAACCTAGAACTGGACAGTCTCTTCTTTGCCTCCCACTGAAAACTGCAGTGCTGTTCTTTTTTTCCACCGCAGAGACCCCTCCACTGTTCCCTCCACTTGTCTCACGCCTCACACCTCTCGAACACACCCGATTTCCACCCCCCTCCCCAGTCTCTACCGCTTCCTCATCCTCTCTTCGCCCAGCTCCGGCGAGGGTCTGATAGTATAAAGCCCTTTTAGAGCCCTCCGCCCCAACCCGAGTTTAATTCCTCATCCTTCAATCCTTAACCCTCTTGTCCTCTTTACCTTTTGCTTAGGATATTGTTTATCCTAAAAAGGACTTTTCTTCCCTTCACCTCTTCGAGTAACCATTAACTTTGGGTGCTCGTGTGTTGGGACTTTCATATTGGATTCGACGACACTTGCCATCGCCAACTCCAACAGCCCATCGGCAACATAATCGATATGGCGACAGCTACCGCTGCGGGCAAGAATGCCTCGCCATTCCCTGATGGCACCAAGGACTATGTCCCTCTCCGAGCCGGCGGCCCTAAGAAGGACACCAACAAGCCTCACATCTCCGACACTCCCATGACTTGGAGCAACTGGCCCCAGCACATCAACTGGCTCAACACAACACTTGTTGTGTTTGTTCCTTTGATGGGCTTCATCTCCGCCTACTGGGTTCCTCTCCACCTTAAGACTGCTCTCTGGGCTGTCTTCTACTACGTCCACACTGGTCTCGGTATCACTGCTGGTAAGTTAACTCGCTGATGCACTGGCATCAAGCTATAAGTCAATGATCTTGAAGCTCACATACTCCAGGTTACCACCGAATGTGGTCTCACTCTGCCTACAAGGGCACCACTCCTCTTAAGATTTACCTCGCTGCTGTCGGCGCTGGTGCCGTCCAGGGCTCTATCCGATGGTGGTCATATGGTCACCGAGTTCACCACCGATACACCGATACCGAGAAGGACCCCTACTCCGTCCGCAAGGGTCTCATGTACTCCCACATGGGATGGATGGTCCTCAAGCAGAACCCCAAGAAGCAGGGCCGAACCGACATTACCGATCTCAACGAGGACCCCGTCGTCGTTTGGCAGCACAAGAACTACATCAAGTGTGTTCTTTTCATGGGTCTTGCTTTCCCTGCTCTCGTTGCTGGTCTCGGCTGGGGTGACTGGTGGGGTGGCCTCGTCTATGCTGGTATCCTCCGTATTTGCTTCGTCCAGCAGGCCACCTTCTGTGTCAACTCTCTTGCCCACTGGCTCGGTGACCAGCCTTTCGATGACCGCAACTCTCCCCGTGACCACGTTATCACCGCTCTCGTCACCCTTGGTGAGGGTTACCACAACTTCCACCACGAGTTCCCTTCGGATTACCGCAACGCTATTGAGTGGTGGCAGTACGACCCTACCAAGTGGAGCATCTGGCTCTGGAAGCAGCTTGGTCTCGCCTACGAGCTGAAGGAGTTCCGCGCCAACGAGATTGAGAAGGGTCGTGTCCAGCAGCTCCAGAAGAAGCTCGACCAGAAGCGTGCTACCCTCGACTGGGGTATTCCTCTTGAGCAGCTTCCCGTTGTCGACTGGGATGACTTTGTTGCTCAGTCCAAGGCTGGAAAGGGTCTTGTCGCTATCGCCGGTGTTATCCACGATGTTACCGACTTCATTAAGGACCACCCCGGTGGCAAGGCTCTCATCAACTCTGCCATCGGAAAGGATGCCACTGCCATCTTCAACGGTGGTGTCTACCTCCACTCCAACGCTGCCCACAACCTTCTGTCTACCATGCGTGTCGGTGTCCTTCGCGGTGGTTGCGAGGTAGAGATCTGGAAGCGTGCTCAGTTCGAGAACAAGGATATCACCTACATGAACGACTCTGCTGGCCAGCGCATCATCCGTGCTGGTTCTCAGGTCACCAAGATCGTTCAGCCCGCTGCCAGCGCTGATGCTGCTTAAGCGGTACGACAATCAACATAACGATGAAAGGATGAGGGGTAATCGGGAGATATGCGATACCAAGGATATGAGAAGCGTCATGCCATGAGGCATGTCGTTGAAAAGGGTGTGGGTACGGTACAGTCAGCCACCGTCACATGCAAAAGACATGAACGGTCTGTTGTATGACGGCCCCACCCATCCTAACAAGAAGGATAAAAGCACAAGACGTTTTTAAAACGCAAGATCATAAATCGACTCATGAATGGCGTTGGGGGGTTTCTTTTCTTTTTTCAAGACTACTTAGCTTGCATAAAATATCAAGAGAGAATGGTCAAAGCAAACAAACGAGTTCATATGGACCAGCAATTGGTTCCTAAAATAGTATGACTACTCGAAAATCCAAATTTTTGAATACCACTTAATGTCCCATAATCAGACGTGAATTGTCTTATTGAACTGCTCTGTATCGATGACTTTAAAATATGTTGTATGTATTAACTAGCTTATATGCTGTGCGTGACGACATGCATTTTACAAGCTACCTATTACGTAGCGTATGAAGACTATAATGACCTGGTGTTCCTATCACGAAAGCTTGGCAACGGTTGACGATCAACTGTACTTCATTGAATGGCTATTTGATTTGTAGATTCGGAACTGAGACGATTCTATATAATTATTATAGTAATGCGTAGAAAGCTCGCGTACGTTAAAGTTGAGAAGGTTGCTCGAACAGGTATTTCATTTTGTCCACTACGGCATCTCCGAGTCAAATTCATCGTCGAGAGATTTTTAAACACTAACCCGTCATAATCACATTCATGGTTGTGGAAAACACATCCCCTGTCTGGTCGTATTTTAAGCTCTGAAATCATCTCTAAACTCCAGCCCTATCTACCATCGTCAAACATACAGGGCGTTTGGCACTTGGAAAAAAGAGTTGGAAAGTGCATGGAGCCGTTCGAAGAGAGGCGCCTCCGACCATGATTCGCTCGTCTGGTTACTGAGGCCCTTAAGACTATTCAGAAGACCTATCAAGTATGATTGTTGGAGCGCGATGTCGTTGGCTTGACTATAGCCACAGACAGACTTTGTCCGGATATATCTGTGTTAGATTTGCTGTGCTGTTGTACACAGCATATCATTCACAGCCGCTGAGAACGGGTGGAAGCAGAGAATACTACTCATGATATCTCGGATGGAATCGACCATATAATTCCCTTTAGCACTGAGCGAAGGCCTAGGCCCTGCGGTCCCTTAATGGCGTACTTCAGTAATTGGGCAGCGAAGGGCACTTTTCCGGGACGTGAGCTTGAAGAATGCCGAGATCATCCATGGGATGTTCTAGCTGACAGGTTTGTTTAAGAAGATGAGACTACAGCTCTCGATCGCGGTAAGCTCATGGAGTAGCCATACGTGCTTTTTGCACCGCCAACTCTGAGCTTTTGGCCCATGCGCCATTGGGCGTCTGGCGATAGCACAGCAGCCGTCCATCGTCACCTGTGCTGCCCAGGATCTGGCCATCGTCATCAAAGCCAACACGCCACACAGGGGTGCGGTGGTTGTCTAGCTTGGAGATCTCCTCGAACTTGTGCTTTACCTGACCTGGCTGACCTGACCATTGGCGATCATTATGGGAGCCTGATTTTGCCAGACTTGCGCTGAGACTAGAATTGTGGTGTTGATGGTAGCTGTGCGAGGGCTGGAGCTGCGGAGTCGTCGATTGCTTCTCTGTCGGTGTCGCTGTCCCGTTGGTCCTCGTTTGAGGCGTAGAATCTCTTGTTGATTGGTGAGGGGCAGATCGTAGAAGATCAGCTGCAGACCAGGACTTCCCATCGTCGTCAGAGTACGGTGTCTCGATACGGAAGACACGTGCATAACCATCTTGACAAGCCGTCGCTATAACATCGTAACCTCTAATATTTCCTGATGCCCACGCTACATCCCGAACTAATCCTCGATGGCCAGGCAATTCTACAGCAAGATAGAACTCCTTTTGCGTTTGTTGAACACCCATAGATGATGCCACGATGTCGCGCGATCGGTATACCTTGACGGTATCCATCGCGGCGACTACAAGACCGAGAGAGTCTGAGGGTACGCCTGCTCGCAGAGCTGTATAGCAGGGCTCTGGATTTGGGTCAAAACGAACGCGGAACGCCAGCTCCTCTCCTCGATTTGGCTTTGGCGCAACGCTAAACTCATCGATAGATGCATATTCGGAAAGATTCTCAGGCTGATCATTTTCGTATACTGTTAAACGACCATCAGTCGCAAGAAGAGCAAGGTATGTATGCCGTGTCTCTTCATTATGCTTCATTGAGAAAGATCGGTAAGGAGCTTTGTTAGATCGCGTATCAAACGCGGGTTTCCCGTTACCAGCACGCCCAGTACAAAACCTTCGACCAGGCGCAGCGGAAGGATCCTCAGCCCAGAGTCGAAACCAGCCCTCAATACCGAGGGAGGCGATCAAGTTGGGATACACAGTGGCAGGAAGCCATTGAATCTGGAAATTAAGGAAATGTAAAGTCAGCATGCATGTGCGACAGAATGACACATAGAACAAAAGAAAGAAGACTTGGAGACAAGGGTACTGGTGGGAAAGGGGGCTGCGTTACCTCTAGAATCTCTCCGCCATGCGCAGTCCAGGTATCGCAAAGACGCCATGTGCCATCCTTGTGGCGATTGAAGACACGAATCTTGCCATCTACAGAGCCAGTTGCGCAGCGATCACCATAGGTGTTGAAAGCGACGGCCTGGACGAGATCTTTATGGCCGTGCTGAAGGTTGAGGTCGAATGCAGGTGTTTCCTCGCCTGGTGAGGGGGGGATAGAGACGCTCATTGTGTGAGAAACGTTGAGACTTGGGGGACTATGGCGTTGGATAGAAGTGGTTAAGAATTATTTATTTTGTGCCTCGTACTATAAGCAAAGCAGGGTCCGATATCGTCGTCCAGTGTCAGGTGTTGAGGTTGGTGGTGTTGTGTTGTGATGTCGACAAAGCTCCACAGCGGCTCTTTGAGTTGAAGCTCAGCTCGGTACGTACCGAAGCTGTCCTGTCCTGTCAAAATGCAGGCTCCCCGCGTGCCTGGTCTAAGAGGGACTGCCCAATCAATATGAAGCATTTAAAATGTTGACAGCCATGATGAGATATGGAATGGTATGATGGATGATATCAAGGTAGTTCTTTTAATGAACAAAAACTAGACAATTTATATTGCCCTTTTTGTTGATGATTTCAATGGCTTCTCCAGGTATCTTAATGGTGACAGTTCGATAATGCTGAGGTTTGATAGAAGATGGAGGCTGTATATGGACGGATCTGATCAGACAGAAAAGATTACTAACTACATCAATGTGAATAAAATCATCTGTAGGTTCTTCTTAAAGTGCTCTCGTGGAAGAGGGATCATGGGAGCAGTCATGATGACACTGACGATGCCTTCATGTTCGACACAGTATGGCAAGATTCAACCTCATGACGACTAAGAGAAAACTTATAGTTAAAGAAGGGACAACTGAGTGATGGATGCCAACTGAATAAATCGATTGGCATTTACCCTTTAGCTAATAAATTCATGTCGAAGGAGTTATCATGAGCGCACCCGTAGGCAGCTCCTGCCTGCAAGGATTACTGCAGAATCGCTCCACAATGATTTGTTCCAGTAGCGGCCCCACAGGCATTATTAGAGAAGGGACGGTAGAGCTTCTCAGCCTCGCCAAAGAAACCTTCAACCTTCCTTCCTCGTAACATCGCGCTCTTCGACCAACTCGTGATTCACCGATTGAATAAGACATCATGACTCATCTGATAAATCCTCTTGCAACAGCATCTCAACTATATCACAAATCGTCTTTTTCATCTCTGCCACAAGATCTCCAAGACTCAATCTTTATTACTTCGCAATGCCTCACACAAGCTGCTGGTCAGCTCCTAGAGCTGCCTCAGTCCGTTACAGCGCAGGCCAACGTTATTCTCGCGCGTTACTGGCTTGTCGATTCCCCAATGGCCAATGAGTTCAGTGTAAGTTTTCGATGTCACCCAAGCCTTCTCGGATCATACTGACTCGTGCCTCAAGGACACATCTGCTGCTGCTCTTTATCTGGTTGCCAAGATGGGACCTCAACCTCGGTCCTCACGCGACATATCTAATGTTTATGCTTACCTCTTATCCGAGAACTCGCCCTTCTTGAATATCCAGAGCACTCCCAAGAATGACCCCAGATCTTATTACGTGCCAGAGGCCGACTATCACGCCTTTCAAACCCGTATCCTTGCCATTGAAGCTCGGATTCTCTACACGCTCGCATTTGACACCCATGTTGCATTACCACACGCGCTGGCCATCACTTATTTGCAGACACTGGACTTCCTTGCCCAGCCCAAGTCCATCATATCTCTGCGTACAATTCAATATCTAAACACAGCTCTCCTCTCACCTCAGATGCTGTATCTCACCCATCAGCCCCACGCGTTGGCTACTGCTGCCATTTATAACGCTGCCCGAGATGTAGGCGCCAAGATGCCAGAATGCGAATGGTGGGAAGTTTTCGACGTCGACCGGGAAGAGCTCGGGTTTCTTGTTGTGGGGATGCGAAGCGTGGAAAACTATCTGCGCAAGTTCAAGGAAGAGATGCCTGATCTGAGCGCGGGCATGCCTACGCGAAGATCAATAGACATGGAATTGCAAAAGAGGGGTGTAGGAAGTGGGAATGGTACTGCTGTGGTCGATGAGGAACAGCAGCTCATGGACATGATGGACAGCAAATGATTCTATGCGTTCGCCCGACAGGGTCGTTGCTCGGTATCGCATTCGGCCCTGCTGCAGGAGAACAGCTAGAGGCGCGTCAGGGTGACAGAGGAATTGGCCGGCGAGAGCATAAGAGACGAAATAATTTAGTCATCTTATGCAAGCTTAGGCTGGCAATTAGGCTACTTTATTTCTATAGCCTAAGCCTTAGAGGACAATTCTTCTGACATCCACCTGAGGCGCCACCGTTTCGCATGTTGCATGTCAGCCAAGACATGTCCAATGAGCTGATGGGATCATGTTGTGGTTCTGCATTCAAGGTCGAACTTGACAACATCAGGCCATTATTTCGATATACAACGTTGATAACCAGCCCGGATCAACGGCAGTGACAGATGCTACCCAAGGCCATGGACCGAGACTACCGATTTATCGATGTGCGGCATATTCAACACCAAGATGGTTCTTTATGGGAAACTTGCAGATTCTGGAACCCGCCATAAGCTGATGAAGACTGTAAGATGAAACGACGAAAGGAGGAAAGAAATGCAAAGACAAAGCAGCACATGGCACGCTTGTGGAGAGATGAAGTTTTGAGAAATCCCTGACATCCATCATGCATCGATGTGCATGCACGACGCTCGTTGCCGGCTCTCCGGTTATCAGTGTGTGCAATTACCAACCCTTGTGATTAAGCAGACGACATGCAGGTCAATCAAGTTGAGATGAGATTAGGGTGGAACGATGGCCTTGTCTCTGCATCTGCGACCCGTTTTCTGTGAACACCCATGTGACACTTTCACTTTTACGTTTCACCCTACGATGCACAATATTGAAGCGCCAGAAGCGGTTATTTAAGAGACGGCCTCATAGTCGAAGTCAAAGGCCAAAATTTCAATCAAACTTGCATACCTAGCCAAGCCAGGGCTGTTAGGACCAAGCTTTTTCCGACCCAGCCAAAAGTATTAGTGACATGCGGTGAAGAGAAGGCTAGGCTGGGGGTCAGACTCCGACCCCCAATCAGCCTTGAGGGCATCGTGGAGTTGAATGCGGGGATAAAGTGCTAAGGCGCTAACCCACGCTGGCGTCTGTTGAGATTTGTCCTCAACGTTACAACAAAGTATCATGAGAGTCGACTATGATGTAATTAATTGCTGTCCGGTCCGGGAGCAAAGCGCGAAGAGCTGGGGTAAAAGACCTATATCAGCCCTGGATATCTGAATCAGCGTTGCTCAAGTGACAGATGTGCTGTACAGTATACAGAATAGGGATACCGACTGGCCTGGAGATCACCTCAACCGATGATCGCTTCATCTCGGAGACTGACACTCAGGTGGGTGTCAGCAGAATTGTCCTCTGAGGCTTAGGCTACAGAAATAAAGTAGCCCAAATGCTAGCCTAAGGCTAGCATAAGGTGACTAAATTATTTCCTCTCTTATGCTCTCGGCGGCCAATTCTTATGATATCTTGAGGACAATTACGGAAGAGCCTCTTAGTCCAACAGTTTGTGGCGTCCCGGCGGTAACACCGATATCAAGAAGGACCAACTGGATTCGACATAGCGCTGAAAAGCTTATCTTTACCCTCCGGAGAAGCTTGCTAGTTCTTCAAGCTTGGATGCTCGAAAATTCTCTCGATATCCAACTACCTATTTGGGTTCAAGGCAAGGCCGGGCAAGTCGGAGAGCGATGATATCCGCCACACGACCAATGGTAGGACATCTCAAAAAAGTTGCGCATGTTCCCATTGGATCGAGGACCGATCGACAAGGTCAGTCGCGGCTTTTTTGTCTCCTGGCACGAAATCTTGGGGCGGGCGAATGATTGGACAGCCGGATCCAAAACTGGAAATGCGAGGAAGCTCCAGTTAGTCTTCTAGAAGAACACACCCTCTTCCGTCTTAGCCGGGAGTTTTGCCTTCACTTTTTCTTGTGGGTTGACGAGAAATCTACGGCCATTGAACACACAGTTTAAGCTTGTTCAAGGTGGTGACCAGATATACCTCAGCTTCGAAAGAAGTAGATGCAGATGACAATAGCTCATGACCGATTCGAACTGTTACAGTTCCACGATCAGGGCTTCGCCGGGAACTGTCCTGTTGTTAACTGTTCTGACTGTACCCCCACTGGGGGAAGCAGAAAACCTGAGACCCCAGACGCAGGGTGCAAGAAATAAAGAAACGGCTACGCCGGGCTACGTCACGTTAATGGGATCGAATTATTTCGTCTCTTAGGTTCCCGGAGTCCAGTTTTCTGGGGCCCCATCCAACGCTGGTACGTACATTACGGAGACGACGGAGACAGGGATACGCTAGACATCGTGTTGCCGTGTTTGGTACACCTTCACATCGTGGGGCAAGCTGAGGGTGTTGCACAGTGACTTGTTGCTCCTGGTCCCCTAGTCTAGGTCCAGGTCCGTCCTGCAAAGAAAATGGCTCACTTTGTTTAGTTTCGTGGACCTCGAACAGGTGCATCCTCGCCGAAATGACGAGATACGTATCCTCAGTCGCGAAAGGTATATTAGGACTCCCCGTCCTCTGTCTCTAAGCTCTCTTCTTTCTTCATCCTGTTCTATCCATCTTGTCTATCCATCTCTTCGTCTCTACCAAGTTTCGCACTTACACACAAACTCTCTTCAAAATGCCTGAGACCACCACTCCCCAAGTCCCCGCCTCCTTCGGCGACAACAAGGGCATCAAGTTCACCTTCAAGACTGGAAACGCCCGCTACCAGTGTGTCCTCCAGGACCGCTCTGCCTAGTATGTGGCTTCTTAATCCCCAGTCCGTTCAGACCAGAGTACTAACCAACTATTCAGTGAGCGCACCAAGGCTACCCGCCAGAACTCTTCTGACTCTGTCTCTTCCACCGACTCTACCCAGACTGAGAAGTCTTCTCACTAAATGTGCATTGGGGAATAAGGGATATGGCACATTGATCAAACCCTCAATCAAGTTTCAGTATAGCAAGCTTCGAAGGGAACAATTGTGACCAAGACACAAAATGGGGGGAGTTTATTATACCACAATTATCTGGCATTAGCGACGGTTTTACAGAGACATTTGGCGTTTCGATGAATCAAAACAATATTTTTACTGTTACCATTTCTGAATCTACTTATTCTCAATGTGCATTGCATGCTAACATTCATTCAAGTTACTGTATGAACAGTGGTTTATTGCTCAACCTTAGGAACATTTCTCCATGTCTGGGCGCGGATTTGTCGTACCCAGTTAGAACAACCAGATGACAAACTGACGTTCAAGTGGACTTACCTGTTCCTGTTCTATCGGCTGCAAGACCCCGAATGCCAAGTTTTTTGTTGCTCAATGCTCACCATGGAGAAAAAACACTGGGGACGTATCCATGGCTCGTATCTCTCTCGGTGTCTCGCCTTTTCACCTGGATGGATCCCTTTTCACCTTCTCCACCCCTTTGCCTCTGGAGCAAATGTCCGGATTTCCCTTTTATCCACAACGGAATTCGAGATCGGTGGTCGGTGGTTTGGAGTTCCGGCGGTTGTGGCAATTGAGACCGGAGCAATTGAGCGACCTCTGTCAGATTCGAGTGCGTTGCATTGTATCGAAAGACCCGGTCGGGCCGGTCGATTATTATTGGGTATGCTGACAATGAGATTGTGGTTGGTAGCTTCGGATTTATATCCATTACATTTGTCTCACATTATGCTGGGAGATCCATGGATATTTACAGTCAGTTGCAGACCGACTATTGCTTCCAAAGTACCCGATTGAGAAACATCAAGGACTTGCATTTTGGCATGACTGAGGTCAAAAGTCGTACGCCATGTACGACAATATCCCGCCAGGCGTCGTCATATCGTGCCTGGCTAACAAGCCCGACGGGTGAACCATGTACAGTAGGCTGACTCGAGCAAAGACGATATCGGTGCCGCGCCATCAATTGATCCCATTATACGTACTCTTCGTCGCACGATAACACCAACTACGAATACAATGACGTCTCTTGAGTAGAGTTTCAGGGGCTTACTGTACTGGACAGCGCTTATTGCAATTTGAGTTTTTGATGATGGTGACAGAAAGGGTAAGATTCCTCGAATGTTGTTTCGGTCAAATGCTTGGCTGTGAGTTACTAGGTAGTACATAGCAGACTTTAGTTTGTGCATATCACACATCACATCGTCCACGTCACGCGCTCGTCTTGTCCATCCGCAAGCGGCGGCTGAGGATCTGCTGGTTAACAATTGATTGAAGGTGAATTGCGTAGAGTAGATCAGATAAAAAACAACACCATATTATTTAATTGATGCAAATCTTTAGTCAGAATAGTTGCATTCTCATATTTTATACATCCTTTGCTGTCAATGAAATAAACATCAGCACAGCCTGATCAAGGTACATCATGTAAGGTGTAGGTAAGAAGTGTATCACTGTATGTACGAATGAGTTAGCCCGAGTCTGAGTCTGAGTCGTAATCGTAGTTGATATTTGACTTGGGCTGAGCTGAGCTTGTTTAAATCTTCTTGATCCCTCCTTCTTACTTTTTATTTATTTCCTTTTCTTATTCTGGTTTCCCTCTTTCGCTCTCAATCACTCTCATTGCTTGTGTTCTGCAGTTGGATCTGCAACAACATACCAACAGTACGTACTTGGTTCATCGGTACGACGTGCTCGATCATTTCTGTACGTGTTTGAGGGTGTCCAAGGCAGTGGGCGCTTGGAGATAGCGATGCCTCACCCTCTGGCGGCTGCAGGTATGTAACAATTGTGTCTATGTCTCTTTCCCTGTCTTCATTGTTTGTTCCCCCTTTCAGAAATAAAGTCGTCGTCACGTCACGGGCAAGTCCAGCCCAGTCGAGCTCCTGCCCATGCCATGTGCTGCTCTTTATGGATTTACCCCGCGTCCGTGGCTTCTCATTTGCGAATCACAGCGCACGTCTGCCTGAGAGAAGTCGCCTGAGCCACAGTCCCGAGGCTGCCTCTTTCCAGTTGTGGCAAAATACCTTAGAGCTGGGCTGTCAGGACTACGCAAGCTCAAACTTCCCTTTGAATTTGCCCCCAAATTCTAGCGATTTATTGCATTTGGTTTTATCTTATTCGAGTTTTTGGCGAGACTTCTTTCTCTTTTTTACACCTTTTTTTCTGCCTTGCGAAGAAGCAAGATTCGTTGTCTTCTTTCGTTTGCTCGCTTACCACTATACTGTACCCACTCGACCGGCATACGCCTCACCTACTCTTTCTCTCTTACATCCTCAGTCACTCTCTCAATAGAGTAGACTTTATTGTACAAAACAATGCCTAACCATGTTGTCCTGGCATCAGGTGCCGTAGTCGCCGTTTCGGTCGCTGTCGCCACCGCTGTTGCCATCTTCGAGTCGCCTGAAGTGCGAAGATACGCCGACGATGTTCGCCGCAGGATAGCTATGGCCCTGCACCATATGGGTGAAGGCATCGAACCTCCCCATCGCGAGCCAAGATTTAACAGACCTGAGGATGCCGATGGGTTTCTCGAGTCTCGTGGTGGTGCTGAGAACGGTGTCGACGCCGACGAGGAAACTCGCCGAAGACAACGTGAGGAATTGCTCTACTGGAACTCGGTCATGTTAGAGAAGCAAGAGAAGGATCGAAACGAAAAAGACGACACAAAATCAGCTAGCGAATTATCACGACGAGGCTCTTCTTTCGACGATTTCCTTCGTCAGGATGATGGTGCTGAAAAGGGAACATATGTCTTTAACACTGGAGCTGATACCCGAGCTACTGATGAGGGTCTGCGACGTCGTGGCGATGGTCCCCGCGGTTTCACTTCTCTCTACACCAACCCTTTTGCCGACGAACACCACATCGGCCAGGACGAGATTAACGATGAGCCTGAGCAGCCCCGTCAAATCTCTCCTGCCGCCGATGAAGTTTCCGATATTTACAGCGCTACTACCCAGGACAAGGACGAGCAGAAGCCCATTGCCGCTCTCATTGATGCCGACCCCACCCCCGCCCGCTCCGAGTCTGCCTCCACCGCCACCCTTGAGCGAGAGATCGGCGTTGACGAATACATGACCGCCGGCCAGGAGAACCGCGATGAGGCCTACGCTTCCATTCAGGCCTGGGCGCAAAATGCCAGCACCGACTTTTACTCACCTCTTCCCGTTACTCCTTCCGCTCCCATGTCCGAGCCTGAGATGATCAGCGACGATGGCATGTTGACTCCTACCGATTCTGTTTCTCTTGTTGGCTCCGGCGAGGATGTCGCCAACGATGCGCAATCATCTCACGCCGGCGAGACTGGCCGACCCTACGATGTCATGAGTGAGAGCTCTGGCATGGCTACACCTGCCAGCTGGTCTGAGGTTGGCAGCGTTATCAGCGAAAGTGATGCTCCCGTTCCTGTTCGCCAATAAACTATACCAAATGGAAGTGCTTTGAAAATGTTTTGTACGGCATGTTTTGTAAGACATTTGGAAGACAATACTGCCCAATTAGGTGGCAGAGTTTTGCTTGGAAACTGCAGAGTTTGTTATATGTTGGATAGTTCCTTTGATTTGTTCTTTTGTTTTGGAGTCGGAGTTCAGGCACAGTAGCACACTTATATCCTCAGCCTATGGCTAATCTCGTTTCTTCAATCAAATCTACCACATCTTTGTATCGCTGCCCTAATGTCCAAACGCCATACATGCATGTGTATATGTCAATAACTACGATTCAAGCTTCTCTTTGTAATCACCCCAAAGCTGTTCAACTGGTCGCCCAACTAGCTCGGTCCAGAATGCTTTCTCTTCATACTTCTGAATCCTCAACTTCTCGTTGAGACGGCGAATGGTTCCCTTCCCGAAGCGATCCTCCAAATAGTCCAGGAAGTAGGCCGTCTGCTGATAGCCTGCATCCCACTTCCCGCTGCTCTCCTTCTTCCAGTGTGGGGGACTAAGATTACAATGAAGTCGAACCCAGTCGGCGATACCCTCGATCAAACCGCCGGGGCAATGTCCGTGTCCATTATACTGAAGACAGTGAACGAGCTCGTGAGTGAGCACGCCGTTGATTTCGTCAGCACGGCGCGAGATGGGATGAATGTTCGCAATGTAGTCCGCAGAGAAGTGAATCTCCTTGTGGTCGCTATCCAGTTCAGACCCGGTGGTGTAAGCTACTCCCGACATGCTACGGACAATGACCGTGACAGATCGTGTTGTTGGGATTGTGGTAGTAGGACATGTAGGCGATTCATAAAGAAGCGCCAGAACATGCTGTACTGCTTTGGCGAGGCATTCTGCCGCATTCACAGAGCTCAGAAAGACCCCGGCTCCAGGGTGAGCGAGATCACGAAGCTCGAGTCTTAGCTTAGGCGACTTGAACTTGCCGGCGCCAGGAATATCGGGGCCGTCCCGTGGCCCGGAGTGAGTGGGTACTTGGATAGCGGGGGTCATGACCGGAGCTCGGGAGAAGAGTGAAGCAGCGGTTGGAGCGGGAGTGACTGGAGGGAGGTGAGGCATGTAAAGGCTTGAGGCTGAAGAGGGAGAGCGGTGTATAAATAGAGGATCTCAATTGGCGGTCAATAAAGTTACTGGCAGAGGTTCAGTGAGACTTGTAGTGAGACTGAATGTTGAAGTCAGAAGTGAATGGAATGGAACGAAGGCGTAGGATGAAGCTAAAGAAGGGAGGCTTGATAAGATGATGAAAACGGCGATGCAGTAATCATAGAGTATTTTTAGTTCGGGTTTTGAGAAATAGCTGAATGTGTAGAAAAGGTAGCTCATTCATATGTTACAAAGATATCATAACATGAACATAAAGACACAGTACTCATCATGAGAAACGTTGACCCCTCAGTAAACCCAAAGACCAGGGCCCAAATAAAGCCTTGTAAGAGAGCTTGGGCCATAGCGGGCAGGTGCAGCCTCGATGACTCTTAGCGGGGCAATGCTAGATTGCTATTGCTTGCATACATGGGGTTCATGGTTCTTTCCGTTTCCTCGCCGGGGCAACTGCGCCTAACATAGGTTGGCACCCAAACAGACAATAGCCCACTAAACCCAGTCTAGTCGCTTGTACCACAACCATAACATTGCATTACAACCCAAGCCAAAGACAACAACATACCTAGCAACAACACACAACAGCACAAAAAAAAAGAGCTTTCACACGCTCTCAATGCGCACGTTTACTAAAACGTTTTTGCCGCTCCGATCCGTCGCCCACGAACTGTCTCGCAACTAAAGTTCACAGGTATGTCAGAAGCTTGCGCTTTCCCCCCTTGCTCAGTATTCAATCTCCCGACAAACACCATGCTTGCGCATCGTCATGATATTGCTTTACTCCCGCTGTGACCACGGAGCGGAGAGCTAGCATCTCGCTCTATCCCACTTCGCGCCGCGCGCACGTATCATCTCGGCCCGTCCGAGATCATCAATTCTTTCTACCGAGCTTGCGACTAATGCGACGTCGCCTTCTAGATTCGTCATTAATAATCCATGGCCGACAACAAACTTACCGACCAGCAGGTCGCTGACCTCAACACCATCCTGCGCGGTGATGCTTCCCTCGACTCCAAGGTCCAATATGTCACAATCATCAAGTCCGGCATCAAGCAACACAATGTTCCCGAGTCGAGCGTTCCACAGCTCTTTGAAGGCTTGCGCGCCGCTACCACATCACAGCATGCTGCTCTGGTAAACGCTGGCTTCACAGCGCTCAACCATCTCCTCACACGACTCTCGCGCCAAGATCCGAAGCTATTGTCCAGAGAAGCAGCTCGAACTCTACCACTGGTTGTTGACAAGCTTGGTGATCACAAAGACAAGTTCCGCTCGCTAGCCTCGCACTCCCTCGTTACTCTATTCTCTGTCGCACCAGCCGATGTGGAACGGTTTGTTCGAAACACAGCTATGCAAGGAAAGAACCCAAGAGCGAAGGAGACTTCCATGCAATGGCTTTTACAGGTAAGTCGTGGAGGGTTTATAATTGTGTATGTGTGCTAACAGTATACAGATGCACCAAGAAAATGGACTTCCTTTCCGAGCTTACGTTCCCGTGCTCATGGAGCTACTTGAAGACGCCGATGGAATGGTGCGAGATACCGCAAAGAACACAGTTATTGAGCTTTTCCGATCTGCGCCAAACGCCGCCAAGTCCGATCTCAAGCGACAACTCAAGAACTTCAAAGTACGACCAGCAATTGAGCAGGTCATTGTCAAGGAGCTTGCACCACCTTCCAGTCGCCCCCAAACGCCTGCTGCACCCGCCGCCGAGCCCGCTCCGGTACCAGTATCTCGTCCAGCATTTTCTGCCAGCACATCTTCAGCCGCAGAGCGTCCCATTACCCCAGGAATTGACACAAAACCCGAAAACCTCGAACCCCTGTACGTCAACACCAATCGAGAACTCGACGACATGATTAAGGAAATGGCGTGGTTTTTCGAAGGAAAAGAGACAGAGCACAACTGGTTGAAGCGAGAAAATTCCGTCCATAAACTGAGAAGGCTCATTGCAGGCAATGTTACTGATTTTGCTGATACCTTCCTTGCCGGAGTTAAGAGCATGCTGGACGGCATTATCAAGGTAATCACCTCTCTGAGAACCAGTATGTGTAAAGAGGGCTGCGGTCTGATTCAGGATATCGCCAACACTTTTGGTCCTGCAATGGATCCTTTGGTTGAGCAGCTTATGCAATGTTTTGTTAAGCTATCTGCGGGAACGAAGAAGATCAGCTCACAGCTCGCGAATGAAACAGTCGAGACAATCTTGAGCAGAGTTACTTATACCCCTCGGTTGATGCAACATATCTCGTTTGCTTCTGAAGACAAGAACGTTGCGCCAAGGACTTTTGCTACAGGGTGGCTAAAAACCATTTTGAAAAAGGAGGCTCATCACAAGCACCATATTGAGCATACTGGTGGTGTTGATATAGCCGTGAAGTGTATCAAGAAGGGTTTGGCCGATGCCAATCCTGCTGTGAGAGAAAAGATGAGGTCAACCTTCTGGACTTTCTGGGGATTATGGCCTGCCAAAGCAGAGTCGTAAGTTAGCTCACATACTTTGCATGATTTTGAAACTGACATGAAATAGCTTGATGGCCGATTTGGATGGCACTGCGCAAAAGCTCCTGAACAAGGACCCCAGCAACCCCAATGGGTCAAAGACCGCCGAACCAGCAGCCCGACCTGGCCTGGGGCTGTCCAAGAGTACTATGAGTACTGGCAAGCCCAGCATTCGAGAGGCTATGATGGCTCAGCGCAAGGCAAACGCGACCAAAAACCTTCCAGCCCGACCTGGTTCGGCCATGGCTCAGCTATCACCTGTTAAGACCACTACTAGCTCCTCGAGTGCTGCACCAAGCAAGCCTTCAGGGACCCGATCAAGGCCCGAGACTGGTGGAATGTCAGGGGCCCCTATGCGACCATCAAGAAAGCGACCCGAGATGGCGGCCCGTCCTGCCACAGCTGGACCATATTCCGTCCGCGACATGGATACAGCAAGTCCCGAGAGCGTCAGGTCAAAGACACCGGCGCCCCGAGAAACTACACCTAAGAGGACCGGTCCCCGAACACGGCCTGGGCATGCTCCTCATGGTAGCGAATCAAGCCTAGCGTCACCTACGTCTACAAGAACAGGTCAAAAGCCAGCGGCATCACCTCGAACGAGCCCTACCAAGTTGAAGCAATCCCAATCTGCTATGCTACCTATGAGCAGTCCTTCAAGAGCTGATGAGGACTTCACCATGGTGGTTCCGAATATGGCCAACTTGAGAACTATGCAAAGACATGGGCCCGCGCCTGCAAGGGCACCCCCCGTCCCCCAAGAACCAGAACCGCTAATCACACCAACGACGGAATCTGTACCCCAGATTGTCTCAGAGCCAGCACCAGAGCCCCCGGCCGAGCCTGTGTCTGAGCCAGAACCTAAGCCTGAGCCAGAGACAGTCCCTGTGCCCGTGGCTGAACCTGTGGTCGAGCCTGTAGCCGAGGCTGTGGCTGAGCCTCGAGATCAACACATGGAAGAGGTCGTTGAGCCTGAAGCGCCGGCCCAGCCTGAGGAATTTGCTCAGCCCGAAGAGCCTGTCAAGCCTGAGGAGCCTGCTGCTGCCCCGGAGCCCGTTGTTGAGGCCGCACCTGAGCCACCAGCACCCATGCCGGTTGAGCCTGCTCCAACAGCCCAGGCTCCTGCTCTTCAGGTCTACGAGGACCCCTTCACTGATGAACAGCCATCACCGAAGCCAAGCTTCAACCTCCCTGTGCTGGAGGACAAACCTGTCAATGCTGATGCAGCCAGTGTGCCCATTGCTCATGCTCAATCTCCCGTGACCCAAAACGTAGAGGCTCCTGACAGAAGCAAGCAAAGTTTGCGGCTGCTAGAGAGTGGCATCACCAGAATCAAAGCGAAAACTCTTGACGTGCACGGCTTCCGAAAGTTGCAGTCTCTGTTGCGTGATAGCAAGGGAATCTTCACTGATGATAAGTTTGAGGCTCTTTTGATTGGGCTTTTCCAATACCTCGAGGACCCCCTGAGTGGCACCAGCCCCGAGAAGGCTCAGGATATCAAGGCCCAAATCCTTGCCACGATAAGGGTGCTCTTAAAGAAGGAGCGCGACAATTTCCAGCCCCATGTTTCACGGGGTCTTGAGTCACTTCTTGAGACGCGCAGTGCCTATGATATTCGTGCTCATATCGTCAGTGGTGTTGAGGTGTTGGCCGATGAGCTAGTTACTATTGGTGATGGCTCTGAAATTGTGGTTGTCCTTACAAAGCGTCTTCAAAATGTTGACAGTTCTACCACCGGAGGTAGCCGTATCCTCAGCACTGGCATGCATGTGCTGCGAACCATGTTGGACAAGAGGCCTAACTTTATGCCTACTGACACCGAGCTTGGTCAACTTGCTGCTCTTGCCGGTCGATGCCTTGCCTCCGCAGACTCGGGCGTTCGTATGGACTCTGTTCAACTTTGCGTCGCTCTTCACTCAAGGGTAGGTGAGCAAGCATTCTGGAATGCTCTCAAGGACGTTCAAGATGACCCCAAGAGCTTGATCACATACTACATCGTCAAGAGACAGCGTGAGCAAGCTCCTACGATTGCTGCCTAGATGCAATGGAAAATGATTGTCAAGCGGAGTTTAAGGGACAGTCACGGTTTGGCGTTGGATGATGGAGTTTGGCTATTTGGTTAGGATCGGATTGGTATTTTGGGATCACTCTTGTCAAAAACAGTGACGAGGTATAAAAAGGGTATCAATTTTTCACTTCGATAATGCACTGGTGGCAGAAATTACGTCTATTGTTTGCATTCTTGCTGTGACTATTGAATAGTTGCAAAAGTCTCTTGACTGTATGTTTATGTTGTAATTACTTACACGTTATACAAGACATTTTGATATAGGCAACAAATGTATTTTCCTAGGTTTGTGTTCCACGAAGCTATCAGATTGATTAACTTCATGTTACCTCTATCCAGGTAGAGCACTTTCGATGAAACCTCCCTTCGTATTCCAGTCCTCGCCCAGGGGTATTCTGGTCTTGATTTGCTGTTCGTAGTAGGCAATATGCAGATAAACACAACATTGACCAATTCACGAAATTGCTTGTCGGGCAGCTGCACGCAATCTGTATCATGGAATCTCCAAACCAGCACTGCTGCCTCTTGCCTGTCACAAATGATCTTTTGTTTCCTACTTACTAAGCTTCTCACCTTACGAGTAAAACCCTCTCGCTCTCCGCAAGTTGTATTTCCCTCCTTCTTCATTCTTCTATCTCTCGTTTTATACTATATATACTATCACTCCTTTACTATACTATTATACTATCACCCTTGCATGGAAATTCGCTGGTAGTTTCAGTCTCTCTGCATTCCCTGCTTTCATCTTTTGCGATGAAACCCAACAACATTGGCTGATTCGTGCGCACTCGAAGCGTTTCAGTACTCTTCCAGTTAGTCGCGTATGGCTTTCTTTCGGGAGACTGGATCCTTGAGCGCAGCAGTTGAAATATGTCCCGTCCCTCCGACTGCGTTGTTGCCTAGGTTGGTCTCTGGGGTTTCTTTTGTCTCTCGTCACCAGCTGCACGCCAACTGCTGCACCTTTTGTCTATCAACTCGTGAGTTACATTTCTTCCCTCCATCCCATCCTTTCAATACCATCTCACACTGTCCCGAAGCATCATCTCCTATACTATATCAGCATTGCGGACCAAGAGAATGCAGATGAAGTTTTCATCAAGTACGAAGGAATCATGCCAAGGTCTCTGATTCAGTCGTATTTCGAGGAAGAATCAACCGAAGCAAATATTGCTATCATCGAGAGCATTTCCGACTACTTCAAAGAGGTTAAGCCCAGTATCAACCGGGTAACATTCATTATACCACCATTCGACGAGGACAAGGATAAAACCGACAAGGACAAGACCGCCAAGCACCTTGTCAAGTACAACACCCGCAATGATACTTCGACTATAACCGTTTATAGGCCCCGATTCCAAGCGTACTGCGTAGGATCGTGTTACGGCACTTTCTTACAATGCGGCTGGGAAGGGCCGTCAGATCATGAAGCGAGTTGCTCTTGGTAACAAGCGCAAGGCTCCTCAGCCTCTTGCGATCCTGCCCGCCAGAGAAGGGAAAGGGCCAAGAAAATGATGAAGCTACGGGGACAGCAAAAGGCTTTAAGGTCATTCTGTGACTCCCTCCACGAAAGGTCGACTTGCATAGATCCAGGGCCATCGACAGGCTTGACCGCCGGTTCAGCGAAGCCCAACGGGACGGGCTACCTGCCCATCAGCCAACCTATCCCCAGGCTTACGGGTATATCGGCGCTCGACTGAAGACTGGAGAGTTGCTGAAGAGTGGTCGCTTGTTCACGATCTTGCATGCCACCAGGAATGATGCCGGACTTTGCGCTGCATTTTTCCAGTGGCAGTGGGCATGTATGGTACAAAGATATGCACGACTCCCTAGCTAATGTAAGTTTTCATATACCAATTCTTCTAACACCCATATCTACATCTCGTCAAACTTCAATCTTGTATACTGAAACTTCATTGCTAGGCTCACTTTCCGAAAGCACCCCCTATTGCTAGAGCTACTACCATCCAGTCAATTGAGCCTACTGCTCATGACACTGTACCAGCTATCGCCCCAGACGTTGAATGCAACAGCTTCAACATGGATCGTCAAGAGTCCTCAGAGACTGGTCAGGTACATTCTCTGGTTGATACAAACGATCCTATCATTCCTGGCCTCGCATTGTCAATGTTGACAGCGCTGATTAAACGTCTTTACTCCAACGACAAGTCTGCCGGCCGACATCAGTCGGCCCCTTGGGAAACTGTGGGAACGACTCAGTAGACCGTCCAAAGAAACCGCCGTCACTCGCCGTCAAATGCGAGAGAAACAACGGGAAACCCTCCACCATCCCTTCTACGTCAGAAGCAGACGGAAATGTCAGAGCTTGACTCTTCCACCACAGTTGATCCATTTCAGCCTTTCCCATCTGACAACGAAGCCACTCTGCTTTGGTCATCGGTCAACAGATCCCGAAAATCCGCAAGCTTTGAGTTGAAGTTGCCAGAGAGTTCATCGTCTGCAAGACTCAACTGTTCCAACAACACGAAGGCCTCCGGAAGCCTTGCGCGACATTGCAGATGCTGTCACGGAACACCTAGAGCTTCCTTCCGAGGTATCAAATCGATCCGATCCTCTCCCAAGACCAGCTTCCACGAGGCTTTTTGAGAGGCCTTGGAGAACACCAATGCGTTAATCCTTATGCGGATATGCTTGTCAATACAAGCAAGAACGGCTACGTCTATCTCATATATAAGAGCTTCGTGATGGACAACGTGGAGTGCCCTGACAAACCTTTCACCAACTGTCATGTTTATCGACAGTGAACAAACGGCGGTTTCCATCATGGGCGGCGCTATTGAGGGGACCGGGTTGGCCGATAGCCTTGCAGAAAGGTTATGGGGCAGGGCTCTCAAGGGTGTTGTCATTAAGGGTCCGTAGTCTCCTTGGGAGCCTGAGGAAAATGACCTTCATCGACTATCAGTCACTGCGCTAGTACTTCATCGCCGACTTGCCAACGACGTTGTGGGCATGTTCCCGAAGCCTGACATCCCCTTTCACGCATACCTCAGGGCATGGATACGACGGCCGACCTATGCCCACTAACAAGTACTCTCCAGAGCAACTGGAACAGATCAGTGTCAGGATCACACGAAGCCTTCGTCTGGCGGAGACCAACTCTTCGGCATGATATCTACACCAAGCCATAAGTCGTCGAAGATCTTCCAAATCAACCCATGAACGTCCATCTTACTACCAAGGCTCTCAATCTCGCAATCGAACTACGTCAAAGAGAAGATGGACCAGACGTTAACTGGGCATCCTTGCGTGAGTTCGCAACAATGCTCTCACGCTCTCAACCGGGTCCGTATGGCGGGATACGGGGAGGTCTTTCGCATTGTTCGTCGTCAGCTAATGACTAGCACTCTGCTGATGTTACTCTGTGCGGGGTGATTACAGCTAGAGAATCCAACTGGCCCATCGGTTGAAGAAGTCACATGTCAAGCTGAAGCTACCAACTGTCTCAGTCAAGGGTCCTGCCAACGAGTTTATCGCAAGTCCTGTCGTTACGACTCTCAACCGCAAGGACTGGAGGTCATTCTTTGGCCCACAGCGCGCACAGTCAGCCTGTTCGAGCGCATAGAGCAGCATTCTGGTGCCATTCAGTATCGCCTAAAGTCAGACTACCGATCAGATTATTAGAAAGTTTGGCTGGCCGCTGAGAGTATCGGAGATGGAATAGTTTAGTTGCCTTATGCAAGTTTAGATATGCCTGTCTAGGAAAGGTTCTACGAGGGCTAAATAGATACTTCAATGATACCAGTGCTATCTTTCATAATGCTTGCAAGACTTTTACAGCCAATATTTGCACAGCGTGATACAGTGCCTCTATCGTGGCGCTTAGATTTCTGGGTAGACCCGTTCAACTCGTCCAACTCCTCGAGAGCGTGTTAATACAACTACATATCCCACAACCATTAGTTCGCTTGCAATGAGGGTAGTAGAGGCGACAGTAGACAGGTCCAGTGTAAAGGGCTGAGAGCCTAAGAAACGAAATGATTTAACCATTCTATGCCATCTTAGATTAGCATTTAGACTTCTTTGTCCTGCTGCCCTTAGTCTTTGAGCAGCTTCTCTTACCCAGAGGGCATTCTGGCTCGAAGTTGAAGAAATGACAAAAAGATAAGGCGTGTTCGAGCGGGGAGAAAGAATTTGTAGGTACGGAGTTTTAGAGTTCTTAGGATATTAGGTATCGGATCCCATTCGGCCACGCCTCATCTTGGAGGAAGTAAGGTTGATTTTGGTATATAAACCACAGCTTCGTCGGTCGTCCGTGCAAGCCGTGGTTGTTTTGCTGATAGCACATTCCAACGCTAGCAATGCCAGAAGGAGAGAGGTGCCTCTGAATAATTCCACCAGACAATGCTGTAAAATGGCGCTCTCATGAGAGTTAATTTCTACCATGATGAACACGGCGGGATCAACTGGTGACGGCCCGCGAGGGGTTCGAAGTTGAAAAATGACAAAAAGATAAGGAGTGATCGAGCGGGGAGAGAGAGTTTGTAGGTATGGAGTTTAGAGTTATAGGTTCATAGGGAGGATCCCACTCGACCACTCCTTATCTCAAGGGAATCAAGGTTAACTTGGTATTTAAACCCCAGTCCGAGGCACCTGGTACGCCATTCAGTCGACTTGGGCCTGGACTTGGCGTTGCTCGATTCGCAGACTGCGTTGCGGTCCTTGAGTAATTCGAGGGAGCTGCCGATACAAAACCTCGTGGTAAACGACTTCAAACGGCCTGGGATAGTCGTAGCATTACTGCTACACGACATGCGCAGC
This sequence comes from Fusarium coffeatum, assembly GCF_003316985.1. NCBI lineage: Eukaryota > Fungi > Ascomycota > Sordariomycetes > Hypocreales > Nectriaceae > Fusarium > Fusarium coffeatum. The sequence continues at coordinate 340,910 of NW_022157929.1, read as the reverse complement.
ACGAACAAGATCCACGATGACAACGGAGGCCGAATGGGACAGAGACCTGTCAGCTCAGCTGCAGAAGCTTGCGACACTAGGAAGCTGATGTCACTCTTTTACAAGAGGCAGGAGTGACGATCAAGACACTGCCCTGTCTGACGTTGTTTTTAACGCCTTGCTCTTGCGCCTCTACCCTTGGCGTTCAGGATTGTAGCTTCGCGGCACAGTTGAAAGGCCAAGGAGACAGCTGTGCTGTGCTGTGGCTGTGTTTGTATAGCCAGTGCCAGCCTTGAATTCAGTGGCTTCTGTATCATCGATGAGAATTCTCGGGCAGTAGTAACCGGTCTTAAGGAATCTCGCTCTTGTTCATGAAAGTCATTTGACGGTCATAGAACTTGTCCCGGGCAACCTCGCAGTCATGTTTGGAACGGCCACCTGGTGGGTATTAGAAAAGTCATTCTCTAAGCCTTAGTCGAACGGATACAACTTACCTGAATTCTGGCCTAGACTGGCCTAAAAGAATCAAATACCACTCATCTCCTGAGAACCGAGATTCCATCTGAGAAAATGGACTGCCTATGATATAAGTATATCAGTATTTGGCATAAGAAAAATGTCGATTGAATTTTTGCATTACCATAAACAGATCTTTCTGGTTAGATCATGATAGTAAAGAGGTAAACATGAGAATGAAGCTGATCTGTTGCAAGCTGAGTTACAGATACTGTGTTGTGGTGTTTAGATGAAGCTGGAGTGAAAAGTGGGGGCATCCTTGGAGGTGTGTACCGTGCGAAGTTCTACAGTGTTACCGATTCTCGCACATGATGATCCTCCATACTTGCAGCCCGCCGAAATTACAATGCCAATGCTTGGGATATTGTCTGTTGTTAGTTAGGTCTTAAATCCGTTGAGCGTTCAGTGTATTGTAGCTCTTGGGTAGCTACAAAGGTTTTAAGAGATCAAACAGTCTTGTCACTTAATATGAGTTCATCCTTCAGGTCATTTATTTTTAGCACACTGAAGCTGTACGCTACGCTTTTATCACAGTAAGAACGAACAGCCTAAGACTTAGCTCACATCTGTATGTGTTGCCTAAAGTGTTTTATCTCTTGTAATTGATGGTCAAGTATTCTGATCCCATGTTGATATGTGTTGTAAGGTTGGATAGGGATTCAGCGATGGCTACCCTGGACCATCTGCATTCATTCAGACGCACCTTGACACTCATACTATTCAGTTCAAACATCGTATTCGGCTCACACGGACCAGATGAGAATGATCACTGCACAGTAGTGTCAGATATTAACTTTCAAGATCGAGGAACCTTCAGCCATGCAATGTCACTTAGCGGACAGCTCTGAATCCACTTGACGACGATATTCATCATACCGTACGTTCTCCCATGACCTTGGTCTGACAGTGAGACGGCAACAAAGTAAATCAGGCCAAGACCATCACCGACAGCTTACTACAGTTAACAAATGCAGACGAAAAGATATAAATTTCTCGTCTCCTCGCATCCAATCTCAAACACTCCAAGACAGAACCGCCATAACCAGCCAAAATCAAGTCTCAAGTTCCCCGTCCAGTCTCACTTTTGGACCCCTGAAGACTGAACTACTAACGGTCTAAAAAGCAACTAACTACTGCACGAATTCTCCATATCTTGACAATCTTCAGTAACAAGCAAGCCATTCGTCTCGATCTCCAGTCATCATCCAATCGAAGGCTCTGCGTAAGGATCCTGCGTCTCCACTGTAGCAGGCCCGTAGCTTAGCAGTAACAGACTTGCAACACCGCCCTGCGGGAAACGGGAAGCCCCTCAAATCGTCACCGCAACAATCCAATCCCCTACGAATGAAGCCCGAGCCCCTCCACTTCTAAGCCCAGACCCCGAACCAGAACCAGAACCAAAAGCTCACCTCTACTTTACCTTGTTCCGCGTTCCAACGAGTAAGCTTCCTTCTTTCTCTCTCCTCCTTTTCTCTCCCCTTCTTTCTTACTACTACCCAACTCCAGTATACCTGACAATTTACTTGCTTAGGTAGCTTCTCGATAGCATCACCTTACGGCCGCTTCTTCATCACCCCGCCTCTTCACCACCAGCATCGCCCCGCTCGCCCACCATGGCTTCTCACGACGACGATACCATGCCTGAGGAGACTCAGGGCTACAAGCTATCCCAGCCTAAGCAGAGTCTGGCTGAGTACCAGCAGATGGGTATGTGAACTTTCTTTGGGTTGTTTGAGGCTCTGCGATATGCGCAATACCTACCATCGGGGCTATAATACCAGCTGTCAACAAAACACGGGATGATGCCCGACAAGCTCGTTGCTTTTGCATGGAAGAGTTTTGGGCCGCAGAGATTCTGCAGCTTTAGCTTTGCGACAACAATGTCTCTCATGCGAACATAGACCGTGTTTCAGTCTGCTGTCATCCCATGCTTACCGCCTCACCAACCCGATTGCCGCGTCCCCAACAAATGCTAACAATTCTATCCACTAGATGCCGGCGATGAGTCTCTCCAGCGATACAAGGAGTCCCTCGGTCTCGGCGGCGGCACCGATATCTCTGACCCCAACGACCCCCGAGTCTGTATCATTCTCTCCTTGACCATGGACTCCCCCGGTCGTCCTCCCGTCACCATCGATCTCTCTACCCCTGGAAGCGAGACCACCCTCAAGGACAAGCCCTTCAACATCAAGGAGGGTGCCAAGTTCACCATGAGCGCCAAGTTCAAGGTCCAGCATGAGATTCTCAGCGGTCTTCACTACGTTCAGGTTGTCAAGCGAAAGGGTATCCGAGTCTCTAAGGACTCTGAGATGATTGGCAGCTACGCTCCCAACACCGACAAGCAGCCCACTTATATCAAGAAGTGTAAGTTTTACATCATAATTGCAAGCCAGAACCTCATATTGACACATTTCCAGTCCAGGAGGAGGAGGCCCCCAGCGGCATGCTCGCCCGTGGTCACTACAACGCCATCTCTAGCTTCGTGGACGACGATAAGAAGAAGCATCTCGAGTTTGAGTGGAGTTTCGACATTGCCAAGGACTGGTAGATACCGGCGCCTTAACAGCACGTACCGACGACATAACTCAAAAATACATATCACAAGTCATGAGATAATGAGATACCTGAACATTTGGAGAAGAACATACACAGAAAAAAAATTAACCCCACATACAGTCAAAAGAAAACCTAACTCTGTTGGAGAAAGGTCTTGCTCTGTTTTCCTATCATCTGCTCGTCAACGGCGAGACGGTACCTGTGGCTAAATCTAGAGCTTCGATACTGCAGAAGAAAAATGCCTATATACATCAAGTTCTATGCTATGCAACTCTATTCCTCAGGCCCGAGCCGTAAATGCCTGCTTTGAAGACATGGTATCATATTTGATGTGAATTTCGTTAAGCCCGAGCTATTAACTCTGCAGCGGTGTGTGTACGCATGAATAATTTCGTCTATAAGAAGTAGTCTGGCAGGGCATTGCCATCGGCAGACTTTTCGTTTCCTGGTTGGAGGTCCTTGTGTACATCGTTCTCTGGCGCGGCTGCGAAAACGTTGAAGAAACGTTCACCGGTGTCGCTAACTTCAAGCACACTGGCCATATTACCACAACGGTAACAATAGTTTGGCGCACTCCAAACAGTGCTGAGACGGTCATCGTATAGAACCTGGAAGCCTTCTTGGCAGAGCTGGTGAGCGCGTAGGATATGCGACATATTGTTGACAGCCAGGAATTTCTTAACAACCTGTGCTCCAAAAGTATACCCCGCGCCGCGGGGTGATAGGGAAAATTCGTCGCGCTCAGGGTCCGGGTCAGACCAAACGAGATCGGCCATTGGACCCTCGTGGGGGATCTCCCGGAAGCGGTCTATAATTTTAATTTGATCGATTGAATGGATAGAGGGTGATAGGCCTAGTCATATGTCAGCGTAGTCCTCCAGAATAAAGTTGAGCTGTATTTACCTCCGTGGACGCAGAAGATTTGATCGTTGATAACAACGCTCAGCGTCAAAAAGTCAAACATATCGGTAAAGTAGTGCCACACATTGGCATTGCCATATTTGCGCGAACACTCTGTATAGAAGCCATACGACTGCGTAACGCCGCGCGACTCATGATTTCCGCGGATCAGATGCACGCGATTAGGATATCGTAATTTCAAGCACACTAGTAGCGATATTGTCTCGACACTGAACATGCCACGATCAACGTAGTCTCCTATTGTACCCCATCGTGGTCAGCAAAGGCCCTCCTTTATTCATCTCGAGCTCGTGGGCGGTTACCAAGGAACAGATAGTTGGTATCGGGACAGTAGCCACCGATGCGGAAAATCTCAATAAGGTCGAAGAACTGTCCATGGATATCTCCAACGACAGTAATGGGCGCGCGGACGTGGACGACGTTGGACTCGCGCATAAGAAGCTCTTTCGTCTTGGCGCAGATGGCCTCGATGACTGATTCGGCAAGTAACTCCTTGTTGTATAAGCGCGAAATGCACTCGTCGAGATCGACGGACGCTGGGTAAGAAACGTCAGCCTGGGGACCTCTTCGGTTCGGGAGGGCGCTTACAAGGTAGCCCAGGCATTGTGGAATGTAGAAGTCGATACTATAGATGCCGAGTGTGTGAGAGGAGCGGTATGTGAATGTCGCTATTCAAGTGTATTCGTAAAGGTTGAGAAGCGTATAGTAGAGGATCGGTATCATTAAGGGTGTCGGCGTCGAGTGCGGCTCCTGGCAAGGATGATGTCTAGAGAAGAGCTCTTGGGTTGTACCAACATGATCGGGGATCAAGACAGCTTGTATTCACATGGATGCGGGGCGAAGTCGGTCGGAGGTGGAGCGAGCGAGAAGCTTCGAAGCTACAGCAGTAGGGATGTTGTGTACGTGAACTCGTGGTCGTGATTACATATGCAGCATCTTGGAGATGGTGCTGTTGGTGGTGGTAGCTGCTTTTTGGGCGGTGGGATGTTTTACGTAGTGGCGGTTTGCTTAGTAGTTGCTGAATGACGGTGCCTCGGCGGGAAAATGGCCCGGGTCGACTCCCCACACTTTGCTACATCTTGAGTTAGATCTAGAGCTCGTGAGCTCTCATCCATGTTGCGATGAGATTAGATCTAGTTGTTTCGTCTATGTCTTTATGATATCTGATACGTAAAGTTTGGTTATGTATTAGAGATATGTACTTAAACAAGCCCATTTTAAACTTAGAGGTATATTGCAACATTGTGACTGGACGATGTATAATTCAGATTACTGTGTATACTGGCATAACAACAAATCAGTGCAAGATATCAGAACTTACCTTATACTGAGTAAAGTTAAACAGTATAATCAATCTTACACAAATGAAATAATAATTTGGAGTGTTTATAATAATAGTTACCTGAGCTATCCTATATTATAGACTACTGCAATAGCTCGATCATATGCCCTTTCAATGTAATTAACAGAATGGGAATCATTCTACATTGTTGATTCGTTTATCAATAAAACTTCATTACTGAATGCCAAGGGAACCCTTATTGCGTATTTATTATGCAAATTATAGTCGGGAATAGCCAAAGTTTAATTCATTTTCAAGTTGCCTTCCTCTTTCTTCCTGGAGAAGTGGTCCGTGCGCACGCGACAACCTCAGCATTGCCATCAACCAATGACCAGCATCGCATCCAGATTGCCTTAGGTACTGTACCTTCCTCTGGTAATCGAATCAATTTGAGCCTCATCGCCAATTCTATTCACGAGAATCTCTCTCATCACATATTTTTCTCTCTCCCATTGTCCCACTCCCTCAATGGTCCCTGAATGAAGCCTCTCTGATAAGCTCAGAGTCGGTTCAGGGAGGGGGCTTTTTCGCATGTCGCGACCGCGCGCTGGCCACTGACAAGCTTGGGCTGAAGCATCACCAAAAGTATCGCTATCGCTGTCTTATTCCACAATATCATCGCTTCTCATCGACTCTCAGTCGCGCTGAGGCCCCTGCTGTGCAACGTATCACAGTGTTACTTATCCCAGCCTCATTCCGCTTGCTCAAACTTGTTTCGGTTTGGCTGTGACCGCGCTTGAGCATCGCACCCCAGCTGACCGTTGTCATTACCGTTCTTCTTTGACATCCCATCAGTTCTATATACGGACAGACTTGTATAATCTGTACCGTTTCCTCACTTTTACTCTTCAGGATAGTGTCCTGTTTGCGTTGAAGCTTCTCTTTGAGCACTTTGCTTCGCTTCATTCAGTCATGCCTCATACAGCTCCTGGCCAACCTCGGCCAGAAGAGGCTCGATGTTACAACTGTGGTGCTGCTGGCCATTGGACTATCGCATGCCCAGAACCTACAAGAGAAACACCAGCGTAAGTACCCATCATCTCCCAGTTTCGTCAGGGACTTTGGTGCCTTGCAGGTTTTAACTAGTCGACAGCGGTCTTGCTGCATGGAGGAACTCGAACACTCCTGGTCAGGGAGGTAATAGGGACCATCATAATGGCCCAAAGAAGTCGAAAGGTCCTATTATCACTAAGTATGCACCTGCGCCCGGACAAGCGCCAGCACCAGGAGTGGCTCAATACGGTCCTCCCCCAGGCTATGGTCCTCCTCCGCCTACACATTATCCAGGAGGACCTCCTTCATATCCTCCTCATTATCCCCCTTACGGCGGCCCAACGCCTGGCTATGCATCTGGATACTCACCTCCAGGATATTCTAATCCTTATCCTCCGCCTTCCTACGGTGCTCCTCCCCCAGGTCTACCAGCGCCTCCCCCAAGACCACCGGGCACTTATAATTCTCCCCCGCCACCTCCTCAACCTCCCGGACCATCGTCTTATTCACGTCCGTATGGGCCTCCGCCGCCTCGTCAAGACCATCCACCCTACGGTCACCAACCTCATCAACCTCATCAGCCTCCTTATCCCCATTACCCTCCGCCTGCTTCAGCACCATACGGGCAGCACGCTCCGCCGCCATCATACCCACCCCCGTTCCCTCCTCATAGTGCACCACCTACATATGGACACCCTCCGCCATCGCGACCTCCTGTTCCATCCCCGGCACCGCCGAAATCATGGCAAAATCGGTCATCTGGATCACCACCTGTGCCACGTCAAAGTCCTGCCTCAACATTGTCTTTGCCTGCTTCATTACCACCAAAGCCCCCTTTACCTCCAAAACCACCACAGCCTCACCAGCATGGACAGCCAAATAGAGGTCGTCGAGACTTCACGGACCACACTCGCGATCATCGGAACAAACGCAAAAATGACCGACACAATCGCAATCACGACAATCGACAAAAGAAGAACCAGCATCAGCCACGGCAAGAACAGAAATCACAAGACGGCAATAATAGACGTGACTCCAAGACTCCCAACCTTCCAAAACCCCCACCGACCCCAAAGCAAGATGAAAAGGAAAAGGTCCCATCCAGTACTCCTGTCAAGCAAAAGTCAAGTACACCTTCAGGGACACCTGAAGCTAAGAAGGCTCAAGTTGAAAGTCCTATACCTGATTCCTCACAGAAACCAGAAATAGAAATAGAAACAGAAACAGTACCTGAAAAGGCAACCGAAGACGATTTGGAATGGGAGAAGAAGGCCATCCTCAAAGAGCCAGAATCCCATCATCCTCCGGATGAAGTCGGCAAGCCATTGCCTGCAGAGTATAATGACGAGGTGCTTCTTCCTAGAAAATGGGATGCTATATGCATCGAATCGGACTATGTCAAAGCTGACAATATCGAGGAATATGTCAAACCCATACACGAAACACCGTATTGGTCAGACGTCGAATTCGACCCCGCGTTTGTACGGGACGGCAAGCTTCCTAGCGGGGATTCAGTCACTGAGATCCCGCCAAGGATCGATGAAAAGGTTCGGAGTGAAAGGTCCGAAAGTGGGGAGGTCCTTGAACAACACCCCAAACGAGATCACCCAGATGACGATAATATTGTTGAACGACCATTGAAAAGGCAAAGATCTCGTAGCTCCTCCAACACAAATCGCAGAGGATCACACGACGGTCATTCGGGTCTACGTGATACCTATGAACCCAAGAGGCGTAAATCACGTCAAGATAGTTCCGAGCATCGGTCAACAAATCATCGTAACATCGATGACCATCGGCGATTAGACCGACACCATCGAGATCGAGATAGAGACCGAAGTCGCAGCCGCAGTCGCAGCCGTGGGCGTAACCGTAGTCGAAGTCGCAGCCGAACGCCAGCCTCACGAGACTCTTCGGTGTCGGTTGCATCGTCAGGATTGGATTCCTTGGAAGCTGAATTGCTAGGACGGGATTCCAAGGCTAAGACACCTGAAGAGTCCCCAAGGCGAAAGCCTTCAATGTCTGGGCTAAAGCCTAAGCGTCGCCAGACGAAGCTCGACTCAGCCTACAGGTAAGCCGCATGCTATTTGCCAACATTCCCAGCTAACATCAGAATAGCCGTCGCTGGTAGGCCCTTTGTCACACTCTCTTGGGACCTATACGGTACTTGATGTTTTCTTTGTCTCTCTCCCCAAACCAGAACCTCAACTCTAAAGTTGTAGGTTCCTGTACCTAGGCCAGGCACTTCCCTTTCACTTTCATTTTTCGGACCCCTTCAACTTGGGCCATGGTTCAATCATCTTCTTGGAATGGCGCTTAGGTTCGGGTATTATCTTAACGATCATCATGACCAAGGTGCATGGCTGGCGTATATCATTCACGAGGTATGCGTGGATCATTCTTAATCTGACTATTTTCAATCTGTCCGTACTTGAGATCCCTTTTTGTCGCTATACCATCCATCTGAACCTCTGCCAGATTGGCTCTCGAGGTGTTGCTCATGATTAACATCATGGCTTGTTGGTGGGCCATCGACCAACATTGCGTGCCTGGCCGTCCCCTGCACTTATCCTCTGCATTTAGTCTCTCGCAAGTGAATGTCTTGACTTTTAATTTCTATATCCGTAGGTCAATATTTTGAAAAATGTGGCGCGATAGACAAGACTGCATATGGCAATATCTGTAGGACTTTGTTATATATCCATAGTTGCTTCCTGGCCTTGCAGTCTTGCTGTAGTGCATCTAATTCGGCCGATGTACCCGCGTAAGCCAGTCTGCAACACACCACATCGCAGTATATAGTCTCGAGCAAGTTAATGAATGAGCAATTAGCCCCTGATGAAACCTTTCTTTGACAAGAGAACAGGCTGGGCCCTCATTGTTTGGCATATTGTTGACACGAGTCAGTTGGAGAGAAAGAATACGGAAGCAGTCATAATTAGCATTATATTCCGTCACTAATGTCAAGATGAGACAACACTGGGCTAGGGGCCACTAAATAAGATCTGCACTTGAACTGCTGTTTGGCAACTTGTCTACCCTTGACGACAGCTACTGTGTTTTCTAGGCTTTAGAGTGGCATAAGACATAGGCTAAAGACTGGGCTGGGCTGGGCTAAGCTAGTATGTAAAAGATGTCTGAACCTCCGTCTCTTACCTCCCCAATGACACAGCTGTGCACATCCCACACCTCCATTGCGTTCAGCGAATGATATGTCAGATAACAAGACTTACGAGGCTATGAGATTCCATTAAACCCGAGCATCTCCAGTACATCGAGTCGGCTGTGGGATTTCCGCAGTCGGTGTCTCAAAGAGATGCTCTCGGCGGTCAAAGTCACTAACTACCAACCACCAACATATTGGCATTACTCCTCCCGCGCTTCTCAATATAAGTACAGACTCACATATGTGTCATTTTACTACAGTGTTCTTACATGAGGATATTGGGCACCGCCATTGTGTTGTGTTGTGCTTTAGTTCACAAATGCCGACCAGATATCTCTCTGCCTTCTTTACAACGCAAAACCAAGTCAAGTGGTGTATATCATATACTCATTCGAATCAGAAAGAGTAGCAGAATTCCTATATACTGTATCATGCCCGGATACCTGAGGTAAGGTCGCCAACGCCCGAGAACTGCAAGTCCTAGGTAACATCTATTTTCAAAGCGTTTCACAGCTCAATTTCCGATGGTTTCGTGGTCTAACGGTTATGACTGCGGATTCTGATTCCGCCAGCGAGGGTTCGACTCCCTCCGAGACCTGTATTTTTGAATTTGCTTCTACGGCTTTTGGTGATCATCTTTTTGGTGTTGAGAATTTCTGAGACATAATTCACAACGGTAGGGAAGGAACAACACGGGTAGGAGATCTGACCCCACTCTCTTTGACCATTGACCTTCTCCTTTGAGCCTCTGCTCTCTCTTGGCATCCAATCAAATGTGTCCATGCAAAGTAAACCGGCCTCAGATCTACGTGCGATAACGTACTATGTGCATATACAAAGGTACTGCATCCATACCGGTGTATCCTGTCCGGGATTAGAAATGCCTGAGGGATGTCAGATATGGCGAGTCAACCGGCTGGTAAGCTATTGGTGGAAAATGAATCGCTATTTCTGTCACCTTACTCGATGCCTCAAGTCCTCGCATCGCAAATACAATGAGGGGTATCATCACCATGCATAGAGGAGAAAAGAGAAATCTTGGCTTTGCTGCAGTGCAACGTTGATCTAACAGAAAAAGTGAGATTTGTCCTATACGTGTGTGACGCACTCAGTTCCGTGAGAGAACGTTTGTACGGCACGGAATGATAGGTGATGTGATAGGCGCAAGACGGCAGGGACACGCCAAAATGTGTCAGGTGTCTCGGCCGAGATTTCAAGCTCAAACCACTTTTGTCGAAGCCGCATGTTCTCTAGTTCTTCTAGCCAGTGGAGCGCCGCTCTACGAGTTGACTAGGACCCTTGAGATGCTAGATCCTGGTCGGAGGGCAGAGAGCAGAGGTTGACTGCAGACCTCGGTCAAAGCCGTAAGACAGGGTCGACAGAGACTCGCGGGTAATGATGAGGACAAGTTGAACGAACAAATTAGGTCAAGTGACAGGAAAAAACTATCATCATCCATATTCAGGTAGTATACATAGTGGGGTCTACTGATAAATCCCACGGCTACCTAGAAAAGCAGCTTGTTGAATTCGGTGAAGCCATCGTGAGATTCGACGGGTCTAGAACCGGCATTTGCAAAGTCAACCATCCCGGCGCCCAACACCTCTATCCTCTAGACTAGCATTGCAGTACATTGTGAACAGCTGGCCAAAACACGCGGCGTTCCTCTAAATCATTAGCTAATTCTTTCTTTCGTACTCCGAGCTTGCAACCGAACGTTCATGAACCCTAGGACAAAACACAAGAGTCAACTTTTGCTCCGACGCTAAAAATACACCACATTGTATATCCGTATATGGACTGGAACCGAAAACACCCTGTAACCAAAGCATCATATCATCTTTCTTAAACGATCAAGTTCTCAAATCCCATCCCACGTAAATCATGTAGCCAGTTGACATTGTCTGTGCCGCGTGTATCTTGCATCGCCCACGTTGCCTTGAGCATTTCAATTGCCGTGAACAGGTACCCCCACGGACAAATCTGCCAAATTGACAACAATCTCGACAGGGTCCAAGTGCGTCTTTCAGGGTCTCGTGTCTCAGCCCCTGCAACGAACGTTGGCCACGAGGAGGCCTTGAAGTATGGGTCGTTCTCATCAATGAGAGCTAAATTGCTCAAAACGTCTTGGAGCAGAAAATCGGTATCAATAGGACGCAATGACCGAACTAGCGGTAGCGCTTGGAGGATGTAGAGGCATGCCGCCGACCGGTGTGCTGCAGCTAAGCGCACTCGACTATTGAGGTCTTGCGTGAGATTATGTTGCCGTAGATAGTCCGCCCAAGCTGCAATATCAACAGCAAGGGCTTCGTCGATCAATGCAAGTGCCTTGTCTGCCACCCCCAATGACTGGTCTGTCCAAGGCACTTCATGCGACAGCTCAGATGCAGAGAGAATAATATTGAGGATCTCCGGGGGGCAAGATAAGTAACTCGTCAGTTCTACCCGTTTCATGACAGGTAGAAACTGGAAAGCTTGCCTTGCCACTCGGGCCGCAAGCCCGCCAGAGGTCAACGTTGAGCCCAGAATGTTATAGCTGAAAAAATCAGTATCCACTTCGTATAGCAGAGAAGTTCAACTTACATGAAGCTGTCAGTAATGACCCGGTCCCGCAGCATTCTACTAGATGCGTCGGGGTTACTATCCGGGTTAAGAAGTGCCATTATGCTCGTAGCGCCTTCAAGGTGGGCCCTCCAGCTCTGATTATCCGACTTGTCCAAATCAATCAAATCAAACTTGATAAAAAAGTGCATAGCAGCCAGTGCCACCTCACTACCCGCCGGGTCAAGGGTATCAAGCACCTCCCTGAGGTGGCTCATGGCCTTTTGCTTAGCTGTCAAGGCATCGATCAGCGCTTGGTGTGTGACGAGATCCTTTGAGCGTAACACAGAGAGGTAATCGCCGGGATTGGGAATGTTATTGGGGATTTTGGTAACGCGGCGAAAGACATTGGACCAGTGGATAGCTGAAGTCGCAATAAGAACCTGAAAAAGAAGCGGGTGCTTCCGCGTCAAGGGTATCAGCTCTCGGAATGGATTGCTCTCAGGCGTGTCTCGGACCACGAGATCCTTGCAGACGCTCTCGGAGACTGGGACTTGCATTAGTATCGATTAAGGTAAGGGCTAGAGCCAAGACCTACAATGCGCTAGGTAGAATCGCGATGTGCGGTCAAGATCCTGGAACAATGGATCTGTAAGTGCGCCTGGAGAAGGCCACGGCATATTGGCATCGCTTGAGGCCGCAGATTCGTCACTCTGTGGGGTCGGCTGTTGCTGATGTCGCTTCAACTCCTCTGCCTCTTGAGCGGCCTGCTGGGCTTGCTGAACCAAGCGCGCCAACGGGTGCTGATCGCTATAGTCGGGTTGAGGCTGGGGTCTCGGACGGTCATGATGATGATGATTTTGATTCGGTTGGTGATGTCCCGGAGGTGAAGCCGAGGCGGAGGAATCAGTATCGTCGGGAAGCCTGCGGCCTGGAGGCGGATTGACATTGCCGTGAGAGTCAATGCCTTGGGTCCAGACAAAAACCTTGCCATACCCGAGGCATTCCTGCCCTGAAACCGCACATTTGTGGCATGTCGGCCATGAGCGGTCGCAGCGCAGGCGTCGGCGACGGCAGTTATGACACGGTTTTGTGTTGCTTGGCGGCATGCGCCGGGTGCTGACACAGCAGCTTGACAGGTCTTGTGCTGGTGTTTTGTCCTAGGATTTCACTAGGTCCAGGTCGTGCTCGAGCTCTTGGGGCGGGCGAGGCAGCGGTTTGGGTGTAACGAGCGGGTCGTTACAGAAGGTTCATGATGGACACTGAGACAAAGAGGTTTGAGTCAATGTACTCGACGTACGGGGCGCAAGGCGGGGGTATAAAAAGTAAGACGAGTAGGTAGGTAATGATGATGATGATGAATAAAAAAGGTTGTGACGGAAGAGAGAAGTAATGTAATGGAGGGATGGAGCAGTTGGTAGGAATGTATGGTAGGTACCTTAGCTTTAAGGTACAGGTGTGATGGATGGTAGGTAGACTACTAATTGGTGAGGTAAGGCAAGCGCAACCCAGTGAGGTAAGTATGTAGACAATGGAAGGTGGGAGGGAAGAGAATGGAGGGGTAAAGAGAAAGAGAAGGCGCGACACTCTCTATTAGTTGAATTCAGTCTAACTAGAAGATTGAGCGACGACAGGTACCGTTCTCATAATGGGCCGGTCTCACTACTAACTGACTCTGCTAAGCAATTGGAGAAGAATATCCAGCTGGGGAGTATAGTAGGCGAAGCACGCAATCGCCGAAATAGATCATAATCCAGATCGAGCCTCGCCTCGGTATAGAAGTTTCTATGAATGAACCAGGCCAGGTCAGATTTTGTCTAGAAGCCCAGCCTGGGTGAATGCTGCAATGCACTGCACTGAGTGACCAGGATCTCTACAGAGGTACGATACAGCCCAGCAGGGTATAGTCTATAGTGCTAGAGCAGATCTCATGACTCGGTCCCAATCAAAGACGACAATAGTGTCCAGCATCTTGAATAGTACTGATGTAATTGTATAAGTCACCCCATATCAGATTACAGCATATACCCCAATGAATCCAATGCTCGCCTTACCTTGCCCTGTCTTTCTTTTCTCCTCTTGTTCAACTCACTTCTGGCCAAAAGCCCCACGTTTACCAGCCCAATCCCCCGACTAAAGCCGATGCCAACGCTCCCCGAAAGGGCAAGGAAACGACATATCGTGCAGCCGAACCTCCGGGACCTGCATCATGGAAGTTCCATCAGAGTCGGTAGAAAGCTTGTCATTCCTGGGTCCGGATGGGACCGTCCAGCCAGAGGTGGCACAACCGCCCAATTCGGAAATCAGCTCTTCTTTTTCTTTTCTTCCACGACCTTGTTTTTTCCTTCCATTGTGAGGGGAACCCTGATACATTTTTTCTTCTTTTCTTCTATGCGTTGGAGATCGTGATGGAGTCCACCGTCCACGGAGCTTATGAACCGCCACGGCACACACTATACTAACGATCCGCATGCACCCTTGACGTACCTGGTCGCTACTGCTACTGAAATATCTGTAGCATGTGTTGGTCTTGATCTGGCTCCTTCTTTTGTTTGTAGCTTAGCATCTGACTAACTTAAGTAGACGACCAGGGACTGCCCACTGTTATTGTCATTTAGTCATGCTGCTAGGGATTCATCTTGGCATGACCGGTCTGGCCCTAACAGAGATCCATATATTTATGCTCTCCAACCATCTCCAACTAACTCGTCTGGCATGTCGGTTCCCCTCTAGGAGGATCCTCTTGAGCTAGTCTGGGTCTGTTTGATCGGAGAAACCTTGGCGTCTCCTCATGAGGCTCCTCCCACCTTCTCAACAACTCCACCAAGAAATTATCATGATGGACCTTCACGATAGTTTAGATTTCTTCACCTTGCTCACCGTACTTGTTTCCCCTCAATAATCCATCCAATGGGTCAAATTGCATGAATTGGCGGGGGTATGCTTCCTATAGTGGGATTTAAGCAAGCCATAGGCTTGAACTAGATATTCGATAGTGCAACACAACGCATCGTTCTGATCACTATCACGGCGGATTCCATTGATTCATCCTAACCCACTCAACATAACATCGTGGCGGTCCCTTAATACCTGGCACACGAGTCCACAATCTGGGGCCATAGGGCAACTCCGAACCTGACGAAGCGGAGCACAAGATCGACTGACGCGAGGAGGCTGATAGCAGCAATAATTCAAACAACGCTCATAAATTCTGGCTTTTCATATCTCGTTCTAATCTCTGCCTTGCGGCATCTCTAGTATCGTTGGTGCCTCACCGAGCTGCCAGCCAGCGTCGGTGTTCTATCCTGATATCCATTTTCTGGCTGGCTGACAACTCTGGAGGCTACATTATTTTTTCATCATAGCTTTTCGGACTGTCGCTGATGTTCTCAGCCCCAATTGTTTAGTTCTTCATCTCGTCGATGACTCGAAGTTGTTCTTCTCTTTGTCGGCCTTTCTATTCGATCTTTTTTCACCGGTGTTCTTATCAGCCTCACCGTTCACGTTTATGACGTTGCGTTCTGCTCGCTCGCCACATTGTGAATGCTGTTCACTACGTCAGTATATGCAAACAGTGAAGATCACTGATAGGAACTCACCTGATATCTTCACGATCATCAGACTCAGGCGCACCGTTTGTAGGTCCAGAGCTGACGACGATGTTTCCACCCTCATCACCACCCGCCTTGATTTCTCTCAAAGCAGCCTTCGCCTTCTTCTTTCCGTTTCGGAGATCGCTCAGGTGCTCGAAGTACCCTTCGGGAACTTCTGTGACATATTTTCCGCAGAAGACACCGACTTCAAAGTCCTCAACCTTGCTTGTGGTCTCGGCTGCTTCCATACAAGCAGCCTTCAGTCCGTCCTTGCCATCAAGGTCCTGGAAGATGACTTCGTCGGCGCCAATATAGTCGGCGATCTGTTGGTTCGTTCGACCGTGAGCAACAAGGTCTATGAATTGTTAGCAACACAGCAACTCGAAATGGATCAGGGAAGCCTACCAACTGGATCCGCAAGATCGATACCATACTTCAAAAACTATTAGCATCATTCACAAATACAACAATTGGGGCAAACGTACGATATGAGGATGTATGCACTCGGGAGAGGCTGAGACGAAGATAACCTTAACAGCACCAGCTTCCCTTGCCATCTGGACAATTTGTCGTGATGTAGCTAGTATTTAGTCAGTATTAGGCTGTGACATGAAGTTTGTTTTGCTTACTTCCACGGACGACACTGTCATCCACAAGGATCAAGTTCTTTCCGCGGAACTCAGAGTCGATGGGTGAGAGCTTTCTGCGGACACTCTTCATTCGGAGAGCTTGGTTGGGGAGAATGAATGTTCGCTGGACATATCGGTTCTTGATGAGAGCAGTGACATAAGGCTTGCCAAGCTTCTCAGCAAGTGTAGCAGCGGCAATATTGCTTGTCTACAAGGCAGTTAGTTTCATGATATAGGACTGAAAAATGCTATCACTCAGCATACCTCAGGCACGGGGATAACTAGAGGGCATGTCAGCTCAATTCAGTGTAAGAAAACGCGTAGATGTAACATACCAGCATCAATCTCTTGAACACCCTTCTCTCCGAGCACATCACGAATCTTCTTGGCGAGCTTCTCTCCCATGTTCTGTCGGCTGCGGTAGACAGAGATACCGTCCATGGTGGAATCAGGACGAGCAACGTAGACGAATTCGAAGCAATCGGGGGTGTAGGGCTTGTCGTTGATGATCTGGCGGAACTTGGGAGGGCAGCCCTTTTGCAAAAAGCAGGCCTGGCCAGGAAGGATGTCCATAATGTCGTCGAAACCGAGCTGCTTCAAGACGACAGACTCAGATGCGAACATGTAGTCCTTGGCGCCGGGGAGAGTGTCGGAGGGTCGAGAACCAATGACAAGAGGACGAATACCGTTGGCGTCACTGTTTAGAATTAGACTCTGAACGTCGTTGTGAACTATCAGCATAACTCACCGGAAAGCGAGGATACCGAAACCAGCGATCATGGCAGTGCAGGCGAAAGCACCCTGGCACTTAGCATAGACATCGCTGAGGGCAGTGAAGATGTCTTCAGAGTTGGCGCGAGTCTTGCCGAGCTGCTGGAGTCCGTGGGCGAAGATGTTGAGGCTATTGGTACATATCAGCTATTGTCGTTCGAGTAAGTGCGAGCTGCGATTACGCACAGGAGTTCGGAGTCGGAGTCGGAGTTGACGTGTCGGTGGGCTTCCTCATCGAGGAACTTGCGGAGGTATTCGGTGTTTACAAGGTTGCCGTTGACGCTCATGGAGATACCGAAAGGCGCGTTAACGTAGAAAGGCTGAGCCTCAGAGCTGTGTCACTGTTAGTTGTGCACACATCATGTTTGCTGTAACACATACGCAGAAGCGGTTCCCATGGTAGGGTAGCGGACGTGACCCAGGCCTTTGTAAAGTTAGTTTTTGTCTCATCTCTGTGTCGCAATGCCATACCCATGTAGCCGGGAAGGTGCTCGAGGCGTTTGCCATCAGCAAAGACCTTGCTGGCCATTCCCAAGCCCTTACATTGGGAGACTCTTCCGCCTCCCTGGCAAACAGCAATACCTGCAGCATCTTGTCCACGCTATTCCAATTATCAGCATCGGTTCCTCCTATGATCGATATTCGCGATTCGATCTGTAATTTGTTTGCGATCGGTGACTAACATGTTGGAGGTAATACAAAGACTCGTGCAAATCGATAGCGGCGGAAGTGGCTTCCTGGTCGCCCAGCTGTATAAGCAGTCAGCATGTGTTTACATGTAATGTTTCATTGTTCGTTGCTCTTTTGGTAGGGCACTTCCGTCTCAAGTCCGAGCACGGGCAAGGGTCTCTTTTCTGAGCGCGGGGGAGGGGCAATATTTTGTAAAGAGAAGGAACTCGAGACTGACCAAAATAGCCGAAACACCACACATGTTGAATAAAGTGTCACGTCGAGGTCGTGGAGAGGTTGAAAAATCGAACAATCGAGTGTATCTACACTCAGTCTAAGCTCTTGACTTGTATCAGAATGTGTAACCTCTAGAAAAATTTTCTAAAATGGTCGCGACGATATCGGTCATTTTTTTGGCGACCACAAATTCCTTCTCAGGCGGGGTATTGGTCAAGGCGGGCCGGAGAATGATCCGCAGTGGTGGGGTGTCCCCCAAATGTGCCTTGCTTTAGTGGACTCTCCCGTTATAAATCAGTGGTCCGTCAAACCCGGACATTAAACACCGTTTCAAGTATCTATTTAGCTTTTCTTTATTCTGGTATCAACATTGCGATTTGTTGAAGATCTCTTGCTGTTCTTGCTTAGTTTCTTCGAACTGAGCCAAAAGCAAGGGTTCAAACGATTGGTTGATTGCTACAGGTTTGAACTACAAATGACAACATATAGAGGTCAACGTGTGTAAGTGAAAATTCAAAGTACAAGTCCAAACGGCATATCTGCCCAGCAACAGATAACAAATTATGCCCAAAATGTCCAACGGCGTCATTAATACCGCATCTACACACTTTTTCATGTCAACTGACTCTTCTTGTGTTGCATACACTAACTAATATCTACGAATCAAACTTTACTGATAGTCATTGAAATGAAATCGTGAAAAGGGTGGGTCTCCCTTCAATATCACTTATACACTGTTTTGCTTGATAAAGATCTTCTGAAGTTGCCTACCTTCCACTATTCAATCCAGAGATATAGTAAGCTCATTGGAGTTAATAGATATGAGAGCAAAGTACGAAAGAAGCAGCTGAACAAATTTGCAAAGTCACCGGTTCAAAGCGCGATGTCAGTGCGAAGAGGGGACGGTGAAGAGCCCACATGACTAGGATTCAGAGAAAACTTCAAATGCCGATTCCACCGCTGGAGTACGTACTCTTGATTTTATTCATTCTAGAGTTCCATCCCATTTCAGACATTGGTTCTTCTATGCTGTCCTCCTGCAGATGTCTGATTATGTAGGGTAAACATGTAGTCGTCAGTTTCTAAAATCCGTATTTCAGTAAGATGCACAAACAGTAGCAAGATAATTGTATGCATATGCCTGTGTTGCCTGATACCGAAAATAGATATAAAAGCTAGGCTGCTAATGAACCTTTACATCCATAATAGATTGGTTGCCAGGTCTACTACCATGTGCCTTGAATGTTCCGATCATCGTAATACTGGTGGCCAGTGCATAGAGTTGTGTATGACGCAATACATGTTCGCCAAAAACACTATAGAAATCCACGACACGCTCCTCTCTGATTCCCCTTAACAGACGAGCAAAACATGATGGCCTTTTAATTCTTAGAGACTATATAGACTCAAAGTACAGACGACCCTTCAACAAGCGAGGAATCACCTCATAAGCCCCGTTGGCTCAGTGGTAAAGCGTATCACTAGTAATGATAAGATCACTGGTTCGATTCCAGTACGGGGCACGTGATTCAATCAAGTCTTATTTTTGCCTGTTTGTGCTCTATATCTTCACCAACATGTATTAATCAATGCTTCTCTTGGTGTTGTGATGGTTTCTTTTTAGGTGGTTGTTGCCCAATTTAATACCTGCACGTGGCAGTACGGGAACTCCCGTGCTGCACCCTCTCGTTCGTTCGGAGGAACGACTCAAAAGATAGCGTTCGCTTCTTTTCAAAGTAGGCAATATTAAGACAAGGCTAGACAAGCATTATGCTAGTATCTCATGTGATAATCACTGGTGCAACCTCTCACGTCGTATACAATTACCCCGCAAAATACCAAGAACTTATGTATCAGATCTCTTCACCGCGTAAATGACATGCAGCCTTACGCATGCACGAAACAAAAAAGACTCGTCAGCAGCTGCTGATCTGTTTCACTTTCACCGTTCGCCGAAGAGATCATGAAGTTTGGATGCACAAAGGGCCCGGGTTGACGTCATGCTGCATTAACCTTAAATCGTTTAAGCGCTCGTGCCGTTCCGCCCCAGAGTTACACAGCTCGCAAAAGATAATGCGCGTCAGCGATACTCGTTTAGATGAATGCGCAAAAAGGGAGGAACGCCACATAACTGATGTTCGAAGAGATAGTTGCCCCGTACTGGAATCGAACCAGTGATCTTATCATTACTAGTGATACGCTTTACCACTGAGCCAACGGGGCTTGAAGAAAGACCTATCAGTCGAAGTCTAAGAAGCTAGTCCGCCCGTGGAGGAAGTTGCGCAAACAGAATAGAGCCGATCGCAAGAAGTGATGTTCAGTAAGGCACTATCTGTTAGTTGGCCTAGAGGACTATGCGTCTCAATATTCATCACAGTAAGAGGCAAAGGGAGACAGAAGTATAGAGATCCAAAGAACAGTGTGTTCATGTATTCATCATCCGGCAAATAGCTCGGCATCCAGTATATATCCAGCGAAAAGAAAAGAAATTTACATCATCGAATATCCATCATAAATAACTCCATGCCATGTTTAAACTCAGAAATGTTTCGTCTCATCAGTACCCTTTGGCGCATCTCCGCCTGTCGCATTCTCTTCGTCGTAAGAAGGAGTTCTAGAGCCGTATGCAGCTTGGAGTTCATCAGCATCTTCGCCAACTTCCATCCATCGGTCGCTGGTCGCAGGGATCGGTGAGAGCTTGCACAGAAGATAGTAGACTATCATGGAGACACCGAAACCGCAGAAGTAGTTGAGCTGGTAAACGCGGACGGCGCCGATGGGGACGTTCTTTGCACCGACGGCATCGGCGAAACCAACAACGTTGATGAGAATACCGCAAATGTAAGCAGCGTAACCTCGCCAGTTGAAACCAGCGGTGTAGTAGTAAGGACCTTCCTTGCGAGCGTCATAGAGTTCCTTGACCTCGATGTATCCCTTACGGACAATGTAGTAGTCGCAAACCATGACACCAGCGATGGAGCTGAGGAACACACTGTAGGCGGAGAGGTAGGTAGTGAACTCGTTGCTATCCTTGAGAAGTTGCCAGGGGCAGATCATGAGACCGAGACACGCGCAAATGTAACTTCCACGTCGAATGTTGATCCAGCGAGGAAGAAGAGCAGTCAAATCGTTACCGGCCGAAACACTGTTCGCGGCGATGTTGGTTCCGAGCTGAGCGAGGGCGAAAGCTGAGGCAATGAAGAAGACACCGAAGCGCTCAGCAGAGCTTCCATCGTTGATGAACTCATCGAGCAAGTCAAGAGGGTTCCAGATAGCTCGGTCATACAACGTAGTCGAAGCGGAAGAAACGATGATACCGATGAAGGAAGTGACAGCGAAACCCATGGGGATGGTGATGATCTGAGGAAGAATAGCGTCCTTTGGCTTTTGCGCAAATCGGGAGAAATCGCTGGCGTTGACAATGAGGGTGGCAAAGTTGGAGATCGACGACATGATGCCCTTAACAATCTCCCAAGCCAAATCACTACCATGAACAGTGTTACCCTGCTTGATGATGGGACCGATACCACCAGCACGCGAAATCGTCCAGGCGAGGAAAGTGATTCCAGCAACGGGAACGACGTAGGCCTTGACGGTGAAGAGATGTCGGACCTTGTGGACAGGGAACCAGAGAGCAGGAAGAGAGCAGAGCCAGAAGATGATGAAGGAAACAAAGTGAGGAGTGCTTGTGCCAGAATCCGCACTGAAAGTGTTAGGGACGTTTTCCCACGACTTCCAGATAGATCGGATCATGAGATAGACACAGTTTCCACCAATGTAAGCTTGAACTCCGTACCAGACACAAGCTATTCTGTATTAGCAATACATCGCATATTTGGAGAGGATCAAGACATACCCATAGCAGCTCGGTTCAGAACAGGCCACAATCCACCCCAGATACCAAAAGCGCTTCTGTTGATAACGGGGAAACTGATGTGGTAGATAGCACCAGGTCGCGCATTAATTGCGACAAAGAGACCAGTGATACTGTAACCGATCCAGACACAGAGCCATGCCTGCCACCATGAAAGTCCGTTAACAATCATGGCTGAAGAAATCATCCAAGTGTTGATGTTGAAAGAATCGGCGATCCAGAAACCGACAAAGTTCCAGGGACCCCATTGTCGACGCTCCTTGTCAACGGGTGCGAGATCATGGTTCGTAAGCTGTGTGAGAGTATTAGTATAATTCCGTCATCGTTGATCGCGTCGCAGTATAAGTTCAGGGTAGAGTCTTATAAAACTTGGTGTAAGGCATTCGTACCATAAGCTGTGTGCTTGTCAAGCCAGGCTCAGCTGGGACGCCAATCTTATCGGACAAGACCTTGAATCTTGATCTGGTCTCCATGATGTCGATGTGTGTATAGAAACGATGAAGAATAAACAAAAAGCTATAAGATCTAGCGGTAACTTAAAAAGCAATTGACTTTCTGTATTGTTACTCGAAAGCCTTGGACGAGGGGCTATGACGTGCAGGTGACAACAACGTGGACTAGGATCAAATCCAAGGTGAAAGAAGAGGATGATGATGTGATAGTAGTATCGTAATAGAAATAGGTAGATGGACTAATTAGGATAGAATAGTAGGAGGGAACCGACTGGATCTTCTCCACCGCGTTCTTGTCTTGGAAAAGGCGGTCGTCGAGGGTGACGGGCGAGCTGGTATTTATGGTTTGATGATTGACATTTCCCCATATAAGTCCGAGGTGCAGGTTCCTGTATGAAGGAAGGGCCTAAGGTCCACCAACAGTTGGTGTCTTGTCTAGGATGCACTCCTTGGAGTGTCTGTGTCTGGGCAGAATGCAGGATATGGTTATCAGTCAGCCACTATCTCAGCATGATCGTCATCCCCAGACCCGACCGTTGCTACTGTAGATAACTAGCCGACTGTTATGTATGTACATTGGGAAGACGTACCTGTACCGGGATGGGTTTGCCGTGGCTACATTATCCGTGGTAGGTTTAGTTGAAGGGATAAGCACTTTTGCATCTCCGGTAGTTGAGATGTTGTTTGTATCTGGTCTACCCTTCACTTTTCCCTCCCATACTTACAGCATCGTCATCCTCAAAGATTCCAAGTATCTTCAGTTAGACATGATTCATTCATCTACATTCTCCTCCAGTTTACCAAGGCACCAAGGATAGGTACATGCGCTTCTGTCGGCACAGAATAGCACGTTGCGGAGAGGTGAGTCGAGTTACAAGGGACCCAGGTCCTCTTTTAGTGGGTGCCCCCACATGCGAGACTCTAAATCCATGGAGCAAATGCTTGGTATCACCGTATGAGTGGCTGCGACAGCTTCTTTCGGCTCACGTTGACGTAGACGGTAAGACGTTTCCCCGACATTGCTATCCTTTTTAGGTAATTATGACCCAGAGAAAAAAAGAATCCTTTTTGCTCACCTGTAAGAAAAATGAATGGAGATACAATTGGGTTACTGTTGTTCCTGGGGGCAGTCGCAGTGAACGCATGCGCATAGGTACGGCTGGGCTTGGAAATGCCCTGCAGATGGTTACTTCCCATTTCACTTATCAAAGGCCTAAGCCATGCCACAAGAGGGGCGATTACCCCGGGCGGATATAAACGAGACCTCCCAATTGGCCAGAATCTCTTTCCTTATCACCGCAGCGATGCGATTGAAGATACCGGTACTTACGCCTCCGACTTAATTGAGCTTAGTCGCCTTCTGCAGAATAAATCTGTTACTCGATCTCATCGAGTCAACCCTTTCGCTTAGACCCAAATTCACTCCGACTAGGAGCTATCTGCCCTATCATGTCTATCAACAACCTCATCTTAGATCAAGTAGTCACTGAAATATTATCTCGTTGTCAACAGCTTAGGCAATTCATTGCTATGTATTCGGTTTTTATCCGAAACTAACTATCTACGCACAGCAACGCATACGTCGCCTGATCTCTTTTTCTCCCCTCTTGCGCAATCTAGAGTTGCATCCCACCCAGGATCAATCATATGTATCCATCGTATCGTATCGGCGCGAGAAAGTGGGAGTGGGAGAGAACCCTTAGACCCATAGCAGCGGCTCGCCATGGCTTTCGGCCTCAGACGCTCGTTCGCCGTTTTGGCCGTTGCTTCTCACAGCCAACTTTCCTGAAACGATCATGCCTCCGCATCTAAAAATGCCGAATGCTACATGCTATCTCAAGCATTGTCCACCAATCTGTCATAAAAACCACTTCTCTCAACTACTCGACTGACACAACGCAAGCTGGCTGCAGGTCTCATGTCGGTATATCCGTCGATTCTCGAATAACACCGAGAACATCACGGCACTGAAACAGATCTACCAAAACTTTCGGGTCTTGAGCTGGCCTAGAATCTTTCTCTTTCTGTTTCTCTCGACCGGGGAGATGGGAACTCCCCGCCTGTCGATGCAACATTTGCAGTTTTTTACATTGGGGTCTTACATGTACTTCAATGGGTCGTGATGCGCAACTATTACTTGAAAAACCCACCCATATTTGTCACGGAGGAGCTGCACTGAAGCCTTCACGGCGGTGGCAGTGTATTTCAAAGACTCACAAATTTTCGGATTGGTCATGTCTTGTCGTATCGGCCCGCAAAGCCAACTTTGCGGATGGGTCATAATAAACAAAGACTCATACGATGATGGGTTTTCGCGGCAAAAGAGAGGTGAGACGCCGAATTATATCCGTGAATTGATCTAGAACCCATAAGCTTAAACCGTTGTATTCCATTGCTTAAGAATGGGACGTTCGCTGTGTATGTCAAATTTTCTATAGAACAGAGGAACTTGGACTCCTCGCCTATTCCGTACCCTAGAAGCGAACAGCACGACACTCGAAAAGAACTACACCGACAATCGATAATCCGACACAGCGGGTAATTCTCAAGCATAGCATCCCATTTGTTTCGACACATCACGTTCAGACAAGTCATCATCTCCGGTTTTCCTGTCTCAAGTTTAGGGTAAGCCATCCTGAAGTTGGTTGCTTCTTTCATGACCTTTGGTCTTCAGAGTATACGGTTTCTCTCACGGATGAAGTATCCAACTATCACTAGAGTTAATAAAGGGCGTCAATTGAAGAAGGGAGTGAAAAACAGCAGCTCAATCCGAATCAATTGATAGAGACAGTACAGGAAGAAGCTGTTTGAACTTGAGCACAGATGCTTCAAGACGGCCAAGCAGCTAGTCACCCCGTAGTGGACATGGCCAGTATGGTTCCTTGTCTTGATAAGTCATAGTAATATTTGGCCTATCCATAACAACGGAGAAAAGAGAAGGAACAAGTGTCCATCTTTAGCAAGTGGTCGTTTAATATTCTGAGGCTCTGCTGGCGTCATTGCTCGGCGACGAATGTTCTAAGAAGGAAAAAAAGGGGTCCAGACAAAAACAAAAGGAAAGCACGTGAATGGACCGACAACTCCTTCCTTCCTGCCCCGCGATTCGAGAAAACACTGCATACAGCAGGAGCCTAGCCGCTAGTGAATTTGTCCAGTAACTGTAAACTTGAATTACTGGAAACACAAGAGTAAACTTGTAGCACAAGAAGTAAATTCTAGTTAATCTCTGTGTAAATAAGAGCCAAGTGTCGAGCTGAAGCATCAACTTTCCATACTTGGAATGTACCTTCCTTGATTTCTACCTTAGGTAGAGATCACTCTCAACATCAACAAGGAAGGCCCACTCTTTTGTTTGTCTCCCCCACCATCGTCACCAATTCCGCTTCTTTCTCCCCGCCATCCTCAACTTTTTCATCACATCTAATCCCAAAACACACCAAAAGTCCTTGATCCGCAATCATGGAGGACCAGTTGGTGCAGCTTCTCTCCAATACCCAACTGCCCGACCAGGGTCCCAGACAACAGGCCGAAATCGAGCTTAAGCGCGCCCGAACGAATCCCGCCTTTCCTCTGTCCCTCGCAAACATCGCTGCCCATACTTCGATTGAAACAAACATCCGACAGTCTGCTCTCACCAACCTGAGACTCTTTATCGAGGACAACTGGAGCACTGATGAGCTTGACGATGAGCCTCAAATCCCTATTTCCGGCGAGGCCAGGGGCCAGCTGAAGCAAGTCCTGCTCGACTTGGTTCTGAGCCCTGAGGAGGATCGCAAAGTAAAGATCTCTGCCAGTTACGCAGTCGGAAAAATTGCCATCCACGACTTTCCCGGAGAGTGGCCTACCCTTCTTCCTTCGCTATTGTCCGTTGTCCCAACTGGCACCGACGCCCAGCTTCATGGCGCTTTGAGAACACTCAACGACATAATTGAGGAGAGTTTGAGCGAGGACCAGTTCTTCTCCATGGCCCCGGATATCGCCAAGGCCCTTGCCGAAGTCACTTTTAACGAGAACCGAAAGCCCATGCACCGAGCCCTCGCCATTTCCATTCTCCGAGGATGCTTCGATCTTCTCAACATGATCAAGGAGGACCACGGTAAGGAGGTCCGCACATTTGCTGACGGTCTCCTGCAACAATGGAACCCCTTCTTCGTCACTGTTATGAAGAGCCCTCTCCCTGAGGCTAACCTCGCAGATGGCATCCAGCCTGAATCCTGGAGCCACATCATCGCACTTAAGCTACAAGTTGTCAAGACTCTCATTAGAATCCGACGCGTTTTCCCTAACCTGCTGGTTTCCCAGAGCACTGTGTTTTTCAGCGCAGTGTGGGAGGAGCTCTCCAAGCTGCAAGGCGCCCACGAGCAGTTGTACATCCTGCAGGATGCCCAGGGCCGTCTAGAGGACTCAGACAACCTTCCTTATACACTGGACTTCCTCATTCTGGAGGAGCTAGATTTCCTGAACCAGTGCTTTAGGGCTCCACCGGTACAGGCCGAGCTGGATGGCCACCTTAAAGCCCATCAATCCGCAGCGCAGGTTCCTTGGATGAAAGAGATCATGACCATGCTTATTGGCTATTCTCGCGTTACCCGGGAAGAGGAGGAACTGTGGGATATAGACTGCTCCCTGTACCTTGCCGAGGAGACTTCCGTGACTGCTAACTACACTGCACGAACTGCTGCCGGCGACCTGTTGATCAAGATGGGAGAGTGGTTCGACCAGAAGACCATAGAGGGTCTCTTTGGACAGACACAGCCACTTTTCGGCAACGAGGGCTCTGACTGGCGTCACCAAGAGGCGGCACTCTACCTCTTTGTCATGCTGGCTAGCGATTTCCAAGACATGAACAAGCCAATTCCCGAGGAAGTTGCCCATGCCTATCTTGTGCTGGTCGACTATGCAATCAACAGAGTTGAAGAGCCTCTGCTCCGAGCCCGAGGCTACCTCGTGGCTGGTATGCTTTGCCGAGCCTACCGAACTCCCGTTGAGCTGTTGGATCGTATGATTGCCTCAATTACGCAGGAGGAATCAGAGGTCGTCCAAGTCGCTTGCATCAAGGCCCTCGAGGGGCTCATTAACCATGGCCAGGTGTCTGATGACAAGCAGGTTCCTATCATCAATGCCATCCAGAGCTACATGAACGGCAAGGACCCCAGTGACATGGAAGATGCCGACGAACTTCTTGTTACCCTTTCCGAGTCTCTCCGTGCTGCTATTACCCTGAACACACGTATCGCTCTCTCTGACGAGGTTCAGTCCGTCGACCTCCTCTTCATGCTTGCCAAGCTTGGCGCCAGCAACTTTCAAGTAACGATGCTGATTTCTGAGGGTCTCGAGGATATCGTTACTGCTCTGTCGGATACCCAATCTTACACTGCCCTCTGCGGAAAGCTTCTGCCCACCTTGACCGGTGCCTTCGATGTTGCTAACCTCACTGAGGACAACCCTCTGGTTACTGTAAGTTTAAAGATACTCCGTCAGGTGAGTGTCAGAAGAATTGTCTGAGGCTTAGGCTACAGAAATAAAGTAGCCTAATTGCTAGCCTAAGCTTGTATAAGGTGACCAAAGTATTTCGTCTCTTATGCTCTCCGCGGCCAACTCTTCTGACACTCGAGGGACCTGTAATAATTTACTGACAATTCTTAGGTCGCCATCGAATTGTTGGCTATTCTTGCCGAAAACGGACCCGAGCCTCTGCCTGCAGGCTTCGTTGCAGCTACTTTCCCCAAGGTGAACCGTCTCCTCATGGAGTCCACCGAGGGCGAGGTTCTCCGGCCCGGATCCGAGGTTGTGAAGTGGATGCTTCAGCACGACTACCAGCAGGTTCTTGCTTGGGAAGATGCCAACGGACGTTCTGGTCTGGAGGTGTGCCTGCACATCATCGACCGACTTCTGGGTCCCTCTATCGAGGACAATTCGGCTTCTGAGGTTGGTGGTCTGGCCGCCGAGCTTGTTGAGAAGGCTGGTTCTGAGCGCCTTGGTCCTTTCCTGCCCCAGCTTCTTCAAGCTGTCGCCAACCGACTTGCTACCGCACAAGCTGCAGCTTTCATCCAGTCACTCATCCTTGTGTTTGCCCGTCTCACTCTTTCTGGGGCCAGCGAGGTGGTCGAGTTTTTGAGTCAAATCCAGATCAAAGGCGAAAGTGGCCTACAGGTCGTCATGGCCAAGTGGCTAGAAAACTCTGTCAACTTTGCTGGATACGATGAAATCCGTCAAAAGTATGTCAAACGAAGCAATGTCGAACTTTACTGACAAGTGTAGCGTGATTGCCCTATCTAAGCTCTACTCCCTTAACGATTCTCGCCTGGCACAAACCCAGGTCAAGGGTGACCTGATCGTAAACAACGACGACGGTCTTATCAAGACACGTTCACGTGCGAAGCAGAGTATGTTATCCCCTACCTAGACACCCTCGTCAGGGTGTCAGAAGAATTGGCCATCGAGAGCATAAGAGACGAAATATTTTGGTCCTCTTATGCCGGCTTAGGCCAGCGTTTAGGCTACTTTATTTCTGTACAATTCTTCTGACACCCACGCCCATTTCACTGAAGCTCAGGACGCTAATCAACCAGCCATGGCACCAGACCCCGACCGATACACCATCATTCCTGCCTCTCTTAAGATCGTCAAGGTCCTCATTGAGGAACTTCTCTCTGCATCCGGTCAACAGGCTGCTGCAAACGCGGCCGCTGCCGCTGTGGCAACCGCCAGCTTCGAGGACGAGAACGACGATGAGGGCTGGGAAGACGACGACGATACTCTCGACCTGAGCCTGGGAACCACCAAGCATGATCTCATGTCCTTCATGGAAGGTGGACAGCGACAGCGCGATGACGAGACACAAAAGTACCTCACCGAGTTCTTTATCCGCTGCGCCCAGGAGAACACTGCCAACTTCCAGGAGTGGTATAACATGTTGACAGACGAAGAAAAGGCGAAGCTCAACGAGGTTGCCAACTCAGCAGGACAATAGAATAATCCTGCACCTGCACCTGCACCCCACGAGATGCCTAGTTCATCCCTGCAACGTCCATCCCGACGTTCAACCCGGGTACGTTCTCACCGAGACGATCTGCTGGCCTGGGGTGATTCTATGCGACGTGGAGGCTAGAGAGCTAAAGATAGACCTTTGATTTGATTGTCAAAGCTGATATAATGGGTATCAGTAGGTATGATATTATGAATGGAAACGAAACGTAGATAGAATTAGAAACACCACAGTGGAAGAGTCACACGGGAATGGAAAAGTAGTAGATAATTAAATATTGTGATTCTTCTTCCATTTGCTACCGGTGAGGCCTGCTAGAAGGAATGACCGCTAGGAGCATAAGAAACAAAATACTTTAGTTACTTTACTCCAGCTTAGACCCGCTCTTAAGATACTTTATTTTAGCAACCTAAGCCTTAGAGGACAATTCTTCTAACCGCCTAGTGAGGGTAGCCATTACTATCTAGAATCGTGGTGCACAATTAACTCAGATTATGTGCCCGCCAAAACCGCCGCCAAAGCCTCCTCCCCCGAAAGGGTGATTGCCTCGCCCGCCAGGTCCAGGGAATCTGGGGTTGCCAGCGGGGCCAGTAGGGTCCCATCGTGCGCCGGGAGGAGCCTGAGGATCATACCCTCCCTGTGCATCGGGCCCCTGACCTCCAAATAACGGATCGTCGAAGGTGGGATGCATACCTGAGCTACCACCAGGTCGAGGCAATCCTCCGCCAATGAACGAGCCACGCAGAGGATCATTCGGACCAAGACCAGGAGGATTCAGGTCGTCGTGCCCGATGTTGAAAGGGGACCCGCCCGGCATTCGAAGTGCACCTCTTGGTGGTCTGTTCATCTCATACTCATCCTCAAAGCCTGGAGGAGGGAAATCGCCAACGGGATGAGGTCGAGGTCGAGCCATCTCTGGAAGTGGGTTTGCTGGAGGTGGAGGCATATTTGGGTTTGGCACAGGATCGCCACGGAATGGGCGGTAAGGGTTCTGTGCTTCTTGAGCTCGGCGTTCTGAATCTGCGTTGGCCTCTGCCTCGGCAGTCTCTACATATCCTTCACTTTGTAGTCTGGGAATGAGCTTTTGAACGATGTTGACCTTCAGGTCATGGAGGAAATCTATTAGATTGAGTCAGTAAATGCTTCGAGAGAGGTTGTTTCAGAGGGAAACGTACCAGCAATAGCTTGCTCTGATGTAAATACGCCACGAAGCTTATCAACGAGATCGCCTCGGTCTTCTCCGTTATCATTCATTGTGATGCGAATAGGGAGTTTCTTAGAATCCACAACTTCGCTGATAGATCGTTCAAAACGACGAATGTTGTCGTCTCCCACAGCTAATCCTCTAACCTCAACTTTCTTGCCCATACGATCAACGCGGAAACTGAAAGTCATGGCGGACTGTTTGTGTGAATACACAAAGCTGTAAGAGCCAAAGCCCGAGTTCCATTGTGGCGGCAGGCGAGGAGCAAGTGACTCGCATTCAGCTGTTGGTCGGGCGTTAGCTAAATCATGCTGCTGTGGGGGACAGGTAAACTTACAAAGCTTCTTATCCTCGTGGAAGCCCTGGAGCTTAAATCCAAGAGCGGAAAGGTAAGAGTGGTTGAGTAGAGCGATGACTTCGTAACAGGACGCAAGATCTGATGAATCGTCGTTTTGGGGATGTGTAGGAAGGGCATCTGCCATGCCGCCTAGGATGGCGGCAACACTGAGAGGTTCTGACATGATGAGATGTTGTTGTTGATGAGTGGAGTTATTAGGATAGTGGTAGTGGAGAAAGATGGAGGTCGAGGTCAAGACGAAGGGAAAGGTGCGTCATGAAATAGTTGCCTCTCAGCCCTATATGTGGATCTTAGGCTTTCTGCTTCGCGGGGCAGTGATTGCTTATACTTATATGCATTGGGCAGGACCGTTACGCAAAGCTAGATCCAACCAATACCTAGCTCTGATGCCTAGAGCACCTACGCATTCTGAAGATAAAATTAAGAACTGGTGTAAGTTTGGATGATGCAACAAGCTTTAGTAGGCCGCCTTTACAGCTAAACTTCGTGCTGTGCTCGTAAGTTTATATAAGTCATGATACTGCGCAAGAGAACTACTATCTCCCATATTTTGTCACCATGATAAGTAGGTATCAACAGTGCGTCATAGTGTTAGTATACCTCGATACTGTAGCTATAACTCTGCTCAGGCATCTGATGCTAGGCATCTTCATGATGATGGACTACATCATGTCTCATGACGACACCATCACGTGATGTCGCGTTCCACTCAACGCGTCCCCCACGTCCTCCAAACCACCAATTCTTCACCATCACCACCACCAATCAACCCTCACTCACCATGGATAACGGCCTTGCAGTCCCCCCCGCCGCAGCTTCTCACCTCATTTCCTCCTTCACAACCTTTTTAACCCTAACTATCCATACCCTCCTCTACCACCGCGGCCTTTACCCTGCAACAACTTTCCTCACCACACGTGCTCTCAACCTCCCTGTCCACCAGTCCCGCCATCCCGGTCTCTGCACGTGGATAAACGATGCTATCGCTGCTTTATCAGCACAGTTACGCAAGGGGACGGTGAAGCGGGTAGCGGTTGTCATGCACGCTGCGCATACTTTTGATGTGCTTGAGCGATGGGTGTTTGATGTAGCGGCTTTCCCTGGCGGATGGGGTGATAGGGACCAGATGACTTATAACCCTGCTTTGGTGGAGGGTGTTGATGAGCAGAGTGGTGTGAATTGGACGGACGTGAGCCAGGCTCTCAGGGGAGCTCTTAGAAGGGTCTCGCATGAAGCTGAAAAGATGACTCCTTTACCTGACGGTAGCACTTTTACAGTTGCCGTTGAGCTACGTGATGAAGCCAACGCCCCGATAGGTGTAAGTGTAGTCTGGTTCGTTCAAATATATCAGCTAACAGGCCTAGCAATCACAAGATTGGATTCCTTCCCAACCACATCTTCAACCACCAACAGACACTTCTCTAAGTCAGGGATCGTCTCTTGGAGGACAAAGCACAACACCACTTCGAGCCGTTAAAGCTGGCCCTCTCTTTTTCGAGTGCTGGATCGAGCAAAGCGATCCGCAATCACCATCACCATACCCATATGATACCCAATTTAGAACATAGATTATCGTCATCATGACACTTCATAACCTCTAATTCATCTTGTATACATGACATGAAGCCACTGTCCTGGTCCCAATTGCCAGACCCGAATTAGTCCTTGCCATACGACCCTGCTCCCTACTCCGACAAAGCCCAGAGTCCGCCGCGTTATGTACAGCCCGGCCTTCACGGCATAACCAATTCCTTGACTCATTACCAACAGGTTCCTTTTCAGACGCCTAAACAGCCTCCCAGAGGACAGCAGCGCCTACTCTGTCGTCCCCTTCAACGCCGCGCGCAGACTAACCATCTCGCGCTTGAGTCGCGCGTTCTCCTTCTTCATCCTCGCTGTCTCATCGCTTTGATCGCGCAGCCGAACCATAAGTTCTTCCTTTTCTTCTTTGCCCTTGCCTTTGAGAGCTTTGACGATCTTGCCAAGTTCACCGTTGAACTTTTCGTATAGTAATTCGTTCTCTGCTACTGCCTCTTTGTATAATTGATCAATGGCCCGGACCTTGGCTTCAGCTGCCTTGACCGTAGTCTCCATATCGCGCTGGATCGCAGTGTGCTTCTCTTGAAGATCGTGAATAGCAGCAGGAACTCGGTCTTCCAACTCTCGGACGGCAGCAGTCACTTGTCGTAAATCAACCGAGTTTGATCCTGGAGACTGTGCCTCATTGAGGCGTGCCATCTCTTCGCCAATTTTGGATAGCTCAGATTTGAGAGCAGCATCCACGTCGTCAACAGCCTGCTTCTCTGTGTTGAGTCGTTCTCGAAGCTTTTGCGGTGATTGTAAGCGGAGTCTCTGGGTTCCACGCCTGGATGGGCTCGAGTTCGGGCGAGGGGGCGATTCAGCTCCCGGGGGCGCAGAACGGTAAGGGCGCAATGTCGGAATGTTGCTTGATGATAGTGTCTTGGAATGCCTGTGGATCTTCAGTGGTGAGGGCCGCCGAACTGTCTCATCGGACGGCTCTAAAGGACTTGGTTCAAATAGGCTAGGTTGAAGCATATCCAAGACATTCTCCTTTTGTCTTGACACTCGCATCGTCTGGGCTACTCCGGGACTAACTGGTATTCTAGACGGCGTTGTCTTGGGGCTTGTTGCGTTGAGTTTCTCCGATGTTTGATTCGCTTCTTGAAGTGGCTGCGGTGATTCTTCGCCATCGTCGAGTGTAGTCGTTGCCATCAGGTTCTTCAAATCGGATAAGGAGCTGCGACGCTTCTTCTTGGGCGACCGTGGTGTTGGCGGTGGTCGCTCCGTTTCTGGCTCTCCTATTGTTTCCAATAACCTATGGGAGCTTCCTGGTCTCTGTATCTCGTCAAAAGCCCCTGCTATGGGTGGACGATCCCTAGAACCTGGTCTCCGGGCCAACTTTTTGGGAATTGTGTTGTCATCGATAGACCTGGAGCGGCCTAGTGACGCTTTGGATAAGCTGTTTGCTTCGCCTGCTGCGGGGTTTCTGTGCTTACTGAGTTGTCGCCATACTGATGAACGATCGTCTTTGCTGTTCTGTCGTAACAGGGTATCGAATCCAAACTTGCGGCGCAGTGAGGAAGTGTTTGATGCCAACGAGGGGGTATATCCTTTGCCACGGATGGCCGAGTTAATTGACTCATAAGTTGAGCTATCCAGTCCAAAGCTGTGATTCAAGCTAGGCTCTTCAAAGATCCGATCGCAGTCTTCCACGAGACGGTCTAGTAGATTGATGTAATTCGCGGCTGTTCCATCATATACGAGCAATTCCGCAAAGGCAAGTGTCAGTGCTCCTCTGTCGCCATCATTGCCGCACCCGTCCAGCAGATCGGCCAAAAGCTTGATGAGGGCAGTAAAAGCACGGCGATTTTGAGGTGCCATATCGCCGAACAAGAAGTTGACAAAATCTGCAAAGTCGCCAGGCACTCGTTTGTTAACACGTGCCTGAAGTGTATCCATAGATTTCATCGACATAACGGGGCTTATTTGATCGGCCCATGCGATTCGAAGAAACTTTTCAAAAGCAACAAAGATGACCTCTGTACCTAGGTCAGCGGTCGCATCAAAGTCATAAGGGCTCTCTATGAGCCTGTTGTAGAGTTCGTTAACAGTCAGTTCGTCAACCACTGAGCGTTGCAGCAAGGTCCGACCAATAATAAGACCTTTGCGGTTCTGCAGAGCGGCAACGTAACTAGTGAATGTCTGCTCCAAGCGCATCAATGGGTTTTCGGTACGGGTTTCCTCTTGAGATATGCCATCCTTGCCACCCTTTATTGAGCTAACAACGGATGCCTGACTGTTGTTTCGGTGAATCGAAGGTACCTGCTTGTGCTTTGAGCTCACGCTTGCCGTGTCTGAAAGATGAACGGAGCTGCCGCCCCAGAAGCTGGATAGGAGCTTCACAGGGGACGAAGCGAGGAATGACTTGGTCTTCTCCGCTCTAGTGTTGAGTAGGAGACCATGCAGTGTCTTGGAGTAGTACGAGACGAGCGGTGCTGTGAGTTGCATGTTGGAAACATTGTGCTGTGTACTCAAAAGTTGTATCACTATAGCTCATTAGTATCTGAGTTGGTAAACTTGTGATAATGGAACTCACCTCGGCGCGACATCGTAGGGAGGAAGTCTTCCAGTGCAACATCGTCCTGGAACTGCCTCCCATTCAGTCCAACTGTGAGCATAGATACCCGCTTCATGTCATTGGTCGTCACGTTGACAACAATCTCAACGCCGTAGTGGCCCACGGGCGCTCCTTTAGTGCCCCTATCATGATCGACAACCACTCGAATCGGGGCAGGCTCCTTGCGACCCTCGATAAGTTGGTCGGCGCCCTCCTGGAAAATGGCTGCGTGAAGGCCCAGGTTGCTATCCGGCATACGCGCTGACCGTAAAGTCCAGGTGGGGTCCTCTCGCTCCTTTTCTGAGAATCGAGCCTCAACTCTCGCCTTGACCACATCCTCTCCCCATTTCGAGGCTCTTGCTTCGTATATCTCTTGTAGAAGGAAACATCGCGAGGTAACCGCTTTACTGATTCTGTGCTCGCCCGGGTGAGCACCTCTCATCTCTTCCGTCGAAGTCATCCAAAAGAGCGTGCCATCATCTGCTTCGGTAAACCGGACTTCGGCCAAGTCATGCCATCCAGTGAAAACAAACTCATACGCGGCTGGGCCACCTGCGGCATTTGTCATTGAGATAAGTAGTCCAGCTGCAGAGGGCTTCTCAATCTCACGCAAGAGGTCTCGTCCTGTCATGGTTCCACTCATCTTCTTGAGAATGACCACGCAGTCAGAAAAGAGGAGAAAGATACCGGATCTGTCTGACTGATTAAGCAACGGCTGAAAGGGTGGTGCCAATTCGGTAAAGTCGGCCGTTGCAATGAGGCGTCCTTGCGGTTCAAGATTCAACGGCCAGGCTTCAACCATATTTCGAAGTCTATTGGTAACGTGAGGCTTGTCAGGCAAGGGCTCATCCATTGAGCAGATATTTGTGATGATATCTCGCGCCTTCAGCATGGGCTGCAGAGCGGGGTGTGTCATTGGAATACATCCAACGATCTGGTCAATGAGCAAGCTGTAGCGGGGAAGCCTTTGCACGGGCTCAATGAGAATAGAGCGGATCGTCTGCTCTCCAGCTTGAGCCACTCTCTGCCTGAAGCTCGACTGTTGATCGAGGAAGGAGTTGAGTAGCGTAGGGAAGTGCTGGCTAGCTTTAATGTAATCCTGATAGCATGCCGTGAATTTGGGGAACCACTCCAGGAATAATCTGGCGATAGCCAGGGCACCGCTTGGATCTTTCGTTCGGCCGATCTTTGAACCCATAAAGTGCATTGTCGGCGTCTCCATGTCTCGTATCGCCTCCTCTTCCGTGTCGTCGAGAATTCTCCGCAATTCCTCCATAAAGGCAGAATTGACCTGCAGAATACCATCTGCTGAACTGGGAAAGAGTTTCTCCAACTCTTCTTCAGAAGGACTCAAGCTACCAGGTGCTCGCGCTTGAGCACCCTCGCGGAAGTCAGCCGCAACATTTGTCACCAACTCCCTCACTTTAGACACATATCGTTCCTCAGTCTCCACGAGTTCTGTGAGTTTCATTCGCAGTTCCATTTTCTGGTCCTTGAGGAAAGATTTGCTCCGATTTAACGCAGTCGGTTTCGATGGTGCTCTTCGTAGGCGGCTGGTCGGTAGGAATACTGGCTCTCCAAAGAGCTTTATCAGAGGGGTATATCCTCCATATTGTCGCAATGTCGGGTCTAGGATATCATCTTCGTCGTCGGGCACTTCTTCGAGATCGGCGGACTGAAGAGGCACGATAGCGCCCGGTGGAAGGACGAGGTCCATATCTACATGGCTGATATGTTGTGTCTGTAGAGCGTCTTGCAGTGTCTCGATGATGTCGGCCGTGTGGTCGCTCTGGACCATGTCCTTAACAATATCGGCGGCATGTTGCTCACTGAACAGCGCAGGTGCGCTACCGGGACGTCGACCTCGTGTAGGGTATAGATTCTTAAGGTATGTTTTGACGCCATCGGGTAGTTCTGTAAAATATTTGAAGAGGCCAAAGGCGAGGGCGCGGTAGACCTCATCTCCCTGAAACTCGCGGGGTAGGTGGTGGACTACGCTGTAAAATGGGGAATTGGGCGATATTGTTATTCGGGGAAAGCTCTGGAAGCCGGCGGGCGTAAAAACATGGACTTGTACTCGAGAGCTGTTGAGGGTATAGTTTGCGGTGGTCGAGGGCCCGTGGAATAGCAGCAGAGGCAGATGGCCGAGTAGAGGATCGGCGGCGTGGTAGAGAGTAACACTATCTGACGACAGCGCCAGCTCTTCGGTAACGCGAACCATGGCGTCGGAGGAAGGGTGTGGCTTCTGGTCAGTTCAGTACTGTACTATGCAGTGCAGTACGAAACAAAAGGTGTGTTGACGTTGACGATTTTGTCGGGCGGTCTCCAAGTTGGGCCGCAGATGGAGAGCGATTCGACGAGAAGCGATTAATGACTACAGTAGCGGTACAGTAGCTTAGCGGCGCCCAACCTAGAGGGTAGACGATGAGACGAGACGAGAGTTTAATCCGTAAATCCAAATATTAACGAGTCGCCTCCTCCCTCGTCACGGATACTCAGATTTGCGCATGCGGGCGGACAATCGAATCGAGGGGTTGACAAAGTGACGTTGTTTTGGAGATCGATCTCGGGCTGGGATTAGGACGAGACGAGCGAGATGGAGGTTTGAGCTTTGGCCCGTATCCGTAGTCGGTCGGGAGTCAACAAAGCCCAGCTCAGCCTAGGGACCCAGCAAAAAGACCCAGACCCAGACACCTCAGAGAGAGACAATGTCGGGGAGCGGGAACTCAAGCGAAAAAAGAAGGTGGGTCTAACCTGTTTCGAATGGAAAGTAAACACACTTTCACTTCTCCTCTCGAAACCAACCACTAATTATTTACAGTAGTAATCGTGTACTGCATTGCATATTCCATATCGTACGTGCGTCACACACAGATCCATTGATAGAGGTGTTCATGTTGTGGTTCAGTTGATCAACAAAAGCACGTGACAGAGAATAACAAAACACCCCGAGATCAACACTGATCAACCGCCGGAAGAAGCTACATCCTCAGCTGAAGCAGGGACTTTCCATGATGCGGGCTTGATCTAAAATAAGCTTGGTTACAGTAACCCTTGCCCTGGCAACAAGAAACTTCAGCCCAACAACAGCGGCGGTCAAAGCCAAAAAGCCAAACATGGGCAAAAAAAAAAGTCAATGCCTTATCCTGGACTGCCTAGGCGGGGACTAGCGGATGCTCCCTAGGTTCCAAGGCATTGACCGCTGAACTTACAGTTCCCACCCAATTTGCGGCACTTTTACTGGTGGACGCGACTGACGCGATCAGCTATTCCCGAAGCACCTCAGACTTTCAGGTTTTGAAGGATGAGATCCATACAATTGCCAAGAAATTGCATGTTTAAATGCCCTCAACTCATTTCCCATTTCACGCGATGCTATTCTTATCGGATCATGAATACAACAGAATGAAGTCATCGTCATTGACAAACCCCACTAAAGATAACAGACTACTCTTCCTCAAAGGCTTGGATCACCTCCTCGGCACCTCGAACACCAGATCGAACAGCGCCTTCCATATAACCTTTCCAGACCAACGATGTCTCAGTACCTACAAAGTGAACTCTCCCATAAGCTTCACGCAAGGCTTTCCCACTATCGTCTGTCAAGATTCCCGGCATCATGACTGGTGATGGCGCACCCCAGATAAAAGGCTGTTTGGTCCATTCTTGAACGATAATATTAACGGGTTCTGGCGCTTTGATGCCCACCGCGCTAAAGATACGCTTGAACTGGTTCGAGACGATCCTCTTCCGCTCTGCGGATGACCACTTGGACCACTCCCTGCCTCTATCGCCGACGACAAAGCAAGTGATGCTATACTGCCCATCCTCTTCTGAGCATGTGTCTCTTGAGAAGACAATAGGCCCAGTCTCGCTCTCAATG
Organism: Fusarium coffeatum; assembly: GCF_003316985.1. Lineage (NCBI taxonomy): Eukaryota > Fungi > Ascomycota > Sordariomycetes > Hypocreales > Nectriaceae > Fusarium > Fusarium coffeatum. The sequence goes on along the minus strand of NW_022157929.1, from coordinate 302,100 downwards.
ATGCCGCTTAGACCGGCTTCACGCCACCATGGCTTCTCAAAGACGAAGATAGACTTGGAATAGTAGCCCAAGGCAGTGCTGTCGCTCAGCGTCTGCTTACTTGGTGGCAGGGGTGGATCAAATGCGATGGTTGAGTAGAGACATGTCGGCACTGAAATAACGACCCTCTTTGCCCAGAAGTTATGTCTCGGGTCGGCTGTTTCGACGATGGCGCCAGTCGAGCCTTGTCTAATCTTTTTGACAGGGCAGCGAAGTCTTACAGCTTTCTTTGGCAGCTTGGCAGCCAAACGGATCGAAAACGTCTGGTTTCCTATTCCCTGTTAGCTAACGATCGGTTATAAGGTGGACTTTCATACCTTGTCTGTTGCGCAGATACTGTCCTCCATCCTTCTTGTCAGAGGCCATGTTATCCAAGCCTGTACCGGCGCGGAAATAGTCCACCATGTACAGCGCGCTGACTTCATCAGGCCCTACACCTAGGAGACCACTTGTAGCAGAATCAGCGACTGCTGGACCAAGTTCAGGCCCAAGATACTTGGAGCCCAGCTGGCCAAAAGTCAACGAGTCCAGCATTTTCGCTTCAGGGTGGCTAGAAGGGTTCTCCGGGTCGATCTCGTCAACCCATTTGTTCAGTGTCTCGAGAAACTCTTCGACAACCTCAGCTGCACCCGAAGGTAGAGGCAAAATACCGTGCGGTAACTTGACAACTTTGCCGTCTGTTTCCTCGTGAAGATTAAACCCGGTGGCTCGCTGCTTGATCAAATCAAAACCAAATTCATTGGCAAGTTTATACATCTCGCTCTGGTTGGTGTCATTCAACCAAGCAGCACCGAGATCAACTTTACCTCCCAAGTGTGAAGCCTCAACGCTCAGCGTCTTGCCTCCGACCCTCTCACCAGCTTCGAGAACGACGACAGAGTGACCGGCTTCATGAATTTTGACTGCGGCGCGAAGCCCGGAGAGGCCGGCACCGACGACGACGACGTCGACAGTCTCAGGTTTGTTGGATTCAGTAAGTGTCATCTTGGAATGAGTGAGACGATGTATGTGAAGAGTGAGAAGGGGAGTAACGGATGTTTATAGCCAGAAGATGGCTTAGATATGGGGGCTACAATCCTCCTTCAGGCTATAATCTCACATGTTGTACGCGGTTTCGTATTACACTAGTCTCATTCCTGATGTCCATGACTGTGTTGATGATCACTGAGGTTATGCTTACATGCTGAGTGAGGTATCAGATCCTTGGCTTTGGGAAACGAAATATACCCTTGTTTAGCCGCATTCCGCTTAAACTTAGACTTCCCTGTACTCTGTACTGTTTTGGATAGTTATATTATGTGATACGTGAAATATGATAGCTTGAATAGAGATTGTTGGTTTTGCGAATGTTTCGTTTCACTGAGACTCCCGTCCGTCTTCACGTGGACCCACGCTCGGTTGGATTTAGCGCCGCATCCCAGAATTCTGGACCTGAATTGTTTCATAAACATCCAACTTCAATCTTCCTCTAATCTGGTTCATAATCCTTCATCTCATAATCCTTTACACAGGAAACACTCATCATCATGGCGAGCCAATCACGCGGTATGCCCGTGCAACACAATCCCTCATCAACCAATTACCGCCTCATCGAACTACCCCCAGATCTACAAAACATTCTTGAGGCTGAAGACGCCCCCGTGTAAGTCACATTCAATCTTGATATGATATATGAGCACCACGCTAATTTCTTTGTTCAGCCTTACTATGGAGCCCAATGATACCTCTGCTATTATCAAAACACCCAACAAGACATATGCGCTCCGCCAAAAGAATACTTCAAATGCACTTATGCTTCTCTCGCCTATGACGTCGCCTACTGAAGACGAGCCGTTCGCTGAGGGCATCTCTATCATTTCTACTATCAAGGAGACTGTGGAACTGGATACTGTTCCCGAGAAGGCGAAGAGTGCACCAGGGAAAGGGAAGTGGCATGAGCGGTTCGGACGGAATAGATAGCCGGTTCCACGATGTAGAATCGTCAGTCAGTGGCTTAGGAGGACATGGATTGAACGGACATTCGGATATCCGTTGCTTGAGAAGTTGCGATAGCCTTTCAGAGTTAATATCATGCCGCTCTTGAAGACAAAGACTGGTGGCTGATTGGCTGTTAGGCGAGCAAGCAGCAGGATGATAGACCGTTTGTTAGTTACACACAGCCTGACCTGTGATACTATTGGGCATTAACATGAAGCTGTTTGTAGAAGACACATCTAGAACAAATCGATATTAACTTTCATACTTACTTGTTCATGTATGGTCTATATAGTTCCTGCAACACAACTGCAGTGTCTACATATACATATGCCAATACATATGCTAATACATATGCCGGCATGCTGATTCCGGTTAGACATGACAGGCCAAGCCAGGTATACAAACGTCTCTGTTGGTTCCCTCAACATCGCTACTCCCATGCAGTTGAAATATAGTGATGGATGATCAACTGACGCCCCCTCATCTGATATGATGCTATCAAACCCAATAGCATTCATCAAATTATTAAGCCACAAATTAGCAGCGGAACTCCCGCCTTAGCCCAATTTGCCTTCCAAACACTTGTTCTGTAGATGCCCGAAACAAGTCAAGGTTATCCCCGGAGAGTTGGTATCTTTTGTATAAATGCCTGGTCTGGTTCGAAACTCAAAACCGCCAAAGGAGGTATATAGTTAATTAATTCCCCCAATTTCACGACTCCACATCTTGATATATCTGCATCATACGACAGTCTAGTATTTATTTCGACTATTTCTGGTTGACGACATAGTATTGCAGCACTTGGTTGTGTCGTATCTATCTTTCATCCGTATTCATTCTGCACTTTCATCGCAAATCACCTCCTATCAGCCTTACGATCATATCGATCGATACTCTAAGCTTGTGAAATCGGAGGTTGAAAAGAGGCAACGCTAATCGACTAATACCAAAGTGCGATTCAACGACGCCAGTTTTTTATCCAGCATCACATCTGGCTACTTACTACCTATCGAACACCCTCGGTCATTCAATACTTTCTTTCGAACCCTCCAACAGAACTCAACCTTGCTCACCAGTGGTTCGCATCCGTATTTTGAATTCAAGTCAATCATACATTTAGCGAATCGAGACCAAGATCTACAGACCGTTGCGCTCTGTCTGGGCTTCAAAAGGAAGCGTCGCTTTCGTATTCGGTCACAGCAGGCAAGTGATTGAGTCTCTATAACAACTTCACCTCTCCATTCGGTCATCGCATCCATTTCTAAGGCCCTTTCAGGTGGGTAACAGATGAATCATCCTCTAAGGCTTAGAGCGCCAAAGCAAAGGTGCCTAAGTTGTGGTCTAAACTGGCATGAGATGCTAAACTATTTCATCTCTTATACTCTACCACTGGACCTTACGAAGTCGTGGTGAAAGGGACATCTGTTTGATCCATGACGGCAGGGCGGCTGGTTAACAGGGAAACATTTCTGCTACAAAGAAGTTACTCTTTGCATCCCGAGCCTATGCAGTGTCTGGCATCGAAGATTAGTCTTCTATCAAGAGACTGAGCATAAAAGAAATCAAGTCCTATTAGCGAAAGCCACTTGGCGTGAGTAAAAAGGTTGCAAGTCACAGCCGATCGCAAACTCTTGCTTTAACTATCGTCGCATTGACAATGCAAGTGCACTGCATATTCACTTTGACTTTCAATGAATACACTTCTATGGGGTTGCAGCTGGTCCGCGGCCGCCCCCAGCACTTTCCCTTTCGTTCTTGCCTTACTCAATAAAACACAATAGTATATCTACACTTCTTACAAAATTTCTTCCTTTTCTTTTCTAACAACTACCAGGACACAAAGTGGCGGCCGATATGGAGACCTCTGACGATAGCGACGTCGAAGAGATACATCAGTATACCCAAGAGCTTTGTGCTCAGGAGGTGACAGCGTTATTCCCAGACATATGCCTACAATCACTCACGTCGATTGCCGAACCACTTGAATTCATTCCCCAGGCCGTGATAAATCATATCATCGACCTCCTAGAGTCGGGGAAGACTTATCCAAAGCGAGAACAAGCGAGCCAAGCCCTCGGCAAGAGAAAGCGCGATGACAGCGAACAAGATGACGATCTTGCAGAGACTGTACTTCAGGCCAAACGCCTATACGTCCCTAAAGATCGAGAACAGCCGCGGCTGGGTTTCAAAGATCCTCATTTCGTGTAAGTCATACCCCCCAATACTTTGGCGCATCTTACAAAGGGTCTCTGTGGCTTGTGCCATCGCCCTGTTTGTGGTGTGGTTCGTGGCTAGGAGTACCTAAGCTACCCTCGCCATGCAAGGTATTTTTGTTTGGGGAGCAACAGACTGGCGTTGCCAACAGAAGCTTTGCCTGCATTTTATAGGGCGCATCTAAAAGTTAATCTCAACACAGGAAGCACATGATTGCGGGAGATTTCCCGTTTGTCCCTATGAAGGTCATCCAACATGTCCTTTCGAAAAACAACTCCCTTCTCTTCCCTACGTATCTTGCCCTCAACGATATCATTGAGGAAGCAGGCGAACCTATCCCTTTCAATTGGGCATATAAGAAGCGACCCTCAGTTATGCCACCAAAATATAAGGAAGCGAACATTGACGAATCCATAAGGTCTGCTGATAGATCTTTGGAAAGGGAACGAGGAGAGGCAGAGTTGATGGAGGAGCTCAAGGCCGCCAGAGCTACCCGCCGGCACGCGAGGATAGAGCAGCAAAACTTTGACGAGGCGAGATCCCGAGGCGAAATCAAAGAGTGTGAGTGTTGTTTTGGTGACTTTGCAGAGAATCGGTTAGTTCATTGCAACGGCGGTGACATACACGTAAGTACACCACAAGCCTATCAGTTCAGTCTTTCACTTGATGGACGAGGGACCAGATGGGGAACGCTTTTCCCACTTTCTGATTGTCATGGATCAAATTATAGAATCACTTCATTCTTACTGACACGCTTCCAGTTCTTTTGCTTTCAATGCGCCCTTCGAAACGCCGAGATCCAGGTTGGTCTTTCCAAACATGAACTAGAGTGCATGTCGACAGAGGGGTGCAAGGCTGGCTTTTCTCGTAAGGAGCGGGGAAAGTTTTTGCCTCCGTCACTGGCTTCTGCACTCGATAAGATTGAGCAGGACGAGTGTCTTAGACTGGCCGGGTTACCTGATCTTGCCCATTGTCCATTCTGCTCTTATGCTGAAGAGTATCCACCAGTGGCTATTAATAAGGAGTTCCAGTGCCGAAAGCCCGACTGCATGGTTACAAGTTGTCGTGTTTGCAACCTGGCAACACATCTCCCGAAGACATGCGAAGAGGCCGCTGAAGAGGACGCACGGGACAAGGGCCTGGTTGTCAGGAGACAGGTGGAAGAGGCTATGTCACAAGCCCTTATCCGCAATTGCAACAAGTGTGAGTTTTCGTATCGTAACGTCTATCGCAATGTACGTCTGTGGCTAATGAGTTTTATAGGCAACACCCCTTTCATCAAAGAAGATGGGTGTAACAAAATGACTTGTTCCAAGCCAGGCTGTCGCAATGTGCAATGTTACGTTTGCTCCAAGTCTTGTGGTTACAATCATTTCGATCGACCAGAACGAGGGGGCAAAGCGGGCAATTGTCCATTGTTTGACAATGTCGTCGAGCGACATGTAAGGGAGGTCGAAAAAGCTGAAGAGGAGACCAAGCAGAAGGTTCTAGAGGAGAACCCAGATCTTGAGCCCGAGCTTCTTGACTTAAGTTTCTCTTCAAATGTCAAGAAAGACGAGGATCGTCGATTGGAGAGGGCTGCGGCGAGACATATTCCATACGGGCGACCGCCTCGTCGCGATAATGACCAGCAACCACAAGTCCCGGCAAATGGCTTAAGAGACGGTGTCGAAGAACCGGTGTGGCTGGGCGAAAATGCTGCGGGAAGGTGGTACCAACAACCACGACAGGTTGAGCGGCTGCAACAACGACTACAGCGACTACAACAGCATCAGCAGGCTCAAGAGGCTCAAGAGGCTCAGCAAGCCCTTCAAGCTCGTCTGCAAGCCCAACAGCAGGCTCAGCAAGCCCGACTACAGGCTCTCCAGGCTCATGAGCGGGCCCAACAAGCTCTGCAGCAGGCACAGGGAGCACAGCAACTGGGACAAAGTCTAGAGGCACAACAGATGCAAGCACTCGATGCCATGAAGGACCACTTTCGACAGCCGATATTTAATGCGTGGCAGAAGTTTAGGAATTTTACAAACGGGCCTATGCCTCTTCCACTGGCACCAGGACAGGCGCAACCAGTTGCTCTGCAGCCAGGTCCAGTTGAGCCACACTTGCAACAAGGCCCCCCTCCCTCAATGCCTAACCCAAATCCCTAGGACCGCTTTGCCTGGCAAAGAAACCTACCTTGATGCTTAATGACCAAGAGCATAATAGAAACAATACCCTCAACTGAAGAACAGCGCTCGACGCTAGTCGAGTTATATAGTGCATATTTAGTAGCAATAGATCAGATCAATCAATATACGAGGGGAATACGAACACTATGCATTGATGGTGGCCTTTTCATACCTTGAATTGCGGTTCAGAGATATATTTCTATATAGGACCAATAGCGGAGCAGGTGGGTGATAGGAGAATAATCTTCTAAGATTTAGGCTACCATGATAAAGGAGCCTAAGTGATGGTCTAAGCTGGCATAAAGTAATTAAAGTATTTCGTCTCTTAGGCTTTTGGGGGCTTATTCTTTGGACACCCTGACGATATGAGTGATGCCAAGTTTACAAACAAGTTCCGTTGCTCCAAAGGTATCATTGATTCTATCACATTAATTCTAGAGTACACCAAGCCAATTCTACTCATCATCTTCAGATTCAGCATACGAATCCCATATCTCATCATCATTACCTCCAACATCCTCGTCATATGAGACGATGTTGCGTCCGCTCCTTGTTGATCGTCGAGTGGCGCGTACAGGTGGCTCCTTTTCCTTTTTGATTTGTTTTGCTGGAGCTCGTTTTCTTGATCTTGCGCTTGTTCGTGGTGGTTCGGATTCTGCCTCGGACTTTTCTGGCTCTGGCTTAGGTTCTTCGTCTTCTGGTACTGCTTCTCTCTCAGGGGTTGCATCCATCTCAAACTCTGACTTGGCTTGTGGTTCAGAGTCCAGCCCTGTTTCAGCTTCTGACTTCGAGGGCGCTTCTTCTTCATCGACATCCATTGGTATCATGGCTCTTTGTTCGGCCCCATCGTGCTCCATTAAAAGCCCATCATCACCATCATCGTCCTCATCAATGGCGGGGAAGAAACTCGAAGTATGGTGCGCCGGTGCTTCTTTCTCCTCTTCCTCTTCTTCGTAGCCATCTGGAAGAAATCCACCAGCCAAATCCCCATCCTCTACCGGCGCAGGCTTCTTCGAAAGGGCCGAGTCCCTAGCATGCCCAAACACAGATATGTCGTCGGTGATTTCTCCATACTCCTGCCTGATCCGTTCCGCTATACGCATTCCCATAAGGAAGCGGCGCCATTGGGCCAATGCCTTCTTTCGTCTCTTCTCGTCTTCTTTCCGTGCGCGCTCTGCTTCGTCCTTTTCAAGTTCTACCATGACCATATCATGGTTCTCCTCGGCGATGACAACACCCTGGATGACAGGTACAGCCATGCGGTGGCCGAATTCAAAGTCCACGACAGCTTCGGCGTAATCGATTTGGAGCTTCTTGCATACTCGCATTGCCCCGCGGAAAGGTACATGCACAGCGCCCTTTGGACACATATGCTCGGCAAACAAATCGATATTGCTATAACACAGTTAGTGACTTTCGAGCCAGACACACATAATTCTTCATACCCGTAGTCGTTCTTGGGAATAACTCCATCCTTGATCGGTGGCGGAATGATCCAGTCTGTCTGTTCCCAACTGTAAAGACCCTGCAGAACCTTTTCTCCTGTTGCAGCCTCCGCTTCCATGATTTCTCGTCGACGATTCAAAGTAGCCGCACGATACGGGACTCTTTTCAACGGCTGCTCCCCAGCTTTTGGCGCCCGACCCTGCTTATGCCAAGTTTCAGCACTCTTGACATTCAGAACATCCCTGCGTAAGAATACATCCTCTTCTTCCACCTTGCCACCCTTGATCTTGTTCTTGAACACCTTTGCAGGCTTCGCATTGGGGTTAAGAGCCTCCTCGCGCTTCAAGTGACGCTCGAGTACAAACTCCTTGGACTGTTTGTAGTATTGCAGAGTCTCCTGGCCTTCCTTGACCTCCTTCTTCTCTGGTTTAGCAGGCTTCAGGTCCGTCGCTTCTTCGGCCTCGTCGATCTCGGTTATAGGATGTTTCTTGCTACCTCTCCTATATCCAGAAATCGCAGTCTTGAACCAATCAAACTGATCGTACCGCTTGATCTTCCCATGCCGATTGTAGACCGGAACCTTTACTGGCGTCATCCTAACTCCCTTCGTACGACCAGGAAGTGTATTGCGCTTCAGATACCTGACTGTGACGTCCTTGGCGGTGCCATCTTGCGAATAGCCAATGATGTAAGCCATTATTTGACGTGCCTTGTCGGCTTTCGCTCCACGTGGTTCAAGGAACTCGATCAAATCTCGATTTGTTCCAACCACATTCTTGACGATTGCGTCAACGGGCAGAAACTTATTAGTGACTGGTGACAAAACCTCTGTCCAGTAATGTGGGAAATCCATGTCGGCGTCATATTTCTTGGTTGATATTTTTCGCGGCGTGATTTCCATCTCAACCGATTCGTCATCGCTATTCTTATACTCAAGCTCCAAGCCATCCGAATCACTCACGACCTCGGGCTTCGCCTTCGCTTTTCGTGTCGGCTTTTTGTTCTGTGTTGCTTTTTTGTTAGGTTCCTTCTTTGTAGCTGACTTCGTCTGTTTGTCTGGTGTCGATTTCGTCTGGGTAATATCGGTCTTCTCCGGTTCGGCCTCCTCGAGTTTGGTCCACCCGAAACCTAAGCAGGGCAAATTCGCGACCATTCGTGCTTCCAAACCCAGTCCACGAAGTAAAGCGGTGAATAATTGGGCTCCTACATCTCGGCTTCCCTGGCAGTTGCGAGCGCAATATCTCAACCCTTCTAGACCTTCGATCTTCTCGCCGAATTGCTCCGGATCATGGGGCTCTGCTTTTTGCGCCTTTGTTAGTCGATCCAGACGTTCAAGAGACATGTATCCCCATTTCCTTAGCCCCGGCGCTGTGATTCGAAATCGCTGTTTCCACCAGGCAGCCAGTGTTTTCATGAGTCGAAATAGGGGGTCTCCATGGCTCATGTCAACAGCCCCTTCTTCCAGTCTCTCGGCCTCGGCGCCCCAGTCGCGCGCTCGCCTGTCGGGTGCTTTTTTGCCTTTGCCTTTCACTTTGGCATTTGTCGGGTTTTTAGGTGTCGGCCTCTTTTCGAGTCCGCTGTTCCACCTCCATCGGTCCACCTCGTCCCAAAGCCTCGGGGGTAAGTGAGAAATCATAGTCGCCTGTACTTCAGGATCGCAAAGCCATGAATTTCGAGTAGCATTGTGCCAAAGGAGTAACATAACATGAACGCAATGCGAGGCATGTCGAACCTTTTTTTCGCGCTTCGTTGGTCCTTTTCTGTCGGAGGTATTCGTGAGTGAGATTCGTGTATCTCGAGTAAGTGTCAACTCCAAGTCCCCAGAAGTTACTGGAGCGTCCGGCAAAGCTGCAACTGGCGCTTCAACATCCTCAAACTCGATATCGTCGTCGTCCCCAGAATCATCCTCAGCGCCTTCAGATTTCTTTGGCGGTACAACATCCTCAAATTCATCATCTGACAAAGATGTCAAAGAGCTTCCGTCATCGTCATCGTTGTCGAACCCATGAAGAATTGAATTCGAATTAGGCGTTGCCGATGCGTCTAAGTCGTCGTAGAGAGTTGCTTTGCGCCGTGATGCATCGGACTTGTCTTTAGCCACTTTTGATGCTCTACCTTGTCCAGGTGGCGGCGACTCACGCAAACGTTTGCGCGGCACAAGAGGAGGCATGCTGATACCGTAAATGCAATTGTCGCATTATGCGATGTGTTTAATTATTGTTTCCTTGAATAAGAAAGCAGGCAGTGGGTACGTCGTCATAGATGAACGCCAGGCAACACGTGTTCACGTGATTCAATTAAACTGGCTGTGGCGTGTAAGTCGACTCAAGCGACCATGTAATTCAGTACCTTCCTGTGAAGCAGATGCTAAAAGTACAATTTGGTCTCAAAAAGGCATATCGCTAATTCAGCAAGTATTTATTGATCATGAACTAAGCTTGGCTCTTGAGACGAGGATATGCGATGCACCTGTCGTACATAGTGTAGGGTAGCGGTGGTTATTAGTAGTTGTTGATGTTCGAGTAAACGAAATAGATTAGTAAAACATGATGAGAACACAACAATGCAGTTAAAGATTTGTAATTGATTAAAAGACAATTGATATGATAATTCTCTGGTATCAAAGATTGCCCAACGCCATCTATGCATCTCTATCGCTTGTTCACAAAACACAAACCAACTCATGCTTCAATCAGGTCTGGGGTAGCTGGCCCAACGCCACGCAATAAAACCACAGTATTTCCACTCTGCAACGCAGTCCCAACTTTCTCATTATACTCCAAAATTCTGCCTCCCTCTACGTGAAACACGCGTAGCTTATCTTTCTCGTCAGAACTTTGGTTGTTTATGTTCTGTACTTGCAGACTTCTTGCTGCAGCATCCAGCACTCGGCCTACAACCCAATCCTTGTTGTAGAAGAACTCCCCCTTGGGGAACTTGGCCTTGGCTGTCTCCGCCTCGGCTTCCACGTACACGTACACCCTCTTTTCGACAGGGGTCTTGGCATCGCCTTTAGCTGTCTTCTTGAGATTGTTCACTGCAGCAATTCGCGCGGAGGCTGACGTTGGTTTCGGTTTTGGCAGCGCTCTACCTGCTTGTTCCTTCTTCGCTGTACCCCATGCGCGTAGTTTATCGAATGCTGACCTTGTCTTCTGACCGACGTCAAATTGCATAGGTCGGGCTCCAATGGGTACCAAGTTGCTGCAGTCATGGTCTTCCTTAAGACGATGCTTTAAGCAGTAATCTCGATTGCATGTTTGGCAGTGTACACCAGGCGTCAAAGATGTTCCGATTGTGGTCTTGCATTCAGGCGATGAACAAGGCTTCTGGGACACCTTGTCCCGTAGGACCCTTCCTTGACCGATAGATGGCTGCGAGAGCTCTCTAAGTCGCTTTCGCTCCGCCCAAGCGCCAGGGTTTGCGCATGCATGTGAAGTTTCGGTTCGATGATCGAGACAGAATGTCCTTCGGCAGGACTGGCAGAAAAAGGGTAGGAAGTCGAGTTGGTTGCAGTAGTCGTATTCGCAGTGCTTGCCAATCAGAGTGGCCTCGTTCTTGTCGTCCATCTCGACGTAGCTGGTATCTTGAGCTTCTGGAGTATTTGATGACGCCATGATGAATGTTTTTTAATGCTTTATAGCGCTGAGCGAAATGGTGGAAAGTAGGCAGATGTGTTGTCGCAAGTGTGTGATGCTTGTAGGCAGATGACAGATACAGGAGGCGGCGGCGAGGAAATGTCTAGAAGTGTCCGTCCGCGTATGACCAAGCTTGGCAAATACGACCGAGTGTTGGGTGGTACAAGCTTCGACATTCAATGCAAGAAAATAAGCATGCGCTGGCACAAAAAGCACACGAGGATGCGACTGTGGTTTTTATGAATTATTGGTGAACTTTCAAGAGCGGAATTGGGAGGCTTGATCATCATTCGCATCGGCATAGCCACCTGTAAGGGACCAGGAGTAAATCGCGGGGTCTTCCGTTCTCCCCACCTCACTGACGATGCATGCACAGGGTTATATCCCTGTATATCAGTTGTGATAGCAGTTCACTATTTCTTTATGATAGTTTAGAGTAGAGCTTAGATCATTTTGTTTCGATACACTAACCTTTAGACCATTATTCTGTTAGACTGTTATCTGGTAGCCCTTTGATTGAGGATATAGAACCTCTTACCCAGGAGCAGGTTCGCTTTCGTGGTGTAAGTATCGTAACGTTGAGGGTTTGTGGTCTTTTTTTGTAAGCATCTCTGCACTCAGTGTTGATCATATCTATCTAGTACAGTGTGCTCCGTAAGATACCGGAAAATGAGTTGAGCGCCTTCAACATTCCCTGAACGCCAGGTCGTACAAATACTCGTATTACAGCCCCCGCAGGGTGAAGAATTGACCTTTGAAAGCATAAGAGACGAAACAACTTGGTCACCTTATGCTGACTTAGACCATCATCTAGGCTACTGTATTTCTGTAGCCTAAGTCTTAGAGGACATTTCCTCTGTTACCCACTAGAGCTCCTTCTCCTTGGGCCTCTTCGCCAACAGGTCTTCGCGACCCGTCATGGGCGCATTTCCAACAGCAGCTTTTCCTCCGAAGGTCTCGAATCCCTTGTGGAACGCCCACTCAACCGCATTCTCGACAGGCTCATCGAACATAGCTGGGAGGAAGGGGACTACCGCGAGACCCAAGCCGACAGGCCCCCATGTGCGAATAGTCTTGTTCTTCATATTCTTCATGGCTCGGCCTGAATATCTCACAACGGTGTGAATCGTGTAAGCAGGCAGTCCCATACTCGCAATGCTCTGGAAAATTCCGCGCTGGATCATGACGGTGCGCCAATCCTCCAAAGGTGCCACCATTCCAGGTGCGATCGCTCTCGTCTCAACGGCGGGAAGGCCAGTAACCTTCTCTTGATGAGGGGTGAGCTGCAACTTGGGGTTCAAGATTCGCTGGTTATGCCAGTATGACTTGTAACCTTCGTATGAGACATCGCCGATAAGATACAGCCAAGAGACAGCGTATGCACCCCGAACGAGGCCAGGGTGAGCTACGGGTCGGAAGGATTCACCGATTTCACTTGTGTAAGCGACGTATCGGTGCGCAGAGAGGAGAATCGTGCGGATTCGCGTGGCATAGGCCGCATATCGAAGGTTGGTGTCTGTTGAATCGGGACCGCTATGCTTGGTTAACTGGTGTTGACAAAGTCGCATATGCAGCTACATACTAGCCCTCTGTTATGTCATCGAAGACATTTCCGTTCTTGCCGGTTTGATTAACAGCGTCCTGGATTCCGTGATGAAGTTGCTCTTTCGTCGGAAGCTTCTCTTTCGTAGGGAGCTTCTCGGCGACCTTGTCTTTGATCTGAGCAACCTCGCTCTTCTCCTCCGGCTTGGGGTCTTTCGATTTCCCCCACCACATTCTGAAAGTTGTACAAGGAGTCCTCAGGGTATCCAAGACAATAAGGGACGAAATAATCTGGTCACTTTATGTTAGCTTAGACCAGCACTTAGGCTATTTTATTTTTAGTAGCCTAGGCCTTAGAGGACATTTCGTCTGTTACTCACCTGGTCAAATACAACTGAAGATAGTTGGAAAGGTAGCAAAAAGACAAAAGTCTTCTCTCAAAGCAGTAGAAGCTTCCATTTTGATGGCCCGCCGCTACCCTACCTAATCCACAGTAGGCTGCAGCAGGTATGGAAGGCAGGTAAGTTCGATAAGATAACCCTGTGACAGTGACGTTGCTTCCGTAGATCCGATTGATCCCGATCTTGTAAATGACCCGGGCAGGTGGGTCACAGAAAAAGCAAGACTTAGCTAAGGTAATCATAAAAGTTAGGATAGTCGGCTCGGGGCTTAGTGCCTAAGCAGGTCTAAGTTATTTTGTCAATAGACTTCTGTGTTCTGGTTATTTTTCGGACCGTCTGCCGGGGAATAGCCGCCACGCCCAATAGAGGTCGGTACCTTTAGGCCTGCAATTCCAGGCACAAGCTCCAGTTGATTTTGAGAGCCCGGCAAAGTATCTCAACCGCGACACTTTGAACATCCACCCATTGCCCTCTGTCCATCACCCAATTCGTCCCTCCCGGTCTCGTCTTATAATTTAAAATGGCTGGTATCGCTTACTACACCATTGCCGGCAAGCAGGTCGGCGGCCACTACGTTCGTACTTCCGCAATTGCATCCGCCGCAATCCTTGAACCTGTTTAAAACTGACATGAACAATAGCTCGCCATGGCCTGGTTGGGAACCCTCTTCGCCGGTGTCAAGTATGCCACCTCTGGCAGCTCTGCTAAGCCCACCGCTACCGCTACTCCCCCTATCAATGCCTCCAGCAACGACGAGGCCGACTTCATCCAGTGCGCGAATTCACCCGACCGTGCTGGAATATTGTGGACTAACATCATGGCAGGGACTTCCTCAACCAGCAGGACAAGAAGAACTAAGCGGTTTAATCGAGGACGATGGTTATGCGGTTATTTGGATGCGGTGTACGTTTATAAGTCATGGAAGCATAAGCTGTCCATCGAGCCGGACAGTCGAATTCAGATACCAACAAAAGACGGTTTGGCCAATCGTGGCATAACGATACTGAAAAACGATTCTCTCCACTGTGAAATACTCGAATATGCGCCCGACAGCCCGATTCAATGCAATTGATGGGACCGACTGAAGTTTGATGTTGAGCGTCTATATCTACGTGCTTACTCCACGTCATGCCAAGTTGACAATGCCTTTTGGAGACCAGAATGGCTATGGATGGGATTTTTGTGAGACCAAAATCACCAGAATCTCGGCTCCGATCTTGACCTTTGCGACGCTCTATCATTATTGTTTTATATGCTGCGATCTGAAGCCAAGGGCATGCTATTGAAGGCTACGGTGCACTGAGACTGGGCCGTCTTCTGAGCACATTTTGCGACCCAGCGAGAATTTTGTACTCTGCCGTCTATCATCAATGCCCGTATTTCCGTATATTACACTTTCTGGATGAAGCAAGATTTCGGATGATTGAGTAAATCGTCTCAAGTGTGGCCAGTTCTTACTTTGGCAGTCATTGATTTTGTAATCAGAATCAGGAAGTATAGACGTAGTGTCTTTTGCACATTTGGAGATCCAAAGGCGCTGAATTGCAAGGTGAAATGAGCATAGGAACATAACGTGGCATGCACTATTGGAGGCATCAGCGACATTTTTTTCTTCTTCAGCCGCCAAATCATTTCTGCATGGATGTAGGCCATCTATTTTCCCTGCGTGCCTTCAATAATACGATATTGTCATATCAAAACTTCTGGGTCGAAACGAAACAGGCTGAGTATCTGGAGGACATGTTGGAATGAAGTTGAATGCACGCTGTCTATTACTTTTATTACATGCTGGTGTTGTCTATCAAAAAAGCAAACGCTACTTGACAAATGAAAAAGAAATCGAGCAGTATCAATTAATTTGATACATACTCTAGTGATGCTTGTCCTGACCGACCAAGCTGCCACATCCTCAATGCAGACATGACAACCATAAGAGACCACCGATTGCCATAATTTTGTTGAAGTCCCTTGTCCGAGAAGTCAATCTTGCAGGTCTTCCATGCTGCCTCCTTCCATGAAGCCATAGCGAGATACTCGAGCGGCGCCTTGATATCTCCAACACGGTAAAGCTTGAATTCGTGACAGTATTTGGCGTCTGCTGCCGCTTGTATCGGTGTCATGGTCCATTCAAACTCTTCTCTTGTAAAGATACCGTCTTGTCCTAGCTCTCCTGGTTTTGACTCGATTGCAAATCGGAATACGATGCATTGTTCTTCGTCGTCATATAGTGCCTGAACAATCTCGGTAGCGACTCTGTTGTCTGTTCCGGGTGCCCCAGAGACATTGACGATGCTTTCGAGGACACCTGGGTCAGACAGACCATCTCGCAGTGTCTCACCAGCTGCTGCTAATATCTCGTCTTTTCCGGTAGGGCCATTATGCAGGAGCAAGCAGGGCGCACCAGAAGTGCGTCCAAATAATCCAGAGTGTTCTGTTACAGCAAACATCTTGGAGCTGGCTTCAGTGCCGAGGAAGAATGTTCGTAGTTTGTTCCATTGCCATGATATCTTGAGAGATTTCGGTAATTGACGGTAAGGTGTATCTGCGCACTCGCTGACAAGAGCTGTACTGGATGGTGTGAGAGAATTGAAGAGGGCGATTCTGGTAGAGCTGGAAGTTGTGGAAGCAGCTGTTGAAGATCTGGCGGTTCCGGGTGTTCTATAATGGGAACCGTCGTTTTCCCCTAAAGCGCTGGCCATTGCCATATTGGGCGATTATGGTATTCGTGTTGATGAGAGGACAAAGAGGTAATCAGGTTTGATTGATGGATGTATCAGTGGCAACGACAAGAAAATTAATATCACAAATAGGTATAATGTCGCCGTTTCATTCAACGTCAACGTTTTGGCATGTTGAAAAGTAAAAAAGGATGGATGACAACGGTCGTAATGGGAACAGAGATATCATAAACTCTGTTTGCTGGTAAGGAACGTGTTAGTCTAGTCTGTCGGCAGATCGCCATGCAGGTCGAATCCCTACACATACGTTCTGGAACTCTGCCAAGTGGCGACATGGTTCAAGCTAAACCCGGGTATACCTGAAGAGGAAGTTGACGGGCATCTCTAAAGCCGCTAGTCATGTAATCAGTATATTTAGTTTGCGTGATGAGAACCTGACGAGTCTTCTTGGGATAGCTTTAACGACATCTCACGATAGTTTGAGGTTATTAATGCTGGTAAGGAGTCAACGGACCAGGAATGAGGAACTACTAAAGCCTCCTCCTTCGTTCGTCATGGGTCATTTGCTGCAATTTTAATGTGCACAGAGTCATGTCAGTGCGAAACCGGCCCGGATTCTTTCCTCCCATCCCATCTATATCCACCTGCACCTGGAAGACTTCAACCGTTGGCTGAGCTCTTTATTGACAAACATCTAAGCTCCTGAGCTAAAAAAGAAAAACAGCTCATAATACATATACTAAGCTCGGTTACAATAGGACTAACAAAAGACTTGGCAATTTGAGCTTAATCTGTTGGTGACAGTACAGCGTAAGGGAGCAGTAATTGTGCATGATGATTATATGCAGCCATTTTGTCTCTTCTTTTTATAACAATTATGTAACATGCAAATTTTCGCCGAAAAAAGGAAACCCCATGTCTATATCCCAGCAGGCTTATGTCGTTAATCCTGGTTGATGCCCATGCTTCTATCAAAGTTGCTGGAAACATTAAAAGACTAGCGATTCAGTCTAGTAAGTTATCGAGGAGGCAGATATCGAGGTTTTGTTCATATCATTCTTGGGGAAATTCAAATGTTGCATAACAAGCAAAGCTTGGCGACATATTGTTATCAGAATAGTCAAATCATCCTGTAACATAACTGTAAGCTATAATAATTCGAAAGATTTCTTTTTACTGTCGTTATTTTGCTTTCAACTGTTGAATCGTCCCTCCAACCGCTGCGTGTACCGCCTTGTTTTCCATTGGAGCATATCACGTGACACAGTTCCAAGCTTTACTCCGCCCCCGCCATCGACATTCTTTCGCCAAACAGCCATCAACATCTCCTTAATCGAAACATCCCACCTCCCGCAAAGCGCACGTCCTTCGGATACAACGATAGCCTCTCCATCCCCAATACCCCCAAAATCGAGAACCCACACCTCAAGGAGATAGCCGTCCTGGGCATGTCGGCTGCTACCACCGACCCGGCCCTTGTTGCCGCTCCCGCCCCGGACCTTTCTCCTGTTGATGCTGCTGTCGCTCAGGTAGGCCACGATGTTTCGTCTGTCGAACACGTTGGCGATCATGTCGGCGCTTCCCCCAAGGAGAGGCATTCCCTGACTCTTGATCAACGTCGAGCTCTGCGTCGTTGGGCTAATAGTCAGCCTATACGTCCCTCGCATAAAGCCTGTATCGAGTGGTTCTTCTCGCAGTACGGCCAGCAAATAAGTCAATCTACCGTTTCACACTCGTTGTCACCAAAATACTCGCGTCTAGATAGTGACAACCCGCAATTATCTGGTTCGCGCCTGCGCTATGGAAACTGGCCTGACGTAGAAAAGCTGGTTCTCATTTGGTACCAACAAGTACAGGCTTCAGGACGTCAGCCGACTAATGAGGAGTTGGGAGAAAAGGCAAAGACCATTTTCAGCCAGCTACCTCGATACAAAGATGAAAACCCTCCTGAATTCTCCCCCGGCTGGATTCATCGCTTCAAGAAGCGTTATGGTCTTTTGATACGAAGACAACGCCGCCATGGTGACGGCGGAATAAATCCTGCCGAAGATATAGGATACTTGGCCGATTGCATTCCCCGATTCATGAATCTTTCCCCAGACACAAGCCCAGGAGCAATCAAGGAAGAAGTCTTACGCGTTGTTGGTATCGAACCCAGTCTCGGCACATGTGCATTGGTGCGTGATGAAGTCCTTCGTAGATTGACGGGCTCTCAACAATCACCACAGCCTCCTCCGCCTCCCATGATGGCCCACGACCCTCCAACAATCCCTCCGCCTCAGCCCGATCAACCTATATACGCTGATGACGACCCTGAAGTTGTCTTGCAGAATGCTTTGCGCCAGCTTCAACAGGAAGAGCAAGCCGCCGAGGAGCAGGCTGCGCTTGTGCGCGAGGAGCGCGAGCGTGCTGAACGAAATGGACTTCAAATGAATAACATCATGACCACTCCTACCGCGCCGCGTGCCTCTCCAATTCAGCGCTTCACGACTACACCAGCTCATGACTTGGGTGCTGATCTCACCCTCACTCCGATAGCCTCGGAAACGCCTGTCACTAGAGATGAGAGGCCATTGAGGTGTCCTTTCTGCGTCAATCAGCGCATGCTGCGCACAATCAAAGAGGCTGTGGAACATATGTCTACCCACGTTGTCGTGTGATCAATGGCTATTTGGGTTTCTGGAAGGACAATTGTTGTTTGATGATATGGTCAAAATCGGGGTATGGAGTTCAGGTTGAAAACATGAAAATATAAACGGAGTTAGGGGACTCGCATGGGTGTATATATATATGCAACTCTAATAAAACTGATACCCGCGTGCGTCGCACGAATCGAATTCTTTCTTTAGATTTTTGGTGAAACGCTCGAGAAAAGTCTACGCTGTAAGATCCAGTACGGTATACGCGTTTCTATAAAAGCCCGCTTGCTTTCAACGCCTTCATGACTTCATCATTGTCCTTCTGGGCTTGGGTCCTGTGTTTCTTATGCTCACCCTCGTTGATATAGTTCACCCAGAACTTGAGTCCCTCTAATCCCTCTTCACGGCACAACTCCCCGCGCTCCTCAGCCATCAGCAGTTCTTCTTCTGCAACACCGAGACTCCAGCCGAAGCGCTCAGCGGCTTCTTGGGCAGTCACTCCACGACCAAACTGCTGCCAGTCCCAAGCCACCTCACGATCCGGTGGGAACTCGTGAAGATCTCGCAACCATGCGAGTATAGCTCTTACAGTAGTTCCGTCGGTACGTTCACGACTCTGGACAACCATGACACCACTGCGGAAAGTGCGCAGGCGGACAGGCAGCTTAAGCTTGCTCCAAAGCCTGGCCGCCTTTTCGAAATCTGCAGGGCTGACAAGCTCGACGCCGCCTCGAGCTCTGTTGAACATGGCCCATAAATCAACAAGAGTGATAATGCCGCCCGCCTTTTTGAGCACACCTCTCGAGTCATCAGTCAGAAATTCAGCTAAGTTCCTTGCCAGTTCTGACAGATATAGGGACTCGGAACCACCACCACCCACGATGTCCTTTGTTGTGACCAGTCCAAGTTGGCTTGCCGACTCTGCCAAGATGGCATTCTCTTCGGCTGAAGCATTACCTTGACCATTGTTTGTTTGTCGCGCGAACCGTTCTGCAAGAGCAATCACCTCCTTAGCAGATGACATAAGGGCCTCCAAATCCTCAAAAGCGCTGCCAATGAGCAGCTCGTTGTTCTTGCGCATGCTAAGACCCAGCTGTTCTAGTCCAGCAATACCGACGCCCTTCGTTCGCCCACCTGAACTACCACTGGCTCCATCATTTGGTCCTTCGTCCGCAGCTCGACTATTCGGAGCTGGGGGAGCATCTCGGAGTAGCCATTTGCGCTGTGTCATCGAACCTTTTAGCCGCTCAAAGAAGATCTTCTCGCCTCCCTTCCTGAAGGAGAGCTTGACGCATTCAGGGGTATCACTTCCGTTTTTGTTGCTCTTGCTCTGGTCAAGGACAGGGCCTGGAGAGTCGATCCTAACTGTGTCGGCTGCTGAGCTTTGCTGAATGGGTGATGGGACATTCTCGGATATCAGAGACGCCCCGCACATTTCGCATGTCATCAGAGAGGGGTGATTGCTGAAAGTGCAACGAGGACACTGGAAGGATGCAGATGATTTCGAGCCATTGGAAACATCAGGTTGGCTGGAGTTCGGTGATTGATCCAGATTCTCCGAAAGAGGTCGTGTACCAGACTGACCTGGTCGTAGCGGAAGCGGTGAATCTAAAGACGGCGTGGCAGCTGAACGGTTACTCGCACCAGAGATTGCAGCTTTCAAAACATGAGCCAAAGTGGGTTTGATACCGCAAGCTAAACAAGGAGGCAGAGGCGTATGCGCATTGGCAGAGGTTGGGTCGAAGTTGGATGGAACTGGATTTGAGAAACTGCATATTGTGCAGACCCAGGTCGCACTCGTCACAGTTGGAGGCTCAGGAGGTGCTCGGTACCCAGATTCAGAATGCGCAGGGGATCCGTTCCTTTGTGAGATTGATGCATTTGATATGCCACGATTGTGATATGATCGTTTGGGTGGCTTTGGTATCAGAGTCACCTTGGCCGATGACTTGAGAAAGCCGGCATAGAACTCATAGCGCTCCACATCTTTCAGGTCCAACGCCACCGAATGTGTTCGAGGTTCTTTCTTATCAACATAACAAACTCGATGTGAAGTCAAGTAAACCTGTCCATTCTGCTGATTGGGAAGCTTGAATTTGCTATGTCTTTGTTAACTCACGTTCCAATACGCCCCGCTAACAAACAACTTACCCCTCATACAAACCAACGTTGTCCTGGACAAAGAGAAGCACCTCATCAGGGAGATAAGAGGGCCGTAGTGCGGTAGTGAGGTCGATGTGTTTCAGAAACATCCGTCATGGAGGTTGAAGTAAATCAGAAGAATTCGAGTAAGACTGGAATGGTTGTTGATGAATGGAACAGCGATGATGCAAGTGGAAGATGGCTTGCAGCAAACAGGCGCTAGAACACAAACAGTTATGATTCCGATACAATCAAAAACCACAAAACAAAGAACCAGTCTCTTTTGATTGCTTCAAATTCTGAATAGAATCACTGGCCCAAAAGATGAAGTCCTTTGATAGATGTCGAGTGATGTCTTCCAAGGCACGCGAGAGTTGATCGGCCCCTCCAGGGTTGGCGGCCCCACTTGGCGATAAGCTTCCAGTGGGAGTTGCCTTTAACCAACCTTAAGCGCAAAACCGGATCACAGTTCTTCCGGTAGTGAGCAGGGACCACACCGCCACCGCCCTGCCTGAACCGAGAAAATAACCTCACAAAGAAACCTCCACACGTAATTCAACCACCGAGTCCCCCCTTGCTCTGCCATTATTATTTGACGCCTGGCATCATCATTTCTCCCCAACTTATTCCGTGAAACTAACCCCTCGCACCGCTAGCATTTCGTCGCAATGATGCCATCTTGGTCAGCGCAGCAAGCGCCGAGCGTGACCCAGCAAACACCATCTTACGCCTATCCGACGAGTAAGTCATCTCATCACTCATCCGCAAACTCTTATCCTGGCTCGACAAGCCTGACATCAAACGCAGATCCTGCCTTCATCCCCGTCGCCGTTCGTCAAGGATTCAATCAATTCGGAGCCCCGCCTGCTCCTTACGCTGGTTACGCACCTCCACCGCCCCCTGTGCAACCCCAAATGTCTTCTTCGCCCGTGAATGGTGCAACCGCCACGCCAGAGCAGGCCAAATCTAAAGTAGACTGGCCCGAATCTGTTCGGAGCTATGTTCAACGATCTTTCCTCCCTCAAAACGATGAACCGACTGTGGCTCGCGCGGAAGTCGAAGCTAAGCTTAAGGACACCATCGGCACCGCAAAGGCCAACGGCACATTGTATACACTCGACTGGGACAACATGCCTCTTCCCCAGGCCTTGGTGAAGGCCGAACGTGACGCGAATACCAAGCAAAGTTTCCAAGTGCCTATCAACTCTAAGAAGAGGAAATCTACCGATTTTGCCAGTAATGACAACTCCCAGCCACCGTGGCGTACTAACTCTCGATCTTCGCTCGAAGATCGTATTTCATTTTCCTCTCCCGAAAAGCGTGCTTCTATGGACGAGCCCCTCCCTAAATCAAGTAAGTTCCAGAAGGAAGCCAACAAACGCAAACGTCGCTTCGAAAACGAATACAAGTCGCTCCGATCGCCCAGCCCGCCTCCGCCATCATCTGGACCCATCGTCGGCACTTGTGAGGTACTGGAGAAGAAGTATCTTCGTCTTACTGCTCCTCCAGTTCCGGCCAAGGTCCGACCTGAACGTATTCTACGCCAGACACTTGATCTTCTCAAGAAGAAGTGGAAGCGTGAGAGCAACTACTCGTACATCTGTGACCAGTTCAAATCCATGAGACAAGATTTGACTGTGCAACATATCAAGAACGACTTTACTGTTTCTGTTTATGAAATTCATGCGCGCATTGCCTTAGAAAAGGGGGATATTGGTGAGTATAATCAGTGCCAGACCCAGTTACGATCACTGTACGGGATGGGCCTGAAGGGCAACCCCATTGAGTTCAAGGCGTATCGCATTTTGTATTTTATTCACACCGCCAACCGAACTGGCCTGAACGACACTTTGGCAGATCTAACCACAGCAGAGAAGGAGGAGAAGCCGATTAAGCATGCACTGAATGTGCGATCATCTTTGGCACTGGGAAACTATCATAAGTTCTTCCAGCTTTACTTGGATACCCCTAACATGGGCGCATATCTAATGGACATGTTTGTCGTTCGAGAACGGCTTGCTGCATTGTGCAATATTTGCAAAGCGTAAGTTTTCTCAATCCTTGGTTGTCGACGAGTCATTTGCTAACTACTTTCCAGATACAAGCCGGATGTCAAGCTTCGTTTCATCACTGAGGAACTCGGTTTCGAGTCCGATGCTGATGCAGCCCAGTTTATCATCGATCAGCAAGGTCAACACTTGTTGGAAGACCGAACAGACTACATTGCATTCCTGACTGGCAAAGCCGGTTCCCTATTCGAGGGTGCGCGTAGCTCAGCATTCCAAAAAGTTGATATCAAGGGTCAGATCTAGACCGTGTCTTGCATTTTCGGTTTTCTCTTTTTTCTCTTTTCTTTCTCAATGTGGCTTTCACCCATGTCTCATTGATTGAGACTTTTCCGTCGTTATGTTCTTCGACGACACATGATGATGCTTTCACTCTGGTGATTTATCATTCATGTAGATACGACTCCGGCGTTTGATACCCTATTTCTGCTTAGGTGGCATCGAATTTCTTGCCATTCTACTCTGCGACAACCTGGGTAAAGCATGTTCTTAGTTCATGCTATGCTGCTTTAACTTGGGGTTTAAAAATTAACCGTAGCCTCGATACCAGCATACCAGTCTAACGACTGAGGCGACAGTTCTGTTTGGGTTCACAAAATTGGATGGATGGAAAGGGGTCTAGATATGAGGGATTTGCGTGGGATGCAAACGTACAAATTCCTTTCGTCAACATGCTTTTCTTGTCCTGTTGAGGTCAGTGGATAGATGGCTTGTTGCTGAGCTTGGACAATTGTTGTCGCTGGGCCTTGTCTTTACACACTCGCCTCAACAGATATGGAAGTAGTTGTGATGGGAGTTCTATGGAGTTATGGGTCGATAGTTTTTAAGTAATTCAATTGATACAATTTCCTCAGCTTGTTTGCCAATATATCTTGCTAAACTGCATACATGCCTTTCAGAGTCTTGAAATTAAAGTTCCGCTTCTCTACAGAATGATTGATTGTGGAGTGATTCCCGCTCTGTATCCACTTGCCTATATAATCTGCTTTTCTGTCGATTTCCTTCGAGAACGCCCCTCTTCGCTCGTTGGCACAGCGGTTAACTGCTAGTCGGTTGTGAAACACTTTTCAGTGTTGTGCCTTTCGAGGCACGCGCCACCGTTCGAATCCCGTACAATTACTACCAATTCTCCCACCATCCGTGTGGGAACTACTGTGTTGAAATAACTGTTGAAATCACTGAAACTTTCCAACTGGTTGACACCGTCGACCATTGGCCGGACTGCTATGCCTTAGTTGCCTCTAGCTTTCCACGGCGTCGTACTTTCCGACGCCATCCACCGAATATTCTGGTGCGTTGTACCTGACCAACGCCCGCGAAAATCTGCGTCGAAACCACTGCGTGGTTTCCGCTCTGACTTCGGTCTGCTTCTGGCCTTTACTGGCCAGACTGCAACTTGTCTTGGGTAGACTTTAAATACCTATAACTGTGTTATGGCCTTTGGTAGTGGCCTGTGGAGATAAGCCCGGTGTACAGCGACCCAAGCCAACTCCCTGCGTGGGAGGAGTGAAGGTGTGCGTTCTCATTTTTTGTATTTTTTGATGTTAGATATTGATGATGTGATGGTAGTGAATACTGTATACTGTAACTTTAGAAGATTGATGTCTTTTCCTCCTTTACTATGGCAAAATCCTGGATTTTCTGATTACTCTCTCCTTACAGTATGTATCTGTGCTGAGAAATGATTGATTGATTGATGGGTGTAAGTTAGTGATCTGTACCTGTAAGTGTCCTGACCTTCTAGCTGTAAGTGAGTTCAGGCCACGATAACCTGGGCTGCAATTGAAAATGACAACCCCCTGCAGCAAGAAGAAACACAGGACCACTTGAGAGAAAAACCTTTAAAAGTATTGAAACAGGGAGTGCCGAATCATCGGGATGATCAGCGGAGCTCGTCTTGGCTCATCAAGCAAGGGCTATCTGCTTAGCCAGACACTATACTCGCTCGCCTACGCTTGATGTCTATGTAGAAGCCATTGTCTTGAGAGCCGACACATGCCATCATGCGAGACGTTCCGCGGGTGATGAACCAGCAAGGTCGTTTGTTAGTTGAAGCGAACGGGAGATTGACACTCGAGATTATGGTATCCGCAGACCAAACGGCGCCATGATGAACGATGGCGGGGATGGCTTCCGGTGGATTAATTGAAACTCGACAGGGTATGGGTCATTTGGATCATGGCATGGCATGGCCATGGCTTCCAAAGATTAACATGTCGCGTGGGAAACCTTGGAACACACGATAGTTCCGTCCGTAGCCGTACAGTTGAGTGATGGAACGCTATCCTGAGTACAATGGATGAATCCTCGGGATCTGGAACATATCATTGCTTCTGTTGAACTCTATCCTTCCATTAGTAATGCTGAGACCCTTTCATAAGGATTTATCAGCACTGACTTCTCGTCAAATGCTGAAGAATCGAGCGCGCGGTTGTCGCTTGCATAAACACAAGAGACTGGACCACCAACATCCGGCGTCAGATGGTTGTGTCTTTATGCATTCCGTATCGAGGCTGTCTTGAATTGAGTCAAGACCCAAGCCTTTTCATTATGCCGAACACATATACCCCATGCTGTCGAGGATATACGATGACATCAACAGCGGAAAAAAAGAACGAGGTTCTGCAACATGGTGTGAAAAACTGTGCATTAATCCTTGGGTCTCTGGCATCGTGATTTCTAGAAGGCCAGTCAGTTACAGGTATCCGTACTTGTAGAGTAGCAATCAATGCGGTGCGATCGATGCGTGGCCCCCCTGCATGATGAAGCATCCCTGCCACACGCGACGAGTTCCCCGTTTCTTCCAGCTAGTCTCTAGCTGCCCGGAAATTTCTCGAGTTTGATTTAATTAGCTGGCACGTATAAAGAGGAAGAGACTGGACGAGAAGAGATGAGGGGCTCTTGTCTCTAGGCTGGGCTGGGCTGTAATCAACGAATCCACTCAGTATCCCTGGCTAATTTGACAACACCCATGACCCGGGGATGAGCGAAAAGGAATGAGACGAGAACAGGGTCGAGCGGTTGGCCCGAGTTGAGTTGAGTCGAGGGCACTTTTGTGATGGCATCCCTTTTTTTGTTTGACTGTGACTGTCATGAGGGGTTGGATGGTAGGATACGATAGGGATTGGTTCTGTAAGCGGATGCTGGCTGCCTGTAGATGCGATATTTTGGGCATTGCTGTGTAGAATGCTGCATATGTGTGGTAGATCTCGTGCCCTCTTGCTAAGTATAATTGTCTCGAAGCGCCGAATGGTGTAGTGTAATTGGCAGTTATGAGGTTGAGGATGGACAAGGGTTGGATACTGACATTTTAGTGGTGAAGAGCTGAAGCGCCTTTGCAGTAAGGCCTAACATAGCTCTTGGCAATTATAAAAACTTCAGACTAGATAGACTACAGTAGACAAGTGCAATAGCTTCACCTGATATTTTGTCGCTATGACACATTCTCAAACATAGACCGTTGCTGTAGGTAGCTCTTGAAAGCTTGTCAAAGCTCAAAAGCCGGGCATGGATGGATTAGGAACTGATGGCTCTATCTACTGGTCACTGACCACCAACAAGCTCCATCCACCAAGTTAATCATGCTGTCTATTAATTTGTGATCAAAGAACGACTCCCGCATCTTCTGGTCTCTTTCTCTTCTGATTCTCTGATTCTTGAACTCTTCTTCTTTTCGCTGCCTCTTCTGTCTCTACCCAACCTCCAATCTCATCCATTCCCACTTATACAAGACCCGCGTCTCTGGCAGATGCCAAGTTTGTCATTTCTGACCCCTCCATCCATCAATTCAATCACCCCACCTCCAAGTGTAGAGGTACCTAATTAATCTGGGGGCCATTCATTCATCCATCTCTTTCTGCCTTTTTGTTCAGTGCGCGATTCAACTTGAAAGAAAGAGGGTTGCATATAATTCTTTTGCATTGTTGATCAAAAGAAATTCAAAACGAGCCCTTCTTTTTTCTTCTACATCTCTCACGAAACAACGCGTCACTGATGCACTGACTCTTTCAACATCCGAAATCCGATCAGTCACAGGTTTATACCGGAGGACCAAACCCAAGTCATCAGGTTGTTGCGAAGAGTAGAAAGAAGCAAAGGTTAAAGGCAAAATTAAGATCAAAACCACGAGAAGGCAAAACCCTATTTCCTCCCTTTAACTCGCCACCGAATCGAATCTCTTTCTTCTTTACAAATTTATTTTCAAAAATCCCTTTCGAATCTGTCGACCATTACACAATCGCTTCCACGACGTTTCGCTCCACCTGAACAGAGCGCAACGCAAGTAACGGAATACAGTACTGTACAAGTATCCGTACACCTCAGTCACTGACCTCAAGTGGAAGCGCCCCCCTGGCGTGTACTTCGCAGCCCAACTACTCGACGGGACTCAACTAAACGTCCATCCCTCCTGCTCCAACCCATTTTTTTTCTTCTGCGCAGTGTGACCTGGGGCAGGCATTCACTGTAAGGTACCTTCCCTCGAGGGTCCTTCCCACCCCCACTTCGCTGCAACCGCTGCCCGTGCCCGGCTCAGCGGTTAGGTACAGTGCAGTTACTAAGGTAAGGCAGCCTGTACCTGTACCTTGCCTTACACCAATATCGGCTTGGATCGAAATAAGGTAGCCCAGCCCGCCGTCGTGTTCCCATCAGGTCCGGTCCAGTCCAGTTCAGTTCGTCTCTACCTTACTCAGGTCGTTCTTGCGATCCATATTCAATTCTTGGTCCTTTTTTTACAACCTCCACCTTCGAGCGATTCACAACTTCCCAACTTGCAACTGCCCAGGAGGCATTCGGTTACACAAAAATGAAGGTTCGTCATTGCCCTTTTCGGTCGTTCATGCCTCTCATTACAGGTCATCATCATGTTGTGCTTTGCGTCCAACTTCTTGTGCCTCTCAAGGCGTTATCCTCATCTCCTTCTCACTGCCTGGGTTGCCCCCCTCCCCCGCCGCATTCGACTGCACTCGTGCAAGGCGCTCTCGTCGTTACTTAATTATTTGCGTCGCCTTTGCTGGCGCTCTGCAATACTCGAGTCAAAAAGCTAACAGTAATGCGCTTCGTACAGGCTCTTCGACGTTCGATCAAAGGTGACAAGGACAAAGGACCAGTCACTCCCAAATCGGCAGTCGCCATTGTTCCTCCAAAGAAGGTTGGTGGCCTCCCACTCCCACGCAAACCATAAGCCTCAATAGTACTCCAACCGCTTTGCCACTTTGGGCACTGCCATGGTTTCACGGTCAACTGGACATTAATCTTGAAGCTCAAATGCTGATGCCCAACCCAACTTTCAGGTCATTCGAGCGCTTTACGATTACGAGGCTCGATCCAGCCAAGAACTCAGCTTTTCGAGAGGCGACTTTTTCCACGTTATCGGCCGAGAAGACGATGACGACTGGTACGAAGCATGCAACCCAGCTCTTCCTGACGCTCGAGGTCTCGTGCCTGTCACCTTTTTCCAAGCCCTGGGCCGAACCGAGCGAGATAGTGCGCAATCCGATGGTGGCCAACCTCCCATCCCAACCAAGAACCCCGATCATGATTCCGGATACAGCGAATCGCCAGCAATGCATCCTGCGCCAGCCGTAATGTCACCCACTACCAATGCTGCGTTTCAACCAGGTCATCAGCGCAACTCTAAATCAATCGGAAAGTCGGGTGCGATGGTCTACGGAATTGTCATGTACGACTTCGCCGCCGAAAGGGCAGACGAGTTGGAGGCCAAGGCTGGTGAGGCCATTATTGTCATTGCCCAATCGAATCCCGAGTGGTTTGTCGCCAAGCCCATAGGTCGACTGGGCGGTCCTGGATTGATTCCCGTTTCATTCGTTGAAATTCGTGATATGGCAAGCGATAAAGCGATTCAGAACCCGGGAGATGCGATTAAGCGTGCTGGTGTTCCCAAGGTGGAAGAATGGAAGAAGATGGCCGCCGAATACAAGAACAGCAGCATCACTTTGGGCAAGTTCGACTCAGGTGCTCCTGGTCAACCGGGACAAGGTATTGAGCAAGGGATGGAACGTATGAGCATCCAGCAACAGCAGCATTCCCGACAACCTTCGCAAAACGGCACAGTAAGTGTATACCATATGCCATTTCTAGTCAAGGAGGAAACTAATATCTATGTAGCCGCAAGGATACGCCAGTCAGCCCCGAACGTCTCAACAGCAATCACCTCAGCAAAGCCAAATGCAAAAACCCGCGGCTCCTCTCCACGCACCCCTCGAAGCACGTATACCACGATACTGTTTTGCCGAGGACAAGTACTGGTTCGTTATCGAAGCCGTGCTCGAAGATGGACGACAATGGGAGCTTTCTCGCTACTACGAGGACTTTTACGATTTCCAGATTGCTCTCCTCACCGAGTTCCCGGCCGAGGCTGGCAACACAGGTACACAGAAGCGTACTTTGCCATACATGCCCGGTCCTGTCAACTATGTCACAGATGCGATCACCGAAGGACGACTGCATAACCTGGATGCCTACGTGAAGAACATGCTCAACCAACCCCATTACATCTCGAGGTGTAACCTGGTGCGACAGTTCTTTGCGCCTCGCGAAGGAGATTACGAAATCGACCCCAACGACAATGAAGATGAATACCGTCTGTCACAAGGCTCTCAAATGTCATCTGCAGAATCTCCGGCTGGCGGGTCGCAGAACCATCTGAATGGTGGTGGATATGGGGCACTAGAGCACCCTGACATGCACAGACAACCATCTTCTTTGTCACAGCCTTCACAAGCCTCACTAGGCGGTGCAGGCATGCAGCCTCCCGCACAACCAGCATCCGCTATGAAGATTAAGATGTACTTCAATGGTGATCTCATCGCCATTCGTGTACCAACCGATATCTCATTCCAGGCTCTCTACGACAAGATCTGTGATCGCCTGAAGGTTCCGGCCAATGAGGAAGTCCAGCTCTTCTACAAGGATGAACCTTCAGGAGATAAGCTCAACATGATCAGCGACAACGATCTGGATTTTGCTCTTCAACGGAACGAGAAGCTTCTTCTCTATGTGGAGGCCGTATGAGTTCCTGGACTTAGCTGACGACGACGGTGTTTCAGCTTGGTTGCATTACTCGAGTGCCCGGATCTAAGTTGAGAGTTAAAACTCCACCAACGAGGGTAGCATCTGGACCGACATTGTATATTCTGGTCCTCCGAACCCTTGCACTACAGTACAGAGCCTGGCACCTTGATGACGTGCGTTTTTCCCTTCGACTGACGGATCTACAATATTTTATGAGTCCCCAACGGACGACACGCCTACTTCCCTTTTTTATTTATTTGTTTTAGTTTGTGCGGATTCATGACGACACGTCGGCGAGGAACTTGATGCTTCTTTGATACCATTTTATTAGCTGGACGTGCAAAAGCCTTTACGTTCAGTGTACCAGACGTTCGTTGTCTTTCGTTGGGCATGCAATGCCCCCCTCTTTTGCTCTTTTACCCCTTTTTGTGTACTTTCTTCTTTGACATCTTTACCTTTTGGCAGATGTCCGGCCGTTGGAGTGCCGTTTGATATCACATGACTGAGCTCAGTGCTTTTTTCCTTTTACTTTTATTTTTCGTTAGTTCCTCACCGAAGGTTGACTAGGCCTGTGGAGGGTGTTCAAAGTAGGAACCGAGGATAGGCAGATGTGGCCAGGCTCTACGCAGCATATCGCGGAAGGGATGGTCAGAGTAGGCATGGTTTCAAGGCCATCGAGGCGCAGTAGAAATAAGCTCAGCAAGCCGAGTTTGTGGTGAAGATAGGATGGCAAAAGGCAGATACCGCAGAATTGCGAGAAGCCAAATAGTGAGCAAGTCAGGAGCACTTCGAGTGCGGATGGAGGTGGAAGTGGAAAGCATGATGAGCGCATATGCATGATGAATGAAAGCGACAATTCAATTGACTTTCCTGGCCTTATGTGAACCTTGATGTAATCCGATTTCTTCACATTGTAGACTCGTGCATATTGTGGTAATTGTATTTTCTTTTCATGTTTAAGTCGGCCGTG
Source organism: Fusarium coffeatum (assembly GCF_003316985.1). NCBI lineage: Eukaryota > Fungi > Ascomycota > Sordariomycetes > Hypocreales > Nectriaceae > Fusarium > Fusarium coffeatum. Next base: position 271,151 of record NW_022157929.1, on the reverse strand, counting down.
TCAGTCTTGACTCTTATACGCAGTCAGCCCGTCTATATTCTAAAAGTCTATCATTGACAGTGAATCATCGTCGTATGCTCTTTGTGCATTTCGCCATCCTTGAAACCATGAAATGCAACATCAACCCCAAATGCCGTGAACCGTTACAGGATCAAACAAACAAAATGCAACCATTTTATTACGCAGCCGCGTAACTGAAAACGCCAGGAACCAGAAAACCAAAAACCAGTAAAATGAAGTCATACCCGTCGTTAGGGTGTTGACGTGAGAATGTGATGTCAGCGGCTGGGAGCGATCTCTTTCTATTCCAGCTTGGTCATGAGGTTCTTGCGCACTTTCATGTTGACGACACCGCCCACTCCAAACGCAGGAACAATTCTGCAGATTCGCGCAACGGAGCTGATGAACCAGTTGCGGCGCACTAGATCTAGTCTGTCGCGTAGAGATACTACTGCGCCGCCGGGTCCAGTCGCTTGACGGTTGTAGAGATCGAGACCGAATAAGTGCATCGGTGTGGAAATGAACTGCACCATAGCAGGTGCCATGAATTGCGCTGCGTAGAGTCCTGATACCTTCTTCTTGATCTCCTCTGAGAACTTTGAGTCCAGGTAAGGACCTAGTAGAGGAGGAACGTTGAATGAAGCAAAGATGGTCATACAATCGCGCAGCGCGAAAAGACCGTATGAGGCAAGAGGTACAGGTCTGGGAACAACACCAGGAGGACCGAACATGCGCACAAAGACTTGATCTTTGTAAATGCAAACACCAATGTTGGCGGCGCTGGAAGCTGCGAATTTGGTCGTTCCGGCGGTGACGCTCGAGGCGGGCTTGTTATTTGCGGTGGAAAACGATGTATCGACGGCGTTGGCGGTGAGATACGTTCCGCCGTAGAGGCAGAAGATGAGCGCGGTAGGTTTTGAGAAGAGGATGGTGTGAGGGCGGGTGAAGAGGGTTCGAAGCGAGGATTTGACCGAGTTGGCGAGGGTGTTTGCGCCTGAAGCGTTTTCCATGATGGAGCTGTCATGATGTCAGTCAGTTTTGAAGGTTCTTGCGATGTCGGTCATGTCTCTGTTTTTGGAGTATGCGCAAAACAAAACATGATACGGAGAGGACCTTACCGGTCGATGATTGCAATGAGAGGCGCTACCATGGAGGCTGCGCTCGCAGCGGATAGGAAATCGGCGCCGAGTCGTGATGTCAAGTTCTTGGTGTTCCATGTGTTTTTGTTGGCGGTGATTTGCTCGGGGGTAGTTGTCCCGGCCAGAGCCAGGGCTGGCGCATCAGAGTCCTTCATGATTCCTTATTCCTGACAGTAATCCTTCTCTTGTTCGTGAAACTTCCTTTACTCGAGGATGTAAATATGACGAGAGTAGGGGAAAAAGAGAGAGGAAGCAAGCTGGGGAAGAATAAAACAGGAACACAGAGCTAGGTCGGAGCAGAGGAAAGGAAAAAAATAACAGCTAGGGGCATGAGCATGGGATAGGATAGACGAACGAACGAACGGTTGTAAACCCCGAAGCAAATCCCTTAGTGGGCTGGTGTAACTAAAGCTAAACGATCCCCCACTACTTGGACCCCCCGATTTGATATGGACGAGAGCTGATACGAAAGTTCGTTCTGTCAGGGCCAGGACTGACTCCCGGGGCGCCGAGATCGGCGGACCGTTCGGACCCGGTGCCGAGTTTATACGTCGCCGGTTTGTCGCGGATAGTAGAGGATTTACATTCATCTATATATTTGTTCAAAAGTTCATTATAACTACATATATCCGGGTGACTTGATTCAATCCCAGAGTGTCTGTGTAGGTAGGTATGTGTGTGTCAAAAGCAGAGGTATCGTGTAACCCACAAGAACCCGCTTAAGCTAACCAAACACCAAAACTTCCATCACAAACCGAACACACATCAACTCCATAACAAAAACACTCCGAATCCAATAGTCTGACCGCCCATTGAACCAAAGATATTCTCGAAAACTGGACTCGTCCTCCCCGCAATACCCTTCACTTGTGACTTTGACTTTGACTTGACTTACACGCGATCTTCCCCACGCCGACGCTTGCCGCTCACCGGGCACTCTATTCCTGAACCAATCTTGTCGGTTATCTTGGTCCAAGGCTCTGCGGCTCAAACTAGCAGTCTGAGCTAGTCGGTATGCAGGCACGAGTCTGCTCCTCGTAGAAGATGTCAATTGGATCTGCAACGGCATATGACGGCTTTAAGTAAAAGGAAAGCCCGTAGAACATTACTAGACTTGTCTTATCGACCGACAACCCACAGAGCATGCGGATATCAAAGGCAATCCATGCCAGAAGGAAGTCCCGTTGGCTTTCTCATTACAGCTTGATCCTTTGATCTCAAGTATTCGTAGGATATAACAAAATGCAAGAAGGATCTTCGTAATCATGCGATTTAGGTTGTCATTCTAATGCTAGGTAACTCCGATAAAGGTATCAAACAATACAAACAAGTCAAATCCAAGCACCCTCAAGGAAAAGGCCCAGATCTGGGGTCTTTTATCTTGTGGTTTAGCAGAAAGTTTATCTCCACAGCGATAGCTGATCTTCAGAGCCGTTGCTCTCCGCCTCTCCACTGCCACTCTCCACATCACACCAGAACTTCTGGAACGCTTCGTGGCCGGCCCCTCTGTTGACATACCCACTCTTGACCTCGACCGATGAGACCCGTGCAGAAAGAGGCCCTGTGTTTAGGAACCCCAATGTTCAAGAGCTTCAACGGACCGGCCCGATCGTGGAAGAACCGCAGTTAGGCGGCGGTGGCACTCGCATCTGAGCTTCCACCGCCACTTCCACCAGCCTGCTTCTCTTGCATCGCCAGAACAACCGCAGTGAGTTGGTCAATCTTGTGATTCAGCTCACTGAGGTGCACCTCCATGGCAGTTGGGGCATCCATATCATCCTCACGCTGCTCGGCGGTTTGACCATTTGTTCGCCCTCTAGGAGATCTAAGAGCCTGGCGACCGACGGTGGATGTAGATCGCTTCGGGGCAATCGCCTGTCTGCCGTTGCGCCTAGAAGAGTGCGACGGGCCCTTGAACCCTGCGAATTCGTCCTCCAGAGCTCCAGGCTTGCGGTACAATTCATACAGCTTGATGATGCTAACAATAGGCCAATGAGTAGCCTTGAGGAGCATGATACGCCCGACACGGAACCTCTCGTCCGCCGAAAAGATCAGACGCCAAGGTCGGAAAATGACCAGAGCGAGTAGGTTGAAGGGAGGATAGAAATGGGTGAGTCGGTTGCTAGTCGACGCCTCCAAGACATAGACGCTGTACACGTACAGGTACTCCTCCTTAGCGTGGGTGATAACCCGCGAGAAACTGTTGGAAAGCATACCAGTCAGGGAACCCATCAGCAGGAAGCTAGAAAGTGTGATGAACATAATCATCAGAGGCGGTCCAAAGAACGGATCGATCTGGTTCATCACCTCGAAGCCGATGGGTGCTGAGCCGTAGAATATCTTCGTCAAGATCCAAGCCATCGACTTGAATGCAAAGACATCGCGACCAACGAGCGAAAAGGTCGTCAGAAAGCCGCAGTATACGACAACAACCAGTACCATGTATTTGAAGAAGTCCTTACCCATCTCCTTCAAGCAAGGTATCAATGTACCCCAAGCTGGGCTTAGACTCAGGATGGAAAAGATGCGAGGAATCATAAAAAGGGCCTCAAGCGCCAGAATGTCAAATGCCAGGTCACTCAACTCAGGTTTGTTTTGGAGGATACCAATAGTGCCTGTCATCAGTTAGCGTGTTCTACTTTACAGAAACTGTGCTCCTTACGCAGGATCGCAAAAGTAAAACCGATAGTGATCATGATCATGTCAAACAAATTCCAGATATCTGTGGCATAAAAGATGGAGCCTGCATCGAGCCACTCGCTAAGTTCATCGTAGAAGAAGGCCGCTATCCAGAAGAAAAGGATCACCTCAGGGATGGTGATTCGGGACTCGTCTCGCACAATGAGAACACAGTAGTACAGGGCGAGGAAACAGCAGAAGAACACCACCTCCCAGCACTTGAGATATTTGGGCACACGCAACCGAGAAAAGGGGTCCGCTGTCCTAGGGTTATAGAACCGGACCTTCTTGGTTGAGTGCACCGATAAGCTGTCCCAAAAGACGATATCGCCGCTCCATATAGCGGTGATGATCTTCTGCACTATGTGCTGACTGAGGAAGCGTTTTGCGTCGGCAATGGCGGCAATCTCGAGAGCATTCAGGTTCTTAAAAGACGATGTTGGATCGTCATCCTCATTGTCCTCGTCATCGGATGTCATAGTCAAGCGGGAGAGAGAACTTAGAAGTTGATTCCGCTTCATGCTACTCCCAGCAGGGCCAGGACCACGTCGACGGTTGTCAATGTTGCGAACATGGGAGAGAAGAGGAGCGTGCTCTCCAGCTTCCTCTGCTCCGACATGACCATTACCGGCCTCTTCTTCTTGGTGATCCTCATTAGAGTCGGGGATCTCGTAGAGACAGTAATTGACTGCTTCACGTTCAGAAAGTCGAGTGAGAAAGCGCCATGCAACGATTTCACATGCATCAGCGCGGGATTCTCCCAATGTGCGATGTTCTGAAGAAGACGTATAATGCCATTTCAGGGCGCTGTAGCAGCTCTGTCAGCTGAGAAGTACAAAGATTTGAGAGCGCGTGTTCGCATCAGAGTTGCACGGCATATGCAGCCAGGCTGAAGATGGGATGGGCGATTCTGTGATTGGCTCCCCTGACGGTTCTTGTTATGCAGCCACAAGTACCATTCAGGAGAATAGCGATACAAGATTCGAGGAGGACATTGAAAAAGAAACAATTGACCAGCATGATGCTGTCCAAGTGATACGTACAGGAGAGCATTGACGATAGCAGGGTTGGTGCATGTTGCAGCAAGATGATCCACTAGGATGCGTAACGATGTCCCCGCAGCTGTAGTCCTCAGCTGCTCAAAGGTGCTGGGCAGCTCAATAGCTGCAACAAAGTATCTGGAAACGCATCAGTCAAGATCAATTGGTTCATGGTTATCGAACTCACAGGGAGAGCTTCTTGACGACCTCGCGGAAGCTATCGTTAGGGCTGATATAAGGCAAATCGTTTTCGTAGTCGTGGCGGATGGAGATGGGGCTCCCCTCGCGGGGAGCAGGAAGCTTCTTGGATTTGACCTTGATAGGCATCATAAGCGATACTCAAGAATGAATCAAAAAAGCATATCCCTGCTGAGACTCTAGGTTGGAGGTTGGTTGTTAAGGACTGATGGGTTGCCTGGAGGGATTGAGGAGATGAGTTTGTAGTGTCGGTCAACGAGAGTCCCAGTCTCCTTCCCTCCTTTGTTTGCGTTTATCACGATATAAGGAAGGAGAGATGAGGAGGTGGAATTGTGAAGGAGGGGAAGGAAAGAGCGGGCCTGTGCACTGTCAATTCGAGTTTGAGTCAAGTCAAGACAAGACAAGTCTGTCGATCGGCTTCCGACAGCCAAGCAAATGATAGACACTGATGGTATCACGAGAGTGAATGGGAAGTGGGAAAAGGCAACCAGTTGGGGGTTTCAGGAGAAAGATAGTTCTGTTACTGCCCAAAATTAATCAACCAGTCTATCACCTGCAAACTGGCTACTCTTTTGTGTCATGTTGACTGCGCCGAGTTTAGCGCGCACCGAAGATCCCTCAACTCCAACTAGGCATATTCCTGGCTATACAGTCCCTATCGAAGAAACTCTCCAACCAGAGAGGCTGGTGAATGTCACGACGCTTCTCAGGATTCCAGGGTTCTATGTCAGAGTGGAGAAAGAAGGGTCCTTGTACGAAGCTTGGCACCACTAAGAGATGCTTGTCAATCTCCAGCATTGCGGATTGGACGATCTAGACTTTGTGAATCAAGTTTATTTGAGCTTAGAGGAGCGCTCACTTTCAAAGTGAGCCTCGATTTTGATAGATCAAATCCCGTTAATCAACGCGGCACAGGCACAGGCACAGGATAGCGGCTAGGTGGGTTACAGAAGAAATATCCTCTAAGGCTTAGACTACTAAAATAAAGTAGCCTAAGTGCTGGTCTGAACAGCCATAAAGTGACTAAATTATTTTATCTCTTATGCTCTGGGCGACCAATTCTTCCGACACTCTAACGGCAGTGTGGTCATTATCGGAGTCCTGACCTTGAAGGCGAGCCATGCCCATTGAATATGCTTTGTTGCAACTTGCATCTCTCTGTTTATCTTCTCTTGTTTAAGGATATACTGTTTTTCGGCAGTTTGATTATACTCATTGAGGTGGAAAATTCGGTCTGAAACGGCGGCCTTGAGTTCATGACCAAGAGAGAGATTGCATTGGCTCTATGCAATCTTCTCTAAGTATCGGGCAATAGAACTTAATGTAGTCTCAGTGAATATTGGTTCCTTTACTAATGAGGTTTTAGTAATAAAAGGTTGTGGTTCTGTAGATTCTAGTAACAGTGCCTGTTTGCGCTTTTCGCTTTAGTAAAGAGTGGATCATTCGCTGCCGATGCTCTTTGGGAACCAGAGCTACGGTCTTTTCATTGAATGACTTGCTTAATTTATCATAGAAGATAGCCTTATTAGTGGGGGATTGCGATTGCAAAAACGGCTCAAGCCAATTGTTATTTGCATGAATCCAACCGGCTGTTGTAACAGTCTTCGTAACTTCCATAAGCTTATCTTTGAAAGAAGAGTCCCTCCCTGGCTTAACGCCAATAAAGATCGGATTGGCTCGCTCTGTTGGGTCATACTGGTCGATTGCTTGCCCTGTGAACTGAAGTACTTTGTGTGCGAAGATGAGATGGTTGACTCTTGCTGTTGAGTCGGAACCAATGTTGCGTACCTACTACTAATAGCGCCACAGCAGCAGTGAGGTTGGTGCGGATAGGGTCCATACAGCTGAGGTTATTAGTTTGTCCATTCGATCTGCCTCGTCCTCGGTGTATCAGAAGAATTGACCCGAAAGCCTAAGAGACAAAATAAGTTAGTCACTTTATGCTGGCTTAGACTAGCATTTAGGCTACTTTATTATTGTAGCCTAAACCTTGGATTAATTCTTCTAAGTCACCCACCCACCTGTTCGTCCATTACCAGCGTCAAGTCGCGATAGAAGTCAAGATCTGCTCGCTTTCAAACTAAAAACAGGTGAAGTAAACACGATGATACAAAGAAACACCAATATGCTGTGTCTGGCCTGCCTTTAGCAGAACCCGACTGGTAAGTCGTTTGGCATCAAAAAGAAGGTTCCACCATCCTCATATATTCAGGAGGCCGCTTTGATCTTCAAGGAAGTGATGGAATATTGGCTCTCGTTTCATGCACTATTCACTGTGGCTTTTTCCCTCTCGACTCCTGATAGAACGCAAGAGCAGATTCGACTTCAGACGCAGAGGCAAAGTCTCGCGTACATGCTCCAACTGTGTATGAGACGCTTATTAGCCTTCGTCTCAGTGGAGGCGAGGTGAGAGAGGTAGGCTGAGACGTAAGGGGTAGTGGGGATACTCGGAACTTACCACAACCTGTGCTTCAAACAGTCTTTGCTCATCTTTGGTCCTTTCAAAGAACTTGATCAAGTGCTGTAGAGCACTAGCGACATCAAGTGGATTACCCTGGTAGTCCGTCAAGTGTTTGAGGCGGTCAAAGAGCGAGTCGGCCCATGCTTGGGCTTTATCAAAGTCATCCATGGCCGCATATAATTCAAAAAGCCGAAGCTCCGCGTCAATGGCCTCTTCATCCACATCTTCTGATACCATGGAAAGCAGCATAGCCGCCTGTTCCTCAGCCGCTTCGTACTTCATCTGCTCTTTGTACGTTCTACATAGTAGATGGCGTGCTGTAAAGTCTGTCTCGATGCGCTGCACAGCTCTCAATAAGACTTTCTCTGCTTCTTGGTGTTTGCCCATTTCGATCCAAAGCCCTCCTAGCTTTGCCTCGGCGTGGCCGACAACATAGTCAAGACCTTGAGTCCGCTTCGATAACTCGATAATACCAAGTAGAGTCGTCTCAGAAGCAGCCTTGTTGCCCAAGAGGCTATTGATGTACGCCCTAGTTATGGAGACTGAGAGCGTCTCTTCTGCTTCAGGCCCCTTCGTACGCTGGTAATAGTCAAAGGCTAGCGATGAGATGTTCGCAGCTTCTTCAAAGTCAAGGATTTCAACCAAAGCACGCGCGCGGCTATGGCGGTAGCTGGCTACCTTGTCTTGATCTGCTTCATCACCAAGCTCGGTGAGGTCCTTGAGGGCCTGCTCCCAAAGGCGCTCAGCGGCCGAGCACTTACCCAGACTGTAGTATACATCGGCAAGACGGCTCTTGGCGTCGATCAGCTCGTCCTCTGAGCGCGCCGTTGTCGACTCGAAGAAATCGAGTACCTCGTGCGCAAGTGCAAGCGCTTCCTTCGCTCTTCCCATAGGCAATAGCACGTTTACAAGGGAGTCAAGGACTGAAACCGTCTCTCTGGCCGAATCTCCCCAGAGTTGTCGTGATTCCCGGAGAGACTGCTCGAGATGGGGAAGCGCTTCGGTGTACTGCTCCAAGTCAGCATAGCAGCGGCCGATGTCTGTGCGGACTCGAATTTTGAGACTCCGCGGCTCATCGTCGAGTGAGTCGCAGGATTCGAGCACCTCGCAGAACATCTTCAAGGCCTTCTGGGGCGATCTTTTACGCAAGTGACCTCCGGCAGACCACATGCTAGTCAATGACGAGCGGCTGTGCGCTCCTCCAGCCAGTTGTACCGTCATATCGATCGATTGCAGCAATAATTCGAGCCCCCCTTCCATATCGGCCAGGCCCATGCTGGTTCCGAGAAGATGGAGCCAGCCAGCAACCTCATGGCTCGACTCTCCGTGCAAGGCTTTTGCAATGGCCAATCCTCTCTCGGCCATGCGTACACTCGGGGCCCATTGCTCACATCGCACTAGGTACAGCTGTGCCTCGGCAACAATAGCCATGGTCCGCGGATGGTTCTCTTGGTGTACTTCGGTCGTGATCTCAAGGCACTCCTCAGCTATGTGGCTCGCCTCTGAAGACCTGCCCGTCCTGCTTAGGGTCACAGCCAGAGTTCGCTTGGAATCCACAGCGACGTCGCTTGTAGGCTGCCGTTGCGCGTATTCGCCGGCTACTTCGCGGGCCACGACCTCCCATTCGTCTAGATCATCTAGCGCAAGCAGTATCTGCGCTAGCAACACTTTCGCCTCGAGCGTTTTTATATCCTCATCACGTCCGCTTTTTCTTTTCTCAAGCCCTCTGATCGCCGGGCGAAGCAGATTCAAGGCAGCCGGGTTGAGGTTCAGTTTGTGCAGCACCCGTGCCTCATCCGTTGACGCCAGGAGTGTTGCCTCATCGTCTTGGCCCTTGCGAACAAGTATAGCTTGAGTGAGTTGGTGGTACTGATCATAGGCGTCTTGGAACATGTCGCGGCTCATAAGAATCCGGGCCAGATGCCGTCGTGACTCGACTATGCAATAGCCTTGAGGCTCACAGCGGCTCACACAGATGCTCACAAGCTCTTCCCACAACGTTTGAGAAAGGACGACATCGGCCTCCTCGATTGCCGTCGCCAGACTCCGCATCACGTCGAAATTGGCTAGGAAACGACGTGGTTCGGTGTGATTCAGGCACTCTAACGCAGCAGTCATGTGTTTTCTCACGGTGTCCATGTCACCCTCACCCAGGCCGTGGTAGCATAAATGCACCAATACCTCTGATCGGAGGCTTATTCCACGTTGAGTCTGATGCTCCCTTGCTTTGAGAGTCTCCAGGAGCCGCTTGTTGGTCAATAAACACTCACTGTAGTTGCCACGCAAGCATTCAAATGTGGCTTGGATTGGCACGAACAATAAATATGACAGGTGGGACGCACCGAGAGAGCTTTTTGCAGCGCTCATGGCCTTGCACAGTTCTTTCTCAGACTCCTCGTTTTTTCCCTCATTCAGCATTACGATGACGCTGTCTCGCCAGCTCTCAAATATTCGTGTATCGTCCTGCTGGTGTATCTTTCGCCGCCGTCTAAGCAGCTGAGCCACCATATCCGCGGCTTCATCTTGTCGGTTGAGGATGCCGACGAGTTCCAAGAGTGTTTCATTAACCTCCAGAGTCTCTTCATGAAGCTCGCCGAGCTGCTGAATTCTTCGCCCAAAAAGTTCCCTTACAATAGGCAGCGCCTCTTCCGGGTCCATGTTTCCGTCAAGGAAGCAAGCATCGGCGCCCTCTTGGACCGAACTGGCTCTTCCTTCCCTGCCACTCTCTGCTAATTTCTCTGCGAGCGCGCTGAAACTCTCTCCGTGACCCAGGGGCTCTGGCTCGGAGACAATTCGTAAGTCGGTGCTTGGCCTAGCGGCTCTTGTAGAATCACCATTAGACACATCATTTGCCGGTGTCTGTCCCAGGGACAAACGAGATTTGAGGTGGTTGAGGTTCTCTTCATCCATATTCTGCGACATGAACTCTTCTGCAGCGGAGAAAAGTTTCCTATCCACGGCCATTTCGATATAATTGAGCAGTTGCTGTGCATTTGAGACAGTATGTTCTGAAATGTCTTCGCGGTCAGACCGTTGTTCCTCAAGAAGAATTGGGTCCTCGAGGAAATCAATAGGAAGACGGCCATGAGAGTCCGTAGCGAAAAGAGCTCTAAAGTCCTCTTCGATCAAATCCTGAACACGACGGAGATTGCCGACTTGACAGGCGACGTGAAGCGGTGTTTGACCATGATTGCTCTCAAGCCGATCCAATAGGTACAGTATCAACCGTTCCGATCTTGCCTTCCACTGAAACACTGCATCTTGGTCATCTTCTGGGACACGGAGCAGCTTGTTCAGGTGCGGTCGTTTCGCTGCGAGTATACTTTGCGCGAGAACGTCCATCGTTCCATCATTATGTGGCAGCTGGACACCTACCTCGAAGAGCGCCGCCACGGCTTCTACATTGGCTACCAAGCACGCTACATGCACCGGAGAGAATATGATGTCACCTTGCTGAGTGACCTGGCTTTCTGCCAGCCTTGCTCGAACCCTCTCGTGGCGCAAGAGGTGTGAAAGGACATGGCTGCCGTTGACGAAGACATCAAGACTAGCTGCCAGATGGATCACAGTTGGATATCCGGACGCCTTGAGATCAGCTCCTTTGTTCACTAAGAGATCAATGACGTCTGGATCGGATGGTTTTATCAGGGATAGCTCGAGCGGCGACAGACTATCTCCAGCCTCGTCAATGTCTGCCCCTTTCTCGATGAGGAAACGCACAAGGCCTGCACCACCTGGGATGAGCACAGCCGCTTGTAACAGGGTGATTCCGGTAGCATCGCCCCGCACTTTGAGTGGTCGGTTCAAGGAAGGGACGAGTTGATAGTCGAGGAGGGCGCTAACAATCTCGACGTCGGCAGTCTCGACGGCTTGCAAAATGAGGCTGTCGTTGATCTTCAGCAACCCAGCCTCTACCAGTCTTCGCATGACAGGACACTTTGTTCCGGTTGGTCTTGGTGCTATGAGTCTTGAGAGGATCACAGGTGCGGGCATATCCCCCAGATGGGCGCCCCTTGAGATGAATGACGCCAAGATCTCGGTGTCGAAGGAGCACGGCGCCCATCGCACAGCGTCGATCAGAGGCGTCTGGGCCATATCAGTATCATCGACATCGTTGATATGCGCAATTTTCGATGTCAATATCACGTCGATGGTATGTTCTATGGCTCGAGACATGGCTTTCGCGGACCCGTGCAGAAGAGCTAAAGACAGAGAGCTGACAGAGCGGCCTACATCGAAGATGCCAAATGGTCGAAACTCTGTCTTTCCTTGCGACAATCTTAGGCGGGCCAACGCTGATTCGATATTGTGGCCTCTACGCCGGCGTATTTCCAGTGGTAGCAGAGCTTCGACCGATGAGGCTACATGTCTCATAATGGCTTGGCGAAACTGGACCTCAGTCACTTGGCTAAGGAAACCCTTTTGCTGCAGCTCGGTGATCCTGGTAACGAGTAGCTCCACGGTTGAAGTTGCACCGACAGCGGTTGCAAACTCGATGGGAGAGCCAGTCAGTGTGGCAAGGCCAACATGGACGCCCGGCTCCGGCACCCTGTGGAACAAACTGGTATGCCACATATGAGAGGTGTTAGTCATCAGATCCAGAGCTCTCTGCTGCTCTTCAGACTGAATCATGAATAGCCAGTGAATGCCTGTGTCGCTTTCTGGCCACAAAAAGTAGGGCTCAGCAACGTGCCGTAATAGGTATTCCACTACATGGATGTGACCACCTCGACAGGCCTGAACAAGACAGTTGCCAACCAGGTAACGGCTCTTCTCTGGAAAATGCTGGGGCGAATGTAAAGCAAGGATTTGTTTAACAAGATCGAGATTGCCGAGTCGACAAGCAATGCCGACTAGCAAAGGGGACTCGAAGCAAGGGTTTGCCTGCGTATCAACAGAACTGACAACAGTGGCCGTCAAGGCTTCGACATCCAATCCGTCAGGATGTCCTGAATTCATCTCAATGGCGTCCAGGAATACCCCATCTATGAGCATTTGATCACCGAGGGTTACACGTACCCTAGTCTGTAGTGCCTGACGCTGGTGATAAGCTTCGATGGCACGCAGCCAAGTCGAGAGCGGAGAGCCACCCGGCAGCGCCAGGAGCCTCGTTCTCAGATCAGATAGGGGCGGTGACAACTCCGTGTCAGCGAGACTCATTTCGGTGTCAAAAACGCCCTGTAAGCGGCAGTAGATGGCGAGGGCTACGCTCGAGCCCATCGCTGCGGCATCTCGAAGATGTTTCATGCCCCGCGACGGATCAGCCTTGCCTCTGAAGTTGCAGAAAGACGCAAACGCAAGGTCAAGGTGCGCAGATTGCCGGATCGGCGTGGATGCATCGTGACTCAGTGATGTCCTCTCTAGTTGCTGCACAATCGACTCGCGGACTGGCATGGGAACCATGTCGAGCCCATCCTTAAGGAATCATCAGCATTTCTATACAGCTCAGAATAGCGGACGAGAGATGACCACAGTCGCCTACCTGACGGACCATATCACGGGAGGCTCCCCCGTCGGGTGCAAAGGGTTGGGCCGGAATAGCTTTGTCTGCAGATCGAGCACTTGCAATTGAAGTTAGTACGGCTGGTTCGACAGGCACGCGAGAGTCTCAGAACACACCGAGCAATGGCCGCCAGGAAAGTCTGCTGACGGAGAATTCTAGTGATGTCCTTCACTTCTTTTCTGTTACTACTGTCATCTCGTAGTGAGGCTTTCAATATCCGCTCAGTCGTGTCTAGTAATGGTCGTTCCAGGGAACCGTAGGTCTGATTGAGAGAGATCGTGGCTAGTCGAATCATCTCGTCTTGCGGCAAAGAATCTAGCCAGTCGATTACGCCGTTCTGGAGAGCTGGGTCGTCAACAGCAGAAAAGTATCTGGCACCGTCGATAATGGTTTCCCAGATTACAAGTCCATATGAAAAGACGTCACATCTCCAAAGGTCTCGGGCTGCGACAGCATCCCGGTGTCTTGCCTCGGGTGCATTGAGAACCAGAGTCCCAAGATAGAGCTTCTTCTCGTCAAGTTTGTCTTTGTGAAATGTGATGGCGTGTCCAAAATCAGACAATTTCGCTGTCACTTGGCCGTACTTGTCATCCTTGGCATCGAAGACCAGCACATTTTCGGTCTTAACATCGCCCTGGACGATGCCGCAGGCATGGAGTGCCTCCAGACCACTGGCCACATCATGGAGCAAACCGAGCTTTGTTGTCAGCGCATGCGGCCCACGGCCCTCGATCAAAGGTCGACGAAGATAGTCACTCAGAGTTCCATGGCTCGCGAGTTCCGTCACGAGACTCAGTCCAAGCGAGCTGTCGTCGATGACTTGGGACGAGTAGTACCCTATGATGGATGCAATGTTGTCGTTCGCTTGAAGCGGTGGATGAGTAAGGATTTGAAGCTCCCGTAGGACGAGAGAGGCGACGGCATTCGATGAGGCTGACCGGCGGAGCTTTGGTGTCTTGACGGCTATCACAGAGCCTCCATGGAGAGCAGATAGCCTGCGCTTCTCGACAATATAGCAGGCGCCCTCGCCAACCCTAGGAGAGTCGGTTGAGTCCTTACTACGGATGAGCTCGAAATGCGAGGCTTTGAAGTATATCAATTTCCCGGGCACGAGACGCAACGGTTCCAATGGCAGCGTGGGTGTAGGCTCCGTCTTTTCGAAAAGTAGACTCCAGATGCGTGGGATGTCTTGTAGCGTTGAGCTTGAGCCAGCCTGATGATCAGCTCCGGTGCTCTGATCGGCACATGCAGAATTCCCATCCGCGAGCGTGGCTCCCTCTGACGAGCCCAAGAGAGTCGACAGATCCGAGAGCACGGTTCGACTGGAGAAAATAATACTTTGAAGACTCATTTTCGCATACGGCAAAAGGGCTGGCTGTTGACGGCGACAGCTCTAGACATGACGAGCCGCAACTTACCGCGGGCCGAGATTGAAATCAGCATAACAATCGTCATCAAGGACTTGAAGATCGTAAAGGCGGGCCAATGCTGCACATGCCGACTGTCTGCTGCTCCTGCAAAGGAAGACGGTCTGCGTCGTGGTTCGGGTTGAGAACGAGCTGTTTGTGGTTGCGGTACGTACCTGGATTTAGGCAGCCAGGCACAGGGGCTGTGATACCTACCAAAACCCTCCAACCGGCATCATCACACCACTTCAACACCACCTAAGACATCCATCGCATAGATTCAACGCCATACCTTCTATCAAGTGATTGAAGCTCCCCGGTATATCAGGCTTGGCGCATTTCAGCTCAACAAACATGTACGGAGTACCTTAACTTTCTCCGACGGTCACTGTTGGTTTTGGTCGACTTCAGCCGCACACAAAGAACATGCAGTTTCCCCCACCATCGTACCTCCAAACCACTGCGTGAACTCATGGCCTATGCAGTAAAGCGCATCCTTATCCGCTTTCTTCACTTGACTGTCCTTGGTGGGTAACGAGTATTTAGTTCTCGCCTAACTTTGCATACACAAACAACGGATATCGTATGGTTCCAGGCTTGGCCAGCTTCGGTTTCGTCTCGTCCTTTTCTTGTCCGCTTGAGCGCACGTTGCATCGCCGTACGACATGGAACCTGTTGGCCTGGCTTTAGGGGCCATAGTCCTCATCAAGCCCATGTGCAAGACCATACATGACACTTGGCAGGGCTTTCGACTTTATGGCCCCGAGTCCGAGAAGCTCAATCTACGCTTCTCCGTGCAAGCATCGCGCATCGACTCTTTCGAGAAGATCTTGTTTGAGCCTGCCAAGTTGAACCCAATCGTGCCGGGCCGGGTCATCGACAGCTTGCCAAACCATGTTTGTCAGGGCCTCGCTGGCCTACTTTGCGAGCTCTACAGCCTGATGCAGGAATACGTGTCGCGCGACAGTCGATACGCACAGAATCAGAGGCCTCCCGACGACCTCGCTACCGTTCTGAAAGACATCAGTGGCACGACGACCTCGCAGCAGGATGTCGCGGTGCTCCTGGCCTTGAGCAGGAAGGGCGCTGCAGATAAGCAAAAGGCAGCAGACTGGATGAGCAAGATAACCTGGGCGCTCCGAGACAAGAGGGCCATGGAGAAACTTGTGGTCGAGTTTGAACACTACACGGAGCGTCTGGGTTCCCTGGTCGAACTTGCATTCTGGCCCTTGCCGCTGGCCCGGTCTCTGTCTGCCATCACGCCTTTGGAGAGCGACTCAGACGCAGCCAACACGGGCTTATCTCGTGGCATCAGCATCAGGAAACTCGTCCTTGAGCCATCGCTATCCCAGCCGGGCAAGTGCCAGGCGCTGCTGGAGATGCCCCGAACCAGCTTCCGGGAGTGTGGAGACAGCGGTGTCATGCAATTTGGCCAGCTCAAAGGGACACCGGACTCGTGGCACATGGTTGAATACAGAACGTATGGAGACGGGTCTGCCGCGGACACGCAGGACAAGATCATCCAGCTCGCAGCTCTACTGCATCGTGGGCCCGATTCAGATCCTCAGCTCAAACTTTGCCAGTGCGTCGGCTACTTTCACGATTCTACCAATGCTCGCCTAGGGCTAGTGAGCCGGCTTCCTCTCTCTACCGCCGCAACACCTGGCAGTATTCCGTCCCTTGCATCCTTACTTTCCATCAAGTCTCTCCGTCCTCGACTTCAGAGTCGTGTTCGTCTGGCTCTCGCGCTCGTTCAGACAGTGCACCGCCTACATCTGTATGGGTGGCTTCACAAGTCGCTGCGGAGCGACAACATCATCTTTCCCCTGGGTCACGACTCCAGCGGCGGCTCAGCGGATAGCTCTGCTGTCCTGGAAGACCCACGGGTTCGAGGTTTTGAGTACTCACGCCGAGAGTCCGACTTCTCCAGCGTTCAACGTCAGGACGACCATATCCAGAATCTTTATCGGCACCCAGCCCGGTGGGGCCTGCCGACCGAGAGATTCAGCAGGATACATGATCTCTACGGTAAGTTGATTCGTATTTTCTCCATGACAACCCTATCGCAATCACGTCCGCCACGTCCAAGACTGAAGTCCCTCATCTGTCCCATCACTGACGTCTCCGATTACCTAGCTCTGGGTGTCATCCTCTTTGAGATTGGAACATGGGAACGAGTGCAAGATATAGACAGAAATGCTCTGATAGAACCCGAGGTGGCGAATAAGCCCGAATTTGTTCGTCAACGCCTGCTCAAGCATGCAAATAGGAGGTTGGAATTCCACATGGGCAAGAGGTATGCTGATTTCGTTGTCTTCTGTTTGTCAGCGGAAAAGATAGACAGCTACGAGAAGGAGCAGAGAATGATGGAGAAAGTCTCTGGAGAAACTGAATATCTGTCAACGCTGTCAAATGCCATATAAAGAAGAAAAATAATAGGTTACGCCCAAGCCAGCTGTTAATTAGAACAAGTCAGGATACCACTATGTTGAACAAAATCCGTTCATGGTGTCATTAAATTTAATCACAAGCCTTAGCCATGTCCCAAGCTTTTTCATATCATCAATTAAGAATCAATGTAAGAGGTTGAAAGAGCCGAAATAGTCATTTTACAAAGATTGAGGAGGAAAATCTGAAAGCATCGTGTATAGGGTCACGAATGGCTTGGGTGGGGGCTGTATTAATGGTGAAGAAGGCACCTCTGGTCAACGAAATAGTTTAGCCTTCTTATGCCAGTTTATATGAGTGTTTAGGCTACTTTATTATAGTAGCCTAAGCCTTAGAGGATATTTCCTCCTGAATGTAGCAATCAGACACGGTCATGAAGCAGATAACCCTCTGATTAACATTTTCACCAATCTAGCAAGTGCAATCAGGGGAAAAGAGTTAACCAACTTAATCCAGACCTTAGATATAAGGGCTACAAGAGAAAGTACAAAGAACTTAAACGCGAAATTCCAAAGAAGTTCACCAGACTTAGCCTCAAACAAGTAACAGAACAAGACTTTAAACAAGACTTTAAGCCTACAGAGTCAGCCGGAGCTGAAGCAGAGAGTTCTTTACTAGCTAAAACTCTGCTTAACTCAGGCGGATAGAAGTAACAGTCACTAGTGCTCCTGGTTAAACTGCAGAGGGTGAATCAACCACTTCTCGCGACAGTGCTTTGAAAAGCACGAAACCTCTTTTCCCAGCATATATTTAACAAGAAGGGTCTGACTTCCACCTTTTCCGATCAACACAATCAATCTTCTGGCGAGTCTTCCTCATCCGACACTACATAGACAGCTCTCCGTAAAGACGCGGATGTTGTCGATGCCAACTGATGAAAACAGACGAGCCAGCCAATAACGACAATAAAAAATGAAGTTGCGTGTCCACGGATAGATTCAAGAGTCAGCAGTAACCTTCTCGAAGCAAACCATCACTCAAGATCCCCCACTTCAATCTTGAAAATAGACGATCCAGCCAATGAGCGACATCCTTCAAGAATAAGCTGGAATATGGAAGGATTTGAGGCTGGCCAAAGCCACAGCTGTGATGCCGGCAATGCAAGGCAGAGTGGAACTCTTTTTCATTTTTGGAGACTCTGACTGGTTCTGTCGTCAATTTCAAGATCTGGTGTTCCAAAATGTCGGGGCAGTTGATTTTTATGTCGAGGTTCACAGCCACATGAAGACTCAAAAGAGTCGTAAGCATTGGCGAGCCAGCGAGTTCCCGTCCAGAGAGCCCCTGTAGGATGACCCGAAATTAGATTTAGAGCTGAATCTGAAGGGAGCCTCAAAGGACTATGAGGCCGAAAGTATGCAGAATTGAAGACGGAGGAACATATCGTCGAGTATAAGAGGAAGGGGTGGGAATGCTCTAAATGGAGTTTATCAGACAAGCTCATCAGCTCAACTACCACTGTTACTATCAGAACCACCATAATATTATACCAACTAGATTCGAGTTACACGACTTACACCATGTCTACCACGACTCTTATGGAAGCTACCACAACAACTACTTCGGCATTCGCAACTTGCACAACTGCAGTTCCTGGGAAATATGGCCGTGTTCCAGTTGATGCATGCAATGCCAACTACTTCTTCGATCCCAGCTTCGGCGCCAATCTTGCTTTTTGTGTGCTCTTTGGTCTTACTACAATGACCCATCTGATCCAAGCGATTCTCTTTAGAAAGGTGAGTCGAAAAATGTCTCTTGACAGGGCCTTGAGTCTAACAAGTCGCAGAGATTCTGCTGGGTGGCTATCATGGGTGCAGCGTGGGAAACGATAGCATTCGCATTCAAGACCCTTGGAAGCCGAGATCAGCAGAACATTACATATCTCACTTTGGGTCAAATCCTCTTTCTACTTTCTCCTCTTTGTAAGTACTCCAGAAACACAAATAGGTCATCGCTAACAGGCTCAGGGATCAATGCTTTTGTATACATGGCAGTTGCGCGCATGATATACTTCCGTATGCCTGGTCAAAAGCTCTTGGGTATCAAAGCCATTCGCATGACACTCCTTTTTGTTTGGCTAGATGTCATTCTCTTCCTTGTACAGGGCTCAGGAGGTGTTTTGCTATCCAACACAGACGCCGACAGCAATATCGTCGACATTGGCATGAAGATCTATATGGCTGGTGTTGCCCTTCAGCTTGTCGTTGTGCTCGTCTTCAGCGGTATCACGGTCTTCTTCTACTTTAAGCTCCGACAACTTGAGGGTCGAAGCATGGGGCGCATGAAATGGCTTATCTGGACCATGGTTGTCGTTCTCACTTTGATTGTGGTAAGTATCTCATATTCAGTCGCGAATTAACAAGCTGACACGTTATAGACACGAATCGTTTATCGCCTTGTTGAATTTGGCCCTGGTGTTAACGCGCATAACACTCTTCTCATTCACGAAGAGTATCCACTCGGTCTAGATGCTGCGCCAATCTTGCTCGCTCTTATACTGCTGAACATCATGCATCCTGGTTTTATTCTCCGCGGGCCAGAGAGCGAATTTCCTAAGCTGTCCCGCAAGGAAAAGAAGGCGCTGAAAGAGCAGAAGAAGCAAGCTAAGAAGGCCCGCAAGGCTGGTATTCGTGAACTTGAGGACTTGTCTATTGATGAGCGGTCAAACAGCAGCAGACAGATGGTGTAAGTAAGCGGAGGCGCATTCATTGGATCGCTTGTTGAGATGTAATCGGAGTGGAGTTTGATAGTACAGGCTGGGATGACGGATATTGACAGAAACACGGCTTGGCATATCGTCTAGAATTCGTATTATAGGATATTGGCATGCAATATGATAGAGTGGAGGAATAATTGATATTCTATACTTTTCCAATCTCCGTAATTGCGCCAATGCGGATCATGGTAACGTCTGCGCATATACGGGATCGAAGTGATGCAGAAAGTCGTATGGATCTGCGGTGAAGGATCCTCGGCTGGGCCTGACTGTCACTACGGATCCCGATTTAGAAGCATCGATGGTGAAACACCGCCACAACTGCAAAACGGTCCTGGCGTCAGCTGAGGCGTTGAATGTCAGGCGGCTCGATAAACTGTAACAGAATAAATTAGGTTTCACATAGATAAAAGAGTAAGTTGAACATCAATTGATTCATGATTAACGCCTTCAAAATCGGTGAATGCGGTTCCATAAGAGCTTGGCGATGTGTAAAAGAGACGCAAACAAGCCACTAATGATGCACAAAGATCGACCATTGAAAAAGAGGGTGTAAGAGATGAGACAATTCAGCCTGGCAGGCTTACCTTTAGGCCTGTCTTGTGCATGCCAACGTGGCAGTTTAGACGTCACCTAACAAAGTGTCGTAGGAGGCTCCCAGGTCCCCGTCCAGATCCCAAACGCGAGATTGGCCACTAAAACGAGACTAGAGCCCTTCTAAACATTCCAAACATCAAAGAAACCGTTTCCGGTTGCCCTGTCGCCGCTTCATTCATGTTTACTTTGGCTAAGTCACTCTCAAGAAAGAATCTCTTCTTCTCTTTTTTTTTCTCCTTCATCATCAATTTTACCTTTACACGTAATTCCAAACGGCTTCGTCAACTTGTTTCTTCCCAGGAAACTTTCCTTGATTTAACGAGTAACGCCCCAGCCACCCCCAGCCACTCCATCGGACATTTTCTGATCTCTGATTGGCTCAGACGTCGCCCCAGGAGATACCGTCGCAGTCCGGATGCCGCTTAAACGCCTCCGGCTGCCAGCACTTTAAAGGTCTTGCTTATCCCTGGTTCGCTGGATCGATCATCTACGGCTTGCTTTACGGGCTATATACCAAGATCCTGGACTCTTATCTCATCCAGAAGGCGAAAGTCTGGCCGCGTTGGAGAGAAATAGAGTGGCAGGGTACAGGGACTAATTCCCCTAGGTTCGCCTATAAGCAGCAAAACCGTCTCGAAACTAAAGGTCGAGCGTTTAGGGTCCCTTCCTAGTCTCTTCTCACTCCCGACCTACCTTAACAAAAGTGAACGAAGCTGCTACTGCACGACCAACTAATTCATCTCCACTTGGAAAGAGAGACGAGAGAGTCTTGGGCCAAGAGGCACAGCACAGACTTGGCTCGTTCGTAAAAATCGTCTTTGCTCGTGTTACATTCAGGGCCGGACAGGAAGGAAGGACGACTGGACCACCCCCCTTCCCTGGTTTAAGGGCTTTTGGCTTCCTCCTACTCCTTTGACTTCTTTCTCCCCCTTTGTTGTATCATTGGTTACTCATCGCAGCTTTTGTTGTTGCGTTCTTTCTTATTGCCCGTGCGCATACTATTCTTCTGTCAAAGGGTGGTGTCCTCTTCTTGTTTCTTTCTTCTTAATTACTTCAGTTTCAAGATCCAACGACGACTTCAACGAAACTCACCCAGCGATCTCATCTCATACACAACAGACCAGAGTACCAAGTACACTCCAAATTATCGATCGACCAAACAATGTTTAATTGAGATCGGGATCACGAATACTGCAAATCATGACCCCGGCCCATTCGATGGCGCGATTACCGCCACTTCTGCTCGTCTCCAGCTTTCTCAATTTCGCTTCAGGCCTTACACTACCGCAACCGACAAAGACGGTCGCATTCCATGAAATCAACGCGGCATCATATCCTCTCGCTGCGACAGCTGCGCCAGATGACTCATTTCTGCAAAGACGACAATTCAACACAGTCTGTGGTTACATAGGAGGTGACCCAGGACTACCAGCGACTTGTTCTGCTGGTTCACATTGTGTGGTTGATGTCGATCATGGAGCTGTGGGGTGCTGTCCTGATGGCGGATCTTGCACCCAGGGAGTGTTTACAGATTGTGTGGATGCAGGCAGTGGACCACAAACCGAAGTGAATCCATATGTTTTCTCGTGTCGAGGGAACGATTTGTGCTACAAGAATAGCTTTGAAGGGGGTTTCTTCCAATATGGATGTGGTTCAGCGACAAATTTGGCGACCAATGTGGTGGCTTCTGCATCGGGGAAGAGCGCTATTCAACTTACTAGCTTGAGCGTTCCCCTTACTGCACCAGTAACCTCACTATCCGACCCAACGACACTAGGAACAAGGAGAAGAACATCCGAGACCGATTCCTCTGCCACGGAAGCGACAACAACAGGAAGCGCGACCACGGAATCCACAGGCACATCATCGACAGAAACAACAGAATCATCCTCAACAGAATCAACAACACAGTCAGAAACTTCATCAACAGAGACAGAAAGCTCAACGGCATCGGAGAGCGAAACCGAAACCGACACAGCCAGTGGAACTTCTGAGACTGCAGACCCTTCGGCTACCGATTCTGACGCTTCAGCTCCCGACACTGACGGTGATGACAATGGCTCCCAGAACACAGGCGCTATCGTCGGCGGAATTATTAGTGGTGTAGCAGCGCTCGCAGCCCTCGTGGTTCTTGGAGTTTGGCTCTGGAAGCGCAAGAAGGGAAATACACGCCAGGGGCCAGGCGTGAAACCGCAAGTGCAGCGTATTGGGTAAGTGTCCCCATCAGTGACCTCTTTCAAAGTTTTTTTTCTCTCCAGCAACCAGCTAACATAAAATATTCCTAGTCCCCCGTTAGAGAACAATCATAGTTTCGCTCCTGTGCCCCCTATGCGGGAAGCCGATAAGATGGCCCCGCCCCCACCGGTCCCCGTTACTGACCAGCGGAGCATGAATCCAATTGTTGAGCACGATGGACCTTACGCGGAGCCTTGGGATCCCCAATCTCAGTACGGGTACTCGGCATCGGCTGTTGGTGGAGGTGCACAGATGGAACACGACGAGGTGCCGTTGACGAGAGACGACGATTTCAACACACTACACAGTTACAATACCGGCTTGGGACGTATTAGTGAAGAAGAACCACGGCCGGGACAAGCTATCACTACGTCAGGCCATATGAGCAGTCCTCTTCAACCGCCATACAACCCTCGCCGCGACGGAGGAGGACCATTGTGGCAGCAGAACCGTGGTCCCGGATGGTTTTAATTGCATATAATATCACGAAAGAAAAAAGGAGACAGTACATACATAGGCGGGGTGGTGGTGGTTACAAGCAAAGTTCTGCTTGGAAATTATTATGGCGTTTATGGATTAGCATAGGGAGTTGATATCCGGGGGCTGCTTTCATCATAAAGGTGGACTGTAATGAACGGTTCAAGTCTGGTGATTAGATGGGCTTGTGCTTGGGTTAATCATGAGATATGATGACCACACGGTCATGAGATATTGGGTTTACAAGTAGATAATTACGATACAAAAGACACCAAGCGGCATCGACTGGAACTTGTATTGCTTTGCATATCTATGTGATTAAAGGCTTTAGATGGCAGGTAGAATGTGTCCGTGTAAGCGGATACATCTTTGAGGCTCAACAACACTTCACACATCTTTCTGGGTTGTACATCCATGTAATTACCTCATTTTCGCTACTTGTTTTTCATCATTCAGCCTACCTTAACGAGGTCCAATTAACCTCCTATTGACCAAATCTTGACACTGGATTCGTCAAACACCGTCTGACCTTCATCCGCGTCTCCAAAGCCCCATCCTCCCGAGCATGTCGCTACGACAGAACCACTAGAGTGCAAGGCTGTACTTCCGACTGGTGGATTATGAGGCTTCCAACTCCACGAAGGGTCTACAACGCCGAATTGGCTGCCAACGCCTTCCCATACTGCAACACCACCGTCGTGATTGCCGGCCCAGACTTCAAAGGATGGGAACTCGGCATAGGGATCACCGCCGAACACGTCTAGTGTCATCTTTTGTTGCGTAGGTGCGCTTCGTCCTCGAAGAGTGCAGAGAAGTTCGCTTGTGCCACGGATGTCATACACGATCATACCAGAGGCATGACGTTCGCTGATGATGAGGTAACGGCCACATGGGCTCCAACGGACTTGAATGATACCCTGGCCTCCAATGTCTCCTGCTATATCTTCTGGGCGCGGCAGAGGCCAGTTAGCAACAGCCTTGTCTGATCGATGCACATCATACAATCCCATCCACCGCGTCCATGTCCCTGCTGCAACAACAGAGTTTCCGTTACCATCCACAGGCGAAGATGATAGTGCAGCGACAGTGCCCTTCATACCCACACCACTGCCCTTTGAGATATGTCGTTTGGAAGGGATGGTGGGTATGGTGGTCACTGGTCCATCTGAACCTGGACGTGTCATATCAAAGTGATCAAGACGATTTGTCGATCCAACAAGAAAATGCGACCCGTCGCCTTCCCACAGAAGGGATGATGGCGTGATATACTCCTCCGTCTCACGACGTATCAACTTATATGAAGCAAGCGGGGCAGAGCGCGACGCGAAGCCATCATATTCGGGTGGGAAAAGATGATACAATTGAATAGGGTGATCGCGACATCCGACAAGCACAGTTTGAGTGCTTGGCTCAGCTAGAGAGTAAAATGGTGCTGCGGTGACTGTTTGGGATGGTTCGGGCAGGGTTATTGAGGATTGAGACGACAACTGTCGCGGACGTGAGGCTGATGGATCGAGAAGATCTTCAGGGAGGACAAAGGTGGATATTGAGTTGAGGGCGGAAGAAACAAGAAGTGATGTCCCGTCAGCAGTCCATTGGACGGATGTGTAATAATCCTGTTTGCTACTTGCAGCAGACTGAGATTGCTCGCTGTCTATGTCATTTTGAGGTCGAAGAATTGCATTTTCAGCGAGGAGGTTTAATGATGGTGCTTTCGGTTGCTGTTGCTCCTGCTCCTGTAGATCTTCCTTCTGCGACTCTTGTAGATCGTCCTTCTGTGACTCTTGTTGTGAAACAGCTGGTCGAATTGCAAGACTGGGTTCATCCATGTTGTATTATAAGTTGAGATTGAAAGTTGCGAGATGGTGATGAGCGTAAAGGTAGGTAGGTACATTCAGAAAATGGATTGAATTTGAGTGGATCCTCCACCTTAATCTCTGCATATCATATCACTTACACGCTTATCACGATCCCAAGCCAATCTTTCAGCTGAATCTTGAAACGACAAATCCTACAATCCCATGTAACTCTTTCTATGCTGATCTTACAGAGTGAGGCCATCGTCAAACTTGTGATGGGCAAGCTGGAACTTTGCTCGCCAACTGGATGTCACCGTCTATCCTCATAGAAACGTCATATGCGTTGGCGCCAAGACCCGGCAGACAAAAGGACGACTCCTCAGCGGCCTCCCAGGTCCGACCAAGTATTCTTTCTGCAGGGTCCAGTGGGTTGATGATACCAAAGGGGGGCAGCTCACGATCGCCGTTTTCCGTCTTGGCGGGCTCCTTGTTGACAGAGAAGCCATATTCTGAGAGTTTGCTTTTTACCCCGGAGTTCATCTATTTAAGCTTTCAGGTACTGCCGCAGAAACACGTGAATCAAAAGAGGTGTTTGTCACTCATCCTTTGGCGATTGATGGAAGGGTATTGTCCATCCAGGTATCCATCCTACATCGCATCTGCGCCCCTACAGGAACGATTCAGGACAGCGCTTGAAGGTTACTGTTTCGAGCCACCCGCTTTTCGTAGGTACAGAGGAAGGAAGGTACAGTCGGTTAGTACTAAGACAGGTAAGTTACTGACTTGACATGTCGTCTATCATGGCCCCATCATTTGATTATCCTTCCCTTATTAGAAATAATTCTCCGACTTCCCTTCCATTGTCTCTTCCTTCTTTTCCAACTTCTTCTTCCATCTCAATCCAGCAACATCCGCATCCGCATCCGCATCCACATTCCTAACACATACCAAGATATCCCGTGTCTTGAAACTTTTGCACTTGTCCTGTCTCACCAATCATGATCTCGTAGCCCAGTTCGCCAGAAAGGGCATCCATATCAACGACCTCGTATCCGTCGTCTAACTCCGCTTCGCAGTCGATACCGATACCGATACAGCTACCTAACGTGGTGGGAAACGCTGCCCCTCCCCGCGAAACAGCCTCGTCGAGTGGGTCACAAAATAACCCACGCATCAAGTCAAAGCTGACAGAAGAAAGGCTTAGGCTGTCAACTAAGGACTAACCTCCTTCTTTTTGTCACCATCCAGAAGTGACAGAGCCATAAGACACCGACTAAAATAACACCATACGTCACTCCCCAGCAACGCAGGGCGCGCAACGTTCTCTCTCCACACCAGCACCAGCACCAGCCCGTGCTCAAATCGAAGCAAGCCTTGGGCAAAGCTCCTTAAGGGACTGGACTGGACTGGACGGACCGGACCCTGGCGTTCCTTCATCTGATCTCGTGATTCCCCGTGATCATTTCTCGTGAGCTCCTTCGCGACGACCACCGCCCATCCATCCACCTTCTGAAGCTGCCTTTGTGCACTTCGTCCAATATCAACCATGGACGTCTTTGCCGCAAATAACGATCAATGCGATCGCCTCAAGACGCCCTCGTATCTTGAACTCGTCGTATCAATGTATGATTGCGCGACCCTCTTGGAATTTAGCCGGTGATTATTGATACTAATCTTGATATCGTAGCGTCCTCTTGCTCGGCATTCTTGTATCCTATCTTCCTCAACACTATCGCATTATTTCTCGGGGCACCTCCGAAGGCATTTCGCCTTATTTTGTACTTTTGGGTGTTACTTCTGCTACCGCTGGTTTCGCAAACATCCTTACTGTCCCACCGTCTCGTGCCGCCATAGGATGTTGCAAAGAGCTCGGCAAATTCGAATGCGCAGCCGGTCTGCTTGGTGTCGCTCAGCTCGGCGCCCAATGGCTTTGCTTCAGCCTCATGTAAGCCTCATCTTCAAACTTCGTTTTCATCATCAACTGACCAGTCAACAGTCTCGTTCTTTTCCTCATCTTCTTTCGATATAGAGAAGCCAATGTTCCCACAGACGAACTTCGCGGTGAAGCTCCCAGATGGCAGACTGCCGTCATGGTGGGACTTCTCTGTGTCCTGCATGGCCTCATTGTGATTATTCTGACAGGAGTGTTCTTTATTGCACTACCTGACCATCTTGTCTTCTGGGCGAACTTCCTGGGCATCATGGCTACAGTTTTGGCTGCTATACAATACGTACCGCAGATCTGGATGACTTACCACTTGAAACATGTTGGAAGTTTGAGTATCCCCATGATGTGCATTCAGACTCCAGGCGGTTTCTTGTTTGCAGGCAGCTTGTTCGCCCGACTTGGATGGGAGGGCTGGAGCACCTGGTTCATCTACTTGATCACTGCATCTATGCAGGGATCGGTCCTCTTCATGGGTGTCTACTACGAATACACGGCGCGACAGCGTGGTGGACATGACAACGCTCACCCCGACAGCGCACCCCACTCGCCTGTGGAATATTCGAACGCCCCCCGAAGGCCACCGCCAGGCAGCCGAACCTACTCAGAAGGCTGGGAGCGTGGTCTTCCAGGACCCTTTACCGGTCATCCTGAGCGATACGCGGAGACGGAGGAGGACCTAGACGATATCCAGGAGCGCGAGGAGCGTGCCATTCAGAGGGAAAACCAGCCGCTACTGAAGCCTGGTGGCATTGGCAACCCTCATAGAACATACGACGCCACCGAACAGTCATGAAATTCTTTGTCTTGCCTTACCTTTCTTAGACAACAAGACGAGTTCAGGGTCAACAGCGAGCATGTGATATATAACATGATCATTTGGAGTGTTTTATTGGTGTTTTAGTATTACCTAGGATTGCATATCGTACCTTTTTAGAATTTTATATGTACATTCTCGTCTACTCTCTTCTCCCGAGCTGTCCGGGGATTGACTCATTCTGTTCCTAGGCATGTGTGGGGGCCTTGATGACTCGAGGTCAGCACAAGGTTCTACAGCATGTTTGTTGCCGATATTGCATTCCTTGTCGAGATAATGCGATCAGGGGTTTGAGCTTTCCTGACCAGCTCACCAGGCCATGGATATTTCCAACGACCCCTTATTTCAAAAATTCTCAATTTACCACAATGCGATACCAATCTGACCCAAGTCTCATCATCATCAGCATCATCATCTCGTCGCAGCTCATCACAGGCCTACCTAGGCCCTATTCTGACCCTAACTTGGTAGACCCCCACATCCTCCGCGGAAGACGGGTGACTCGCATCGCCTGCAAATGCGGGAGTCCTAGTCCTGAGCTTGCCCCCTGTGGGATGCGGTCGGCTTCTGATTGGCTACTCTCGTTTAATCATGTTGGATGAATCACCGGGTGTCATGAACGTCTCGATTGCCATGAGATAGAGGGGGGAGGGGCCCCTGGGCTCGAGGGCATCCAATCTAGTGGCGGCGATCGATAAACCGTCCCATCCCATCCTTCTCGTCGGAGCCATTTCTCCTTCTTTCTTTATCCCAAGGCCCTATATTCCTAAAGATCATATTCCTATCCTGCCTGGATTGCCATTGAGATCGATTGAGAGTTCTGATACTCTCAAAGCCTTCATACTTCGAACCGTTTCCTTATCGCTCCTATCGCCGACGTTCGCTCCCCGCGACACTTATCATCATGGCTATCTACAGTTCCGTCCCGCCACCCGAGCAGCAACCAACCACAACTACTCCTCCTACAGCAACAAATCCTCAATTGACTACCATCCCGGTTCAGTCGCCTCCTACGCCAGTCAAGAATAACGGTATCGACATCGATGCGTGGACTATCTCGGCTCTTCAGTCGCTCGCTGTCTCTCCTGTCGCCCGTGGCACAGCCACCCCTCTCGCTATTCCCATCGATGAAACTGTCAAGGCTCAACCCAAGTCTCCCGAGCGAAATGTCAACTTTGACGAACGCGAAGTTCCCACATCGACCCCGAGACGTCCTCCTTCCAGGAGGGACAGTCAGCGAAAGCGCGAGCTGGTCCTAAAGGGCAAAGAGGGCAGTCGCCAGCGTCGTCGCTGGGAGAATGGTATGCCGTTATCACTGATAAAGATGCAAGCTGCATGTTGAGCTGCATCTCGCGTATTCTTATACTGACCGATGGTCCCACTGAATTAGACCGCTTGATGCATGTTCCCAACGTTCAGCCTCCGCTGCCCTCTGATTATGAAGTCCATCCCACGCATACGATCCATCGAGTACCTTACCAGCTTGCCCAGTTCTGGGACCGAGGCGTGCGTCAGCGCGTTGAGGATAAGACTGCCCGTCTTCAGGCTGAGCGCAAGAAGCAGCAGCTGGAGTCGGGTAGCGCCACTGGCCTCGGCGCTGGTGAGGTACCTCGCGACTTGCGTGAAGCCACAAAGCGTAGTCCCGTAGTGCGCAGCTGGGTGCGATCTTTGGAGGAGCCTGTGCGACAATATCTGACCAGCCAACGGGCTGCTACTGCAACCCATGAGGAGGCTTCCGATGACAGTGATAGCGCAGCTGATCAGATGGACTCGGATGATGAGGAGATTGTGTTCGTCGGTAGGAATGGCGCGATGCGGGAGTTGAAGGAGAAGAAGGCGACATGGAAACATGCGCATCGAGAGGTGTCGCAGGAAACAGTCGACTCGGGCATGCTATTCGACTCTTTCGGCAATGATGAGAGTGCCGCGTTCAAGTCAGTATACATATCCTCAGATGTGCTTTGTTGCTAACATTCCTTAGACGCTGGCTTACACACACCATCTCCGATTACTACGGCATCCAGTCCCGCTCCGTCAATCTCACAAATCCAACACGCCGAGTCGTCTATGTTGGTCTGAAGACTTCACAGGGTACTTCGCCTTTGCGAACGCTACCACGTCCCATGTGGGAGGTGTGCTAAGTGGCTGGTCTGATAGGGGTATAGGAATCTTGGATGGCATTTTAGACGTAGAAACGTAGACGGTAAGCATGGGTATGGGGCAATAGAAGCCATCTCACTAAGCTCGGTGGGCATAAGTCTATTGTGCTGCGATGTGATATTGCTTGAGATCCCTTGGTGAGAAGTGATGTAAAGCTCTTGGTTTGTTGCTACCCTGTACTTGGCCAAGCGTAAGTATCAAATGGGCGTTTCTCAACGTTAAACCCGTCAGGCTATTAGAAGACCTGGCCGCTAAAATCATAAGAGACGAAAGGGTTTATTCGCCTTTTGGAAGTTTAGGGTAGCACTTAGGCTACTTTATTTTGGTAACATAAGCCTTAGACGACAATTCTTCTGTTAGCCCTGGGACTGCAGGTCGTAACATATACCATCGTAGCATGTGGCTGTATAACAGCCCTGTCTTTTCTATCTGACATCATGCTATGTATTACGGATAAGTAGTACAGTTGTTGACTACTTAGAACCACTCTTGGTCCAAGATTCCAGATACATTGCCCATGATTCTACTGCCTCCCAAGATTTGGCCATATTTTGATACTCTATCATTCGCCCTCATCTTCAGAAAGTTTGTTAGTCCAAACTGCCCATACTCAGACCAAAGCAGTTCCGCCATGACTTGCGCTGCGCAGATATTGAGGCCAGCACGACGGAAGAACATGCTCCATTCACCATCTCGAAAATCAAGAAATTGCCCGAACTGGTTCGCTGCTGAGGAGTATTGTGACATGATAGACAATGCCCATTTGGCAAGTGTCTCCTCTGCCCCAGAGACCAGAAATGTCGAGATACCTGCTTGAAGACCTGTGGTGAAGCGGACAAAATCGGCATAACCAGCCAGATCAGAAGCAGTTGGTGATCCAACGTACTCGCCCTGAGGATTTGTCTCAGACACCAATATGAAGAGATATTCATATTTCTGGCTCACGAGCTTCACTCGCTCACGAAGAGCTGAGAGAGCGGTTGATCCGGGAAGGGATTTCTGCTTAACTCTGAGTATGGTGGTCATGATGAGGCCGGCTGCAGGACATAAAGATATGTCGGCCTCAAAGGCCAATGGAGAAACTACTTTATTTCTTTGAGTCGACCCCGGAGACCAAGAAACCTCATTGTACTGCGTGAAGTCTCGATCGACGAGTTCGACATGTGGCCAGGACTTCTCTATGAAAGATAAAACTTTCCGGCTCAACTCCATAGAAACAATGTAACGATAATCCCCCGTAGGTATACTAAGGACTGGAGATGGAGCCTCCTTTGGTTCTCTTTGTACTTCTCGCGTGACGCTTCTTGCGCTTGTAGTAGTGGCCTGAGACTTTGATGTAAGTTGTGAAGTAGGTGGAGGAGTGTCACCTCTGGTCTTCAACTTCTTCGGTTGCCGGAGCTGTATGAAGTTGGATAACAAACTGCTTGCGCCAGTTGAGCTGCCATCAATCAACAACCGCTTCTTTCCTTTCGAATCAGCCCGAACTCTCAAGGACTGGCGCTTTGCTCCAAGTAAGTCGTCCAGAGATTGTGTTCTCACCGGTTCGTGTGCTTTGTTGACGGGTGCTGAAATAGTATGGCTCTCTTCCTGAACTGAATGGGATATTGCCGAATCATTTTCCAATTCCAGTTCAATATCTTCATCGTGCAAAAACTTTAGCACCATAGGTCTCGACCGCAAAACGACATAATCTCGGCTGCATAACTGGGACGGCTGTAGGCTTAGTAGCTCCTTACTGAGCGGGCTCAGCTGCACCGCTGCTTCAGTCAATGAAACTCGTCCGCTTCCAGGAGGGATCGGAGTCCATTTGAGTGACGAATTCAAAGAACTCAATCCTTCAAAGCATGGAAGATGAAAGGCAGACGAAAGTGTCTGAGCGAGCCAGCTGAAGTGATCTTTCGAGCTTGATAGATGGGCACTCCATTCGGGAACTGGTATATCAAAATCCAATACCGGTATTGGTAAACGTAACAGAGTATTCGCCGGGTTTGGTCGCTCTTGTTCCAATAGTTGGTTCGCTTCGTGATGTCTGCTGTCTAAGAAAGTTTGAAATGCCTCTTCAAAGAACCCCCCTTGTTCAACTGTAGCTTGGAATGAAGCCTCGGGATCTATTGCACTTGGTGTCAGGGTTGCAATCATATGATCCGACTTAGAGCTAGATCCAGGACTAGATGATAGCAATGGTAGGTCTAACTTGAGTTCCGATAGTTTGCTCGACTTCGTGCCGAGAAAAGCAGCCCTGGCCGTTGGGGGAGGACCAAAGATGCACGACGGGCTAGCTGGGTCAGAGTCGAGACGATCATCCTCGACACCCAATTCCATTTTCTCTATATTCTCATTGATAGGACTGCTTGGCTCTGAAGTCAAATCTATGATCGATACATCGGGATCAGGGACGAACGGTTCGTATGGTTCAGATATAGGAGAAATTGGAGGGGATACTGGTTCCGGGTATGTACGAGAATACTGAAAGAGCGTTAATCAAGAGCCTGTGTACGCCTAGAGACACTTACAGTGCCCAAAGAGAATATCTCCCTAAGCTGTGATGGTGTACAAGGCTTTGTGGTGAAGTCCTGACCATGCGTAGTGTTTTCTGAAAGAACTGGCATCTCATCGGCTTCTAGTTTACGAAGGGCTAGCGCCTGCCATCGTAGCACAGTAGAAGGAAATTCGAGACCTTCATCGTTCTCAATGTTGACTCTGGCCAACGGAAGCCATGTTGTAAGAATGTTGCATGATTTTGCGCATTGTACATCGTGCAGATATTGTTCAAGCTCTCCCTTAGTATCATACCCTAGATCGAGTGATTCGGAGGGAAATCGTAAGTGTTTCGTTTGCCCCAGAAACGGGAATACAGAGTAAGCTGAAACAGGAGGATCGATTGGGACTTGATAGTCTTCGTGCTTGGTGTTCGGTTCAAAGATAATTTTAGGACGAGGCAGCTGTGTTGCAATAAGACCTGGCTGCTCAACCAAGCAATCTGGTTGGGTTGGCACCGCAGTGCGTCGTAGTCGACGAATATGATCTTGAAATCGATATGGAGGGCCTCGATGGTCGCGGAAACAGTCTTCTTCCGGATCATAATCAATGGTTGTCCGGCTTCTAGTAGTTGATGTTGTAGCTGTACTCATGTTGAAGAGTCCAATGTCTTGCCATCGAAGCAAATGAAGAAATGGCGAAAATGATTTGGGACCTCTTTACGCCCAGGTGTTGAACTCCAACTGAAAGAGAAATTCCAAATGTTGGTACTCTACCCATTCTTCCCGCTCCTGCCACCTTCTCGAGCTCGTTCACCTACATGTTCCTTCCCATTTCCATGTCTTGGATATGGGATGGCAGGTGGGCAACAGGAGAAATGTCCCCTAAGGCTTAGGCTACTGAAATCAAGTAGTCTAAACTCTACTCTAAGCTGTCATAATATGGTCCACTATTCCGTCTCTTATGATTTCTTATGATTCCAGCGGTCAATTCTTCTGGCACCTTGACGGATGGGCAAGTGTGAAGGAAGCACAGCAGGTCGATTGCTTTTAAGTACATCCTTACCAGGTAGCCAGCACTTTTATTTTGTGCCTGTGATACTTATGGGGTTTCGCATGTTCGCATATTTTGAGGAAGCTCTCTTTCTCCATCATAGATAGTAGGCTCAATGAGATCAATCACTTTCACTGACACGCACATGCCTCGAAGAGGAGCTATCACAAAAGCTCTAGATAGGTAACTATGCATGCGTCATTAGCCCCCGGAGTTAGCACGGATTGTAGCGGGTGTAGTGGGGTCCCAATAGCCGAGCGGGAAGGAATGGGTCCCAACCCAGCCATCATGACATGGAGCTCCAGTGCAGTGTCAGAAGAATTGTCCCCTACGGCTTAGGCTACAGATGCTCTCGTCAAACACCAGGTGCCTGCTTTAAACGTCAACCTTTCTCCCTCCCTTTGTCTCTCTCTCCTTCATCACACACCTGACAGCCATGGCGTACGTTGCGCCTATCCACCGCGCAACAAGCGTGCGCCATGCGCTTCGAGCTAATGTTATTGACGCCGATATCGACGATTTGGTTGTAGCGTAAGTGCTCCGACCCAACACCTTCGATGACGCCCTCGTCAGGGTGTCAGAAGAAATGTCCTCGAAGACTTAGGCTACAGAAATAATGTAGCCTGATTGCTAGCCTAAACTCGCATAAGACGACCAAATTATTTCGTCTCTTATGCTCGCCAGTCCTTCTGGCACTGACGGACGCCTTGAGCAAATGCTGATTGACGTACAGCAAAGCGAACCGACTCGAGATATGGCGTCTCACGGAGGAAGGGCTGGTATGCCAGCAGACGAAGCTCATCCACGGCACAATATCGATGCTGCAGCGATTGCGACCCAAAGGATCCGAGGTCGACTTATTATTCATCGGTACCGAGAGGCTTCAGTACTTCACCTTGATATGGAACGACGCAACGAAGAAGTTGGAGACCATCGAGCAAGCAATAATTGATCAATCGGAGCCGTACATGCGACAGTCGCAAAGTCAGAATAAATGCGTAGTGGATCCGACGGGTCGATTCCTAGCAATGCATCTTTGGGAAGGAGTGTTGAATGTCTTTAGGCTTCCTACACGCAAAGGCTCTACCAATAAATTGGAATTGCTCGAACAGGTCCGACTCACAGAGCTTTTCATGAAAGCAAGCACTTTCACTCACAGCCGAACCGGTCACCCAACCATTGCCTTCTTATACAAGACACAAATGGACCAAGAAGAATCTCGGTTGGCCATATATAGGCTGACGCATGACGACAAAGGAAACACAGTATCCAAGTTTGATCCCCATAAAGACAGAGAGTTCGACGTCGTTATCACTGACCCATACGCCTCAATGCTCATTCCTATCCCCTTGGATGAAGAGAAGCGTTACCATGTGCGAAATACAGAGAATGTAAAGGCACATCTAGGTGGTATTCTCGTCGTTGGAGAGACCCTCCTGATCTATTATGATGGCCTGACGCACAGGAGCGTCTCTTCAGCATTGAGGGATCCAAGAATATTTGTAACCTGGGCAGAATATGATGGTACTCACTATCTGCTGGCCGACGATTATGGACGACTAGACTTGTTGACTATTCAGACGAACTTGGAGGCCACTGGCGTTGTGGTGACAGGCATGATCCTCGAACCGTTTACATCCGGAAGTTCGCCTCTCATAACTTCAAGGGCGTCTAGCTTGGTCTACCTCGGTGATGGTACCCTTTTTGTTGCTTCTCACCACGGCGATTCTCAGCACTACCAAATCGATATCGAGACAAGAGAGGCCACGCTGATGCAGTCTTTCTCAAACAACGCACCAATCCTAGACTTTTCTATCATGGACATGGGTAATCGCGAAGGTGATACCCAGGCCGGCAATGTCTTCTCTTCTGGGCAGTCAAGAATCGTGGCAGGCTGTGGTGCATACCGCGACGGAACTCTACGGAGCATTCGAAGTGGTGTTGGTCTTGAAGACAGAGGTGTTCTTGATGAATTAGAAGGAACCAGAGGCCTATTCACTCTTCGATCTTATGGCGCCGACTCGGTCGATACATTGGTTGTATCGTCTATCACCGAGACAAGAGTTCTTAGCTTCGACTCGGAAGGGGGCATCGAAGAAATTTACTCTTTCGAAGGCATGTCCTTGGATTGTGAGACGTTGCTAGC
Organism: Fusarium coffeatum; assembly: GCF_003316985.1. Lineage (NCBI taxonomy): Eukaryota > Fungi > Ascomycota > Sordariomycetes > Hypocreales > Nectriaceae > Fusarium > Fusarium coffeatum. The sequence goes on along the minus strand of NW_022157929.1, from coordinate 235,857 downwards.
GTCTAATCTTCCCAATGGACAACTACTTCAAATCACACCCAACTCAGTCGTTTTGCTCGACCCTGAAGGCGGCACAACAGTCAGCAAGTGGGACGTCCCAAGCGGCAAAACGATCACAAGAGCGTCAGCAAATGGCAAATGGGCCCTACTTTCAGTTGACGGAACTTCCCTCGTTTCATTGAATTTGCTACAGAACCTGGCTGTTAATGCCCAGCAAGTTCAAAGCAACTCTGGTTCGCCGCCTGATCAGATATCATGCATTCATGCCGCCCGAGATCCACCAGACCTTGGTGTAGTTGGTTGGTGGTCATCAGGTCAAATATCACTGATCGATATGGCTTCACTAAAGCCGCTGCATGGCGAGTCTATGAGGCAAACCGAAGACAGTGCCACCGTCCCACGAGATGTCGCACTTGTTCAGCTACACCCCCCTGACGTGTCTGGGCCAACACTCCTAGTTGCGATGGAGGATGGCAACGTTGTGACTTTCAACGTCTCTACCAGAGGATTCTCTGTTTCTGGTCGTAAAAGCGTGACTTTGGGTAGCAATCCGGCTCGCCTACACATACTTCCTCAAGAAGATGGCACATCAAATGTTTTTGTCACTACCGAGCATGCAAGTCTTATCTATAGTTCGGAGGGTCGCATCATATTCTCAGCCACAACCGCCGATGATGCCACATTTGTTGCACCCTTCAACTCTCATGCTTTCCCTGACTCCGTTATTCTGTCGACAGATCAGCACATCCGAATCTGCCACGTCGATCGGGAACGCCTCACTCACGTCAAGGCACTTCCTGTCAACGAGACTGTCAGACGGGTGGCATACTCTCCAGGACTTAAAGCTTTTGGTGTGGGCGCCATCAAAAGGGAATTGGTCAATAACGAGGAAGTTGTTACAAGTTCATTTAGACTCGTTGACGAAATAGTCTTCAAGGAGCTTGGATCACCCTTCCCGTTGAAGAATTCAAGCAGCCTTGAACTTGTGGAGTGTGTCATTCGAGCTGAGCTTCCTGACGTTGGTGGAAACCCAACTGAGAGGTTTATCGTCGGCACGAGTTTCATCAATGATGGTGGTGGAGTAGAAGATTCAAACGACACTCTTGGTCGTATTCTGGTTCTTGGTGTCGACGCGAACCGTCAAGTCTACCAGATCGTCTCTCACAACCTCAAAGGTCCTTGCCGCTGCTTAGGAATGATCGAAGACAACATTGTGGCCGGACTCTCCAAGACGGTTGTGGTGTATAATTTCATACAGGAAACAAGCAGTTCCGGTTCACTACAGAAGCTTGCTGCTTATCGCCCATCTGCGATCCCCATTGATCTCGACGTATCAGGCAACATGATTGGTGTAGGCGATCTAATGCAGTCACTTTCTTTGGTTGAATTTGTTCCCGCACAAGATGGTAACAAAGCGAAACTGGAGGAACGGGCACGACACTACGAATCCATCTGGACCACTGCGGTTTGTCATATCGAGGGCGAGAAGTGGCTAGAGGCCGATTCCCAGGGCAATCTTATTGTCCTTCAGCAAAATGTGGATGCCCCGACAGAGCAAGACCGCAGCCGCTTGCAGATTACCAGTGAAATAGGCATCGGGGAACAAATCAACCGTATCCGAAAGCTCAATGTGCCAGCAGCGGATAACAGTATAGTACATCCGCGAGCATTCCTCGCCACAGTAAGTAATTCCTTCTGTATGCAGGGAATTGTAACTAACACCCACCAGGTTGAAGGCTCATTGTATCTTTATGGTGATATCGCGCCTCAATACCAGGACCTTCTAATGACGTTCCAGTCCAGGATGGAAGAGTACATTCATGTACCAGGAAACGTCGAATTTAAGCTATGGCGTTCCTTCCGCAATGACAATAGGGAGAGTGAAGGCCCTTTCCGATTTATAGACGGAGAGATGATTGAGAGGTTCCTAGATATGGACGAAGGGAAGCAGGAGCTGGTTTGTGAAGGGCTCGGGCCCAGTGTCGAAGATATGCGCAACTTGATTGAGGAGTTGAGAAGAATGCATTAGCAAGACTAGGCGGGTAACAGAAGAGATATCTTCCAAGGCTTAGACAACTAAACAAAGTAACCTAAGTGGTAGCCTCAACTCGCACAAGGTTACTAAACTGTTTTATCTCTTATGATGCTTTTTTTCTATGATTCGATGGCACCCTGGCCTCCATGCTGGGCATATATACATTAGACGTAAAGGACGAACGGGTCAAAGATGATTGGTCAGAAGTCTTGAGTAAAGGATATTGAAGAGACATCAATTGATTGCGTATGGGGTAAAATACCGATTCAGAAATATGTAAAGAACCCTGTAAGTACCGTTATGTACAATTGAAATAGTATTCCATCAGAATGACTGATAACTATATTTACAGCACTTATAAACCTGGAAGCTGTCAAGGCGAAAAAGGATCCCATATGCCCGGGATAGATCGGAAACCCCACCCGAAAGTGACCGGACCAATGACGAGTCTTCAATTTCCGAGCTCGAGTCGAATTGTCAGCCTGAGGCCACATTTTGGAGCCAAAACTTTCGGCAAAGCATCATCAGCCGATCACTATCAAGGAAAAGACCTCAAACCTTCCCTTCGACGACCTCACCTCGCAACGCCACACCCCACGATTCCTCACGATGGCGACCCTCGCGACCGCTTCTCGCCTCTGCCTGCGCGCGGCTGCTAAGCCCGTCGCTCCCGCCGTCCGCGCCCTCAGCACCACCGCCGTTCGCCCCGACAGCGCGTCCGCCTCTGGATACTCCAGCCCCTTCAAGTTCCAAGGACAGTCCAAGGGTGCCCAGATTCCCGACTTCGGAAAGTACGTCTCTACCGGCGGTGAGGGCAAGAACAAGCTCTACTCGTACTTCATGGTTGGCGCTCTCGGTGCCGTCAGTGCTGCTGGTGCCAAGAGCACTGTTCAGGGTGGGTTGAAGTCCGATTCAAGACTCGATGTCCTGCCATTGGGTTGCAATTGGTGTTGCATCTTGCCGGCATGATATCGGGGTTGGTCAATTGATGGTTACTGACGATAGATTGACAGAGTTCTTGGTCAACATGTCTGCTTCCGCCGACGTTCTGGCCATGGCCAAGGTTGAGGTTGACCTTGCCTCTATTCCCGAGGGCAAGAACGTGAGTTGGGATATAATCTAGCACACCAGGACGACATTGCTGAACGGTTCTTCAGGTTATCATCAAGTGGCGAGGCAAGCCCGTCTTCATCCGACACCGAACCCAGGACGAGATCGACCAGGCCAACAAGGTCAACATTTCTTCTCTCCGAGACCCCGAGGAGGACAGCGCCCGTGCCAGACAGCCTGAGTGGCTCGTCATGTTGGGTATGTGAAATCGACGACATTGAAACGGCATTTCGAAATTTATATACTAACAACCCCTCAGGTGTCTGCACCCACTTGGGTTGTGTCCCCATTGGTGAGGCCGGTGACTACGGCGGTTGGTTCTGCCCTTGCCACGGTTCTCACTACGATATCTCCGGCCGAATAAGAAAGGGACCCGCCCCTCTCAACCTCGAGATCCCCGAGTACGATTTCCCCGAGGAGGGCAAGCTTGTCATCGGTTAAGCGGACGATGTAAGAGTATATCTATTATAACGGAGAAACGAGGAGGGAGAATGGGAGCGCATTAGACTGGCGGGCGGACCAAGGACCACAACACATACGCATGCCCATACCGAGGCCCCTGGGTGGGCTCAAGTTTGCTGTTTTCTTAGACGTGGCCTTCTTTGTCCATTTGTATAAAAATAAAACGTCCTAGGAAAAGTTTCAGTCGACAGGCTCAAAGAGAGGGTTGAGGGGTAGAGCAGGAGAGTGCAAGATGCGTGCTCGCTTGCGAGACGGTGTACTAATTGAATTTCATTGCGTTCAAACCAGGCAGCTCAGTATTATGTGAACCATGAGAACACCAAATCCGACATCGGATATCTAGAATACCTCGATATCTAACCTTACATCATGTGCAGGTCTTCCTTCGATGCCGTTGAAATCTCGTCCATTGCTACAGAATTTACCATCATGAACGGCCAACATCGCCAAACTACGAGATAATGGCACGTCATGATTTTATGACCACAGACAGACAGTAGTGACAAAATTGATGAGTAATGTAAATGTTCATAATCTACAGTATTTACTGGTATACCCTAACCCATCTACTGGGATATCCTATAGTGATACTTTTCTATGCACCCCAATATCTTGTACTCATATCTTCACCACACAATCCTCAAAAATACATTCAATCATGAACGGACATAACAAGCTTTTGATTCTATACCTGATCCAGTCCGGGCTCATTAGTCTTTGTCTTAGTGACCGTGTCCATCGTCCTCCCTTTGCTCAGGATCCAACTTGATCAGGGTATCAATACGCATGATGCTGATACAGGCCTCAACGGCACTCTTCAGCTGTCGGACCTTGCTGATGCTGGGCTCCAACACACCGATCTTGATCTCGTCAACAACCTTGCCCTTGGCGAGATCCAGACCGTAGTTCTTGTAACCCTTCTTTCGTGCAATGGTCTTCTCGTCCTCACTGCCATCACCCTCCTGAATGCGCTGTGACAGAGCGTGCCTTGATCGGAGCTGAGCGGTAAGCTCTGCAGCGTCCTTGGCGGCGTTGACAGCCAGAGTCTTGGGAATAACGAGCAGAGACTGGGCGAACTCTCCGATAGCAAGCTGCTCTCGAGAGCCAACGGTACCGGCAAACTCCTCGAGGTAGATGTGCAGAGCTGTCTCAACAGCACCACCACCAGGGACAATGCTGCCACTCTCAAGGGTTCGCTTCACAGCGCACAAAGAGTCGTGGACGGATCGCTCCATCTCATCAAGGGTGTAGTCGTTGGGGCCACGGAGAATGCAAGATGCGGAAGAGTGGGCCTTAGTACCCTTGACCAAGATGCACTCATCATCAGAAATGCGCTCTTGGACAACCTCCTCGGCGTATCCAAGGTATGAGGGGTCGAACTTCTCATCACCGTTAAGATCAGAGAGTGTGCTCAGCATGGTAGCGCCGGTGGCTCGTGCAATTCGTCGGAGATCCTCCTTCTTACATCTTCGAACACCCATAGCACCCTTTTCAACAAAGGTCTTAAGCACCAGGTCGTCGATACCCTTTGTTGTAAGAATAACGTTGGCACCAGCCTTGAGAATCATCTCAACTCGGTCAAGGATCATGCCGGCCTCACGAGCTCGGATCTGCTCGAGTTGTTGAGGGTCGTCAACGGTAATCTGAACACCAAGCTTCATGCGCTCCTTCTGCAGGTTCATGTCCAGAACAGCAATCTTGGCGTCCTGGATTCGTGTGGGCATAGCCTGCGAGGCAACGGTGCAGTTCAAGGCGTAACCCTTAACGAGAACGGACTCGAGAGTGCTCTTGCCGTGAGCCTTGAGGATGTTGACAGCCTTGACGGGGTACTTGGTCTCGTTTCGGTTGTTGGTAGACTTGACAGCCTGCATAGCATCGACAACCATATCGGCAAAGAAATCTGAGTCGGCTCCAATGATCTTGCTGGACATGGAAGTCTTGGCAATGTTGATGAGGGATTCGCGGCCAAGGTCCTCAACCTTAATGCTAACATTCTCGTTCAAGTACTTGATAGCCTCTCGCAGGGCAAGTCTGTATCCGGTAATGATAGTAGTAGGGTGTATCCGGTTCTTCATAAGCTCGTTTCCACGTCGTAGAAGTTCGGCAGCGATCAGAACGACAGAGGTGGTACCGTCACCGACCTCCTTGTCTTGTTGTTGCGCAAGGTCAACGAGAATCTTGCCGGCGGGGTGCTCGACATCGAGGAGGCTGAGAATTGTAGCACCGTCGTTGGTAACAGTAACATCCTAAAGTGAAATGTGAGATACGGTCGAGCGCGGGACGAAGGCTAGGTTGCATACACCGATGTCGTCCACCATCATCTTGTCAAGACCGCTAGGGCCGAAAGAACTCTTAACAACATTGGCGATAGCCTGTGTAGCAAGAACTTTTAACTTGTTAGCATGTATAATCCTCATATGAATTGCCATCATCAACCATGCTCATGCCTCCCCCACTTCCCCCTAACATGTAGCAAAAGGCGGGACAAGATAGACATACCGTTCTGGTCTCTAATATCGGATCCGGAGATCTTCTGACCACCCAAGAAAAGGGTGCCGTTTCGAGGCTGCTCAAACATGGAAGCCATGACTGCAGCTGTTATTAACGTCGACGTGGAAAAGTAGAGTCGTCAACGTGGTCGTAGAGATGGAGTCAGGAAATTCTACCAGCAGGCTACCGTAGAAGCTGTAAAGCTCCATTGTGCCCCTCGACTGGACTTTTTTGTCGGAGGCTTTCGTTGTTCCGGCGCCGACTGGGAGGTGCGCTACCGCTCCTCGTCTGGTCGGTGCCGTCGCAATTGCGCTGTGCGTTACAGGCCGGATGCCCACCCGTAGCTGGAGGTCAGGGCATTTGACAGAAGGAGCACGGACCCCAAGAACCCCAAAACTATCCCCTGTCGCGTTATCGGCCTCCCTGCAGCTGAGCGGTCACAGTTACCATTGGCTGGTAGGGCATTGGGCCTGAATTTTGGGCTAGATTTCTAGCGGTGCCGTGCCCCTCCTTCCCGCTTGACTCTCCCTCGACTGCGGGGCACAAGTCACGACCGACGTTTACTTCGACTCACACCCCGAATCTTCTCCTTCTTCCCCCCTCAAGGATCACGTCGCTCTGTTGCTTCTCGAATTCTTTATAGGCGCGCAAGCCACTGTTCGGTTGCCTTGAAGCTCCAGTCTTCTTTTATCTTTTTCTATTCACAACTTCCAATCAACGCTCGACACTTACACCAAAATGGAGGGCGCCGCCGAACAGTCCAAGAGCGCCTTGAAGAAGGCCGAGAAGCAGGCTCGTCTTGCTGCTGATAAGGCTGCCAAGGCTGCTAAGCAGACCAACCTTCCCGTCGTCGGTGGAAAGAAGACAGACGATATCATTGGTATCACTGTGTCTAAGACCGAGAATTTCCCACAATGGTACCAGGAGGTTGTCCTCAAGGCCGAGATGGTCGAGTACTACACCGAGATCTCTGGTTTCTTTGTTCTCCGTCCCCTTTCCATGCACATCTGGAATGAGATTCGAAAGTGGTTCCAGGGCCACATTGAGGAGATGGGCGTTGACGAGGCCAACTTCCCCATGTTCCTGTCTTCCAAGTCCCTGGAGAAGGAGAAGGACCACGTTGAAGGTTTTGCCCCCGAGCTTGCTTGGGTTACCAAGGCGTAAGCATTCTATACAATCTATGTCCTACCATTGGAGCTGTGGCTAATTGATAACTTTCTAGTGGTGACAAGGACCTCGAAGTCCCTGTTGCTGTCCGTCCTACCTCCGAGGCCGTCATGTACCCCTACTACTCCAAGTGGATTCGCAGCCACCGAGACCTTCCCCTTCGCCTTAACCAGTGGAACTCAGTCGTCCGATGGGAGGCCAAGCAGACAACCCCTTTCCTCCGAACCCGAGAGTTCCTCTGGCAGGAGGGTCACACCGCTCACTTGACCGAGGAGCTTGCTGGTGCTGAGGTGTTGGAGATTCTTGAGCTTTACGCTGGCGTCTACGAGAAGCTTCTTGCTGTCCCCGTTGTCCGAGGTCGCAAGACTGAGAACGAGAAGTTTGCCGGTGGTTACTACACCACCACTGTTGAGGGTTACATTCCTTCCAACGGCCGTGGTATTCAGGGTGCTACCTCTCACGCCCTTGGCCAGAACTTCAGTAAGATGTTTGACATCACTGTCGAGGATCCTCAGAACCAGGGCTCTCACATCCATGTCTGGCAAAACTCATGGGGTCTTTCTACCCGTGTCATTGGTGTCATGGTCATGATCCACGGTGACGATAAGGGTTTGGTCCTCCCTCCCCGCGTTGCCAAGACTCAGGTCGTCATTGTCCCCGTTGGTATCAACAAGAAGACCACCCCTGAGGACAAGAAGAAGCACGAGGATCAGGTCGACGAGATCCGAGCTACTCTTAAGAAGGCTGGCATCCGTGTCACAGCTGATTGGCGAGAGGGTTACACTCCTGCCTGGAAGTTCAACGACTGGGAGCTGAAGGGTGTTCCTCTGCGTATCGAGTTCGGCCCCAAGGACGCCGCCAAGGGCGTCATCAGCACCGCCCGACGAGACACTGGTGAGAAGGGAGAAATTGCCATCACCGATGTCGCCACCAAGGTCCCCGAGCTCCTTGAGACTATCCAGAGTGATATGTACAACAAGGCCGAGAAGTCTTTCCGCGAGCACCGTCTCCAGATCACCAAGTGGGAGGATGTTCTCCCCGCTCTGGACGACAAGAACGTCGTTCTCATTCCCTTCTGTGGTGCTCCCAAGTGTGAGGACCGCATCAAGGAGCTCACCACTCGCGAGGACCAGCCTGATGTCCCCGACAACGAGAAGCTTCCTACCATGGGAATGAAGAGTCTGTGTGTTCCCTTCGAGCAGCCCGAGGGTATTGTCGCTGGTGAGACCAAGTGTCTTAACCCCGAATGTGAGGGCAAGGCCGACAAGTGGACCATGTTCGGACGAAGCTACTAAAGGAGTTGAATGTATTTTCTAAGTCGGGGAGCGGGAAGGCGTTGGCCTGGCATGCTTATGATACACCAGTGCGATTGTTTACGGCTTCATATGAATGTGATTATATCATGGAAATGGAAATGGAAATGGGAAGGGGCCGGTCACGGAAATTGTAAAAAGTAGAAACAGAAGATAGATCGTAGAGACTATATTTAAAAGGATCTCCTTGGTCTAATTCCGGTTTCTTTGAGAGTTTTCGGTGCTGACCTTGTCTTCTTTTTATGAAATTGGAACCATCTAACACCAAGCAAATCGCTCGTTCACAATCCATTCAACCTCTTGGCTGGGGTTCTTTCCGAACCAGTTCATACTGGCGAGGTTGTTGTTTTCTCGGACGACGAATTTGGCTCCCAACGACTCAATGCCTTCGGTAACTCTTCTGATACGCTCCTCGGGGTTCCAGAGTTCTACTTTAGAGCACAGCCACTCCTTGGTCTCTTTCTGGACAAACCCGGCAATAGCTTCAATGCCCTTGGCCAGTGTCTCATCTGAGATGCTCTCATCTTCAATTGCCAGTCGAAGGATGCGGACAACGTTCTTCTCAGGCTCGTCAAGCCCACCGTAGAAACTGCAAGTCCAGATAGCCCAGATTCTCGAGTTGGGAGCTCCAGGCGGGGTGTACAAGGCACCTCGGATAGAAGGAGTGCGAGAGAAGATGCGGTTGCACATGAAGTCCACGCGGTTTAAGTGCCACTTAATAGTGTTGATGTCAGGGATAACAGCGGCACTGGCGGGGGCGGTTGATGAAGCAACCTTGTTTCTGACAATTTCCTCATCTCTGGCTGCGAGTTCGGGGATGTCGTCCATGGTGAGGGGCTTGACAGCTGGGTCGGCTGGGGGTACGGCGTCCTTGACAGGAAATTCGAGATAGGTGCTTCTGAAAGCCTTCCATCCAATATTTCCGTAGAAGTCGGGGCCGACATCTGACCATAGGACTGAGAAATCGGCATCTCCTTCGTTCTTCTGTTGTCTGCTTCGAAGCTCTTCTGCGAGGAGGGACATCATCTTCCTGGCATATCCCCTCTTTCGATACTCGGGGAAAGTGAAGACACTGGCTACACCATGTGCAGTACCATCTCTTGCTCCGGACTTATTCTCACGATCGGCGACAAGAGCTCTCTTCTTGTAAGTCTCGCATGATGAGAGGATGGGTCTTTCGTCGGGCTTCAGACTTCCATCTGTTAACATCCAGCTTGTCAATCCGCCATCTTGAGCAAGGGATGTTTTCATATTATCATATTCTCGGGCGATGTAATCCTCCAGTTTAAGGGCTGCTCCCCATTGAGGATGAGTGCCCTTCCATATGCGCTCTCGTTCCGAGGCAGTGGGGTTAGTGAGGATGAGAGATGGGGAGGTAACAGAGGGAAGGTTGTCCTGGGATGCCATGATGAAATGTAACTCTGCTGCAGTGATTTGTGTACTGTGGTCTTCAGGGTTGTATTGTTGGAGAAAGAAAGAATGTCCAATGGCTGAGCTAATAACTTATACTTCATGATTTATATGATGATCACGCCCTTCGATGATGGTCCCCCACGTTGGTGGGCCGGGAGCTACCCTGAACAGCCTGAACTGGTTCGCCGAATGAGTCTTACCGATTGCCAAGCTGTACCAATCGATCCATATATGTTATAGATGTTCAATCAAGCATCACTATTACTAAATAGGATATTGCTTTATGTTGCCTTGCTTTGTACTAGACTAGGTCTGAGCTCTATCGGATTTAGCACACGGCAGTTGTAGAAGTTAGTGTACATATTCGCACTAACTTTGAGCAATTGAGTTTCATCTGTGTCTTGTATAAGAAGGCAATGGTTGGATGACATATACTAGCAATGGAAAAACTACAAATAATTGGAACTACAGAATGTTGTCAATTGAACTCACAGAGAGCTCTTGCGTGGTGGTGGAGTTGGCACTAACATCCGATCCATGCTGTAGCTCTAGCAATGAGGGGCACTGAATCCCTATGAAAACCTCCAATTTATATCTTACAACCAGGGAACCAAGATCCAACCCACAGTTATGGCTTTATCACTACCCTCGGGGATGACCCCCTCCGAGGTCTCCTTTTTATGTGAAATGGAGCTTGTTACTGTAGTTCCTCGTCAACGGCTTGAAAGTATCGAGCTTCTAACGGTGAGCGCGTCCTCCTCGTCGCGTCCAACAAGCTCGACGCTGACCTGTCACTGTTACACAGGGCACAACTCCAACACTCCGACCACCCTACCGAAGTAACTTGCCGCTATGGCTTGCGATTCTTTTAAAGAAACAACGGCGCGCCAATATCGTTCCTCCTCCATGGCTTCATCCCGACTCGTTACGCGAAATCGTCCACCACGAAACAAATATCGATCGTACAGGCTGGGCACCGCCGCCTCCACCACCGGCACGAGCAGACAGCAGAGGCAATGCGCGGAGATTGAATCCCTTTGTGGATGAAGAGGTTGTTCTTTCGCCGCCGTTCCTCCCATCCTGTACATCAGATGCGCCGTCAGGAGCACTGCCTTACCACTGGTTCGAGGTCTCCGAAATGCTTCTCGCACATGCCGCAGACGACATTGCAAACTCATCAGAAGTGCGGTCCCTACTACGAGATTTACAAGAAGTGAGAGCTGCCAAAATGCGATCCAGTACAGCGCAGCTCGAGAGCGGAGTCGACGGTGTTATGAGTTTACGAGGAGTGGGAGCTATGGAACTTGCAGAGAGCAGAGGATTCGTTATTGGTGTGGTCGAAGGTGTCAGGAAACTTGGCGCAAGCACGGAAACAACAAGAAGAGAAGAGGAGGAAGAAGGTGGCGGTCAAGAGTCGGATGATCAAAGTGATGAGGATATGGGACTATGAGCGCCTCTCCAATGGAGGTCATGAGCAAATTTCAGATTACGAGATTACGAAAAGGAGTGAAGCATATATGGCGCAATTCGAAGAAACGACGTGTAAGTCGGACATTTTTCTCTATACCATTTCTATAAAACACTGTCTAACAATTGCCAAAAAGAAAATCTATCGCCAAACTCTATAAATCGCCAAATCATTAAGCAGCTTCTTCTGCCTCACTAGCCATCTTTGCCTTCATAAGATCCAGCTTATACTTAGCCATACGCGTAGGATGGACTCGAATACTGTTACCAACAGGATGGTCTAACTGCGGTGCCTGAAAGTAGCACGGTTCTGCGTCCGGCTCGAAGTACTTCTTGAAGTCGGGATGCGTCTCAAGTCCCGCCTCTCTCATCGACGTCAATGGGTCTGCGCTGCTTCATCCAGAATCTCCTGACACTTGAAGTACATCGACCAATCCTCATGCCACTGGGAGTGGCATTGGTGGCATGGCCTTCCGGGGTTGTGTTTACAAGGGTGTACCTTTGGGCAGTCATAACCACAAACGTGGTACTGCTCATACCAAGAAATGTGTAGACGGGGCCTGAGGGTAGAGCCGTAAAGACCGGGCATTTCCCTAGAAGAGTTAGCGGGAGTTATGAAAAGCGGTTGGGATACTTGACATACGGGTCGATCGTGGGCTTGATCAATGGACTGAGAAGGTCCGAGGACGACCTCCTGGATTGCAACAAACCCAGCTTCCTTGCCCAATCCTCGTTGTCATCCTCCTTGTCACTAGGATTGTGAGACTTGGAAGACGAATATGAAGAGTCAAGGGGTGCAGTACTTTGAGTTGCTTTCTTATAAGGACTTGGGGTTACCGATTCCGACTTCTGACGCTTTGCAGGGGAAGCATTGCCATCATCATCATCATCATCGGTATCTCTGCGTCTCTTGACAGAACCATTTGAGCAGTTATGGGGGGTGTTAAACGAGGTATCGGCAGTCTGGTCCATCTTGTCATCACCATCTTCACTCTTAGTGGAAGCGGAACTTCTCGAGGGGGATGAATCGTCGTCAGGACCGTCATCATCGCCAGGGTCGTCATCATCGTCGGGGCCGTCGTCGTCCGGATCACTCTCCATCAAAACGACAGAAGCGTTCACCGACGGAGATTGAGATGTTAAACCCATGGGAGCAACCGGTGCAATTGGACCTCGGATAAAGAGCGAAGTACCATCTGGAGCCAGACTGTGTCTTGTCTGAGGATGGGAAGTCCAGTGAGCGTTGATGGGTGTGAAGGCTGAACCTCTCCTATACCGATCAGGAATGGAATTCGGAGAGCTGCCATTTGAGGGAGGGAAATCTCGGGGTTCCTCGTCGAGGGCATCATCACCGCCGGCGACACCCTCGCTGGCTGAACCGTCATGGTCAGAACCCTCAGAGTCAGATGGACCAGGTCTATCTTCTTCGTCATCTTCAATTTCTATTTCAATAGTAGTGAGAGAATCAGGGGACCCTTCCGGCGCCTCGAATACAAAGGAAATGACCATGTCGTCGTCATTAGGGGGTTGACCGGAAGCGTCTGGACCAGAAGAACCAAAATGACCAGGAGAGCCAACAGGACCAGGAGAATCAAGACGACCAGGAGAATCAGCGAGCCCTTCCCGCTCCTCGAAGTCAAAGGAAATGACCATGTCGTTGTTATTAGGGGATTGACCGGAAGCGTCTGAACCAGGAGGACCAGCAGGACTGGGAGGTTCGGGAGAATCAGGAAAATCAGGGAACCCTTCCCACTCCTCGAAGTCAGAGGCAATGGCCATGCTGTCGTCATTAGGGGATTGACCGGAAGAGTCTGAACCAGAAGAACCAAAATGACTAGGAGTTTCAGGAGTGTCAGGGAGATCTGATAGATCGGAGTCCTCTTCCTCCTCCTCCTCCTCCTCCACAACACGGTTACGGCCGTAATTTGCATGAACTTTGATTCTGGGCCTTGCAGGAATATCTTCCATGTCGTCCATGTCTGATGATGAATCGTTGTCTATGGCATTTGCATCTTGGTTTTGATCATCACCAGCTGCCGTACCTTGAGCATCGCCTTCGTTGTTGGCTACGGCCGGTCCGGCTGAAGGCTGCCCATCTTTGGTAAACCATAGGATCTGGGCTCCTGGCGGTATAGGCCTATCAACTGTTGGCCAATCGTGATCTGGCGATGCCGGAGCCTCTGCGATTAACTCAGGCTTCTGAATAGGAATAGAACCAGGCACATACGCAGGCGCAGGCGCAGGCAGTGGCGAGGGTGTTCGCGAAGGTGTTCGGACAGCGACCTTGTGCGCCCTCCTTCTCTTGTTGTTTGCCTTCGATGCGGAATTCCGACCACGGCCTAGACTCTCGAGGACATCGTCAAATGGAAGAGGAGCGGGATCTGCGCTGAGGGGATCTCGAGCCTCTCCACGATCGTCAAGACCGTTCATCAGAGGAGGGGCGTTGTTGAGTTTTGAACGGGCTCGGGTTTGTCGCAGAGGCGCTTCAGGGACAGCTCTGGCTCTGCGGGCGGCAGGACTGGGTTGAGGAGTAGGAGCAGGTACAGGAGCAGGAGCTGCGCTGGGGGCACCTTGGGCCTGTCCTTGACTGTTAAGACCCTGCAATAGAGGAGTGTTGTTGGCTTTTGAGCTGGCACGGGTTGTACGCGCAGGCTTAGAGGCATTGGGGGTAGGTTTAGATTTGCGAGGTGCCATATTGTTGGTTGTTGTGAATAGTTGTGAGAATAGATCGAGAGAATAGATCGAATATGCTGTAAATGCTGTAAATGTTTACTTGCTATGCTTATGAATTGTCTGAATCCATGAGTCTGAAAGGTTGTGATTCTCATTATATAGATTCTATCAAGTAGTTGAGACATGATCTGAGTCTGATTCTGAACAACGGCAGAGTGTTGTTCTGGTTAACAAAGATTACTTGTTGTTGTACTGTCACTATGTATATAGCAGACAAAGCACTCCCTGAAAGCAATAATGCGATAATCTTGAAAGAATTGTGATATGTTCATAAGAACAACTATTCTATAACAAAGACTGTTCGTTCACCAGAGGACTCTTAACTAACATACTGGCAAAGTCTTTGATCACACAAAGCAGTTTCCTTTGGTTGATTTCCAGGTCTTTCACACAGCTTCATTATTTTATGGATTTTCAAGAAATAATTCACCCATGGAGTGTAAGTCTCGGGACTTAGAGTAACATGGCCCAAAAGTTTGAATCCCCGGCAGCTTTACTCTGCCCAAGTAATGTTGACTAAGGCTGGTAGCACTCTGTTCTTTCATCCGTTTACATAACATCTCATAGTCTAGTTCATTTAAATATATGTAGAGCAGGATCTAAACAAGAAACGTCAGGTATCTATTTTCCCTTCGGCCTGAGGAATTAATATGGAGCGCTTTGATCGTTATCGCAGTGGTGACATGCCTCACTTTAAGGTACACCGACTATGGGACGCCATGAGCCGACAGGGCTAGGTGTTGCATGAGTTGTATGCTAAGCATATGCTATCTGCTGAGACTTAATACATATCAGTTATAAGCGAAAGTATTTGTGTAGTTGGTGAGTGATATAAACAATCATCTATTGAAAGCGCTTTGCTGTAGTGGTGTTTGGGTTCAAAGTCTGGGGAAGTTTGAAGCCACCCCAGCCCCTAGGGTCTCATGATGGATAGTGTAACGGACGGGACTAACGCTAACGGCGATCTGCCAAGGTAATAAGAGTTAGGCAGCGACTTCATTCAATGAGAAGGAATGATATAGTCAAGTTGAATACTTGGTGAAGTTCTCTCTGCTCGATGATAAGTGCATACTCTAAACAATTGTACAAACATTACAGTCGATATGAATCATATGCAGCCATTGATCATCTTCATGCGCATTGACTGATAACAAAGCAAGGTACGGATACAGAGTACAGCTCATGGCAACCGGGTATCCACTTAAAGACTTCCGGGGGCAGTCACACGACCAATCCATGACCGCCATCGTCCCAAAACGGCAAGCATCTACCTTACGTGATCGTCATGGCTGTACCTGCCGCGGATCTTATCTCCCGTCCATGTCCACGTCCACACACTTCCTTCCGCGCGTCATTTGTCCCCAACATCTTCTTTCTTTCATCATTCACCATACTTGAGAATTCATCGCTTATACAGTCACAATGAAGTTCTCTCAGGCTTCTCTCCTGGCGGCTTGTCTGCCTGCCGTGTCAGCTCGCTTCATCGAAATCAACGAAGCCAACAACGTCGTTGTCGAGCCCGAAGAGCTGTACCTTATTGAGACTGCTCCTGGCAGGACACAATGGGTCACCGAGGAGGACAAGTGGGAGATGCGCCGTGTAAGTCTTATCAATACTGCTCAGATTACGCATCGAACGGTCTACTAACAGCCTTCGAGAATGGCAAGAACTTCATGGACATTACCGAGACGACTACGCTCGGCTCCAGAAATCTCAACGCTGAGAGCACCGTCACGTTCCCCGACAAGTGCGTCAAGCACGACGAGGTCAAAAAGCTCTCCAAGAAGCTCGAGAAGAAGAACATGCAGGCCAACCTTGAGAAGTTGACCAGCTTCCACACCCGATACTTCAAGTCCGACTACGGCTTACAGTCATCTGACTGGGTTCTTGAGAAGGTCAACCAGATCATCAAGGACGCTGGCGCCGAGGATACCGTTGTCGCTCAGAGCTTCCCTCACACATGGAAGCAACATTCCGTCATTGCGACAATCCCTGGTCAATCCAACAGCACTGTTGTCATTGGCGCTCACCAGGATTCCATCAACCTTTTCCTTCCTTCCATCCTCGCCGCTCCTGGCGCCGACGACGATGGCAGTGGCTCAGTCACTATCATGGAGGTGTTCCGCGCTCTTCTCAACTCTAAGGACGTTGTTAAGGGTAAGGCTCCCAACACAATTGAGTTCCACTGGTACTCAGCCGAGGAGGGTGGTTTGCTCGGAAGCCAAGCCATCTTCCAGCAATATGAAGCGACTGGTCGCGATGTCAAGGCTATGCTTCAGCAAGACATGACTGGTTATATCCAGAAGACCATCGACGCCGGTCAGCCCGAGAGCGTTGGTGTCATTACTGATTTTGTCGACTCTGGCTTGACTAAGTTCATCAAGACTGTCGTTGAGGAGGTGAGTTTTAACCGAAACAATCATCTAAACTTTATACTGATCATTTCCTAGTACTGCGATATTCCTTGGGTGGAGACCAAGTGCGGTTACGCCTGCTCTGATCACGCTTCCGCTTCCAAGGCTGGCTACCCCTCGGCTTTCGTTATCGAGTCCGCATTCGAGTACTCCGACCCTCACATTCACGGCACCGACGACAGCATCAAGTACCTGTCTTTTGACCACATGCTCCAGCATGCCAAGATGACCCTTGGTCTCGTTTACGAGCTGGGCTTCTATGACTTTGATGGCAAGTCTGAGGAGAAGTGGAGTGACCTGTAGACAGTTGTTGTAATTGCATTCAGTCGACAGCCGATTTCTTGGAAACGGGTTGCCTGAACTTCTTTGTCATGAGCGACGGATTATATATGAGCATACACGCATATCACTGTTGAATAAGACTATTGTTTGAACTAAGTAAAATGTTTCACTTGTGATAACAGAAACGATTACGCTGTATGATTGATATTGGTAAACATGCCCTTTTGTCTATACCTAGTAAAGCCATTACCTCAGCGCCAACAATGCCCTTTATGCATAATAATGATTTGATCGCGTCTACTGGCCCTGACCGTTTCCATTGTTGGGGGGTTGTTGTGCCCAAGGTGACTGGCCATTCTGCTGCTGCTGTTGCATAGTAGACATCAATGCAGCAAAGAAAGCAGGGTTCACATAGCCCCCATTGTTCGCGCCTTGCTGACCCTGAGCGGTCGGCCATCCGGGAGGTGGTGGGGGAACAGCTCCAGGGTTACCCGGAGCGGGAGCCTGAGGCCAGCCTGGGAGTTGGAAGCCAAAGTTGGGCATAGCTGGGGCCGCGCCTTGGGTGGGAGGTTGAGCACCTGGCCATGCTGGAGCAGGAGCTGCTTGTTGAGCAGGCTGTTGGCCTCCTTGAGGCAACGAGTATCCGTCTCTGGGCTGATTGAAACCTCCTCGTCCACCTCGTCCGGCGCCACGTCCCCCCCGTCCACCGCGGCCTCTTGAGTCCCCTCGGCGACCTCCTCGCTGGAAAGATCTACCTGATGGGGGTTCATATGTCTCGGTTGTGGAAGGGCCGCTACCATACCCAGGAGGACGTGCGAGGGGCTTGTAGGGACCATCTTCGTCATCATCATAGTTCAGACCGCCGTCCGGTCGCGATTCCTGTCGCAAAGGATGAGGCTCTCCCTTGGTGGTGCCCTTCTTCCACTTATCCTTCTTTTTCTGCTTGAGAGCCTTCTTGTACTCTGCTTCCTTCTCATCATCGGAGAACTCCATCTCATCATCGCCAACCTCCTCGTCGTGAAGGTTACTGGCGTCTGAGCCCTTCATGTTCTTCAATGGCTCGGTAAAGACAAATGTGGCATGGTCGGCAGTGTAGTATACTGTCTGGCCAACCTCGAGACCGAGATCTTTGATATCCTGGTCTGATGTGAAGCGGACAGTGTACATGGGTTGAAGCACCTTTCCTATTAAGTCGGCAATAGCGCCTATGACAACTCGCTCAGCTGTGCAGATCACAGAGCCTGAGTCGAGGACTTGGTACTCTCCGGGCGTGAAAGCCTTTATCAACATGATATTGTCGACGATGTGCTCGATAGCTCCCAGCTCCTCAATCTTCATTTCGGGTGTAATTGTGACCTCGGGCTTGGGAATGACCTCTTCAGGCATTTCGTTCTTGGTTCGGAGTTGGGCAGCGCTAGCACCCTTCGCACCTCGATCGCCTTCATCGTCGGATCCTCCCTCAGCCTGCATAAGCAGGCGCGCAGTCTCTTCGACACCCAAAAGTTCATATCCTTCGTTGTCGGAATCTTCATCAGAGGAGTCTGAGCTGCTTGATTCGGAAGAAGACTCGTATGGAGAGGAGTCAACCTCCCATTCGGGGTTGTCGCCTTGGTCGTTTTGGAGAGGGACGGCCTCCGTGTTCGCAGCAGGAGCTGTTTGCGCTGTTTGCGCAGACTGGGCAGGAACTAACCCTCCAAGCGCAGCCTCCAAAGCGCCAGTAAGGGAAGGAGGGCTTTCGGGTCGGTCAATGGCCATGGCATCGGAATCCGCAGCTGGTGCTGGCTGAGTCTCTGCAGGCTGGGGCTCTGTAGTAGCTGGCACTGATTCATTCTTTGTTTCGGTAGGAGCAGCGTCGGGAATTTCAGTATCTTGTATACTCGCGGCAGCTGCAAGCATATCGGGGGTAGGGAGAGGTGGTAGAGTCTCGTTGGGTTTGGCCTGGCCGAGGCCTGGGATCTGGAAACCCGACATTATGGTGTTATTCGTATGTATTACTTGTTAAGAAGATGTTTCCGATAGATTTTGAATGTTGTCTTATAAAGAAAGTAACGAGTACTCAGACAAGAAAAAGTGTAAAAGTGAAAAGCTTGAATGCGATTGTCTGGCGCAAAAAAGTTATGATGGAACAAGAAAGTTTTAGGCCCGGGCGCCTCATTCTCATTGTAAAAGACCCTGACTAGCGCTGCAGGAAAGAAAAAATCAAGGTGAGCACTCAAGAGTGGGTCCTTATCTGAGTCCGCTAGCTTATCACCCCACCATTCTTCACCTTCACCTCGGTGAGCATCTTGTAGGTCTCCACTGGTAGCTCAATGGAATGTTAGTGTCTGTTAGTGTTTCGCAAGGGTCTCTCCCCAACTGTTGGAAAGCTCCAAATCCCATATCCACTTCAAATCCTCCCACCATGACATGACGACAGCATTCCTAACTTTGTAAACCCATCTTCAACTTTAGCTTCAGTTGACAGCGACAAAGAAAATGGCTCCAGGCACGGCGCCTCAAGCGCAACAACAGCGCCAATTTGTGCATCCTACTGCCAGTCATGCTAAGAAAAAGTATTAATATTCTATTTACTTAAAAAGAGCTCTGCTAACCCTGCCTCTTCTCGTTATAGAGCTCCAAGCGCATACTCGATGCAACCGATTTCTGCCTTCTACTGGTTCTTCGCCGCCGCACTCGTGTCCGCTTGGTTCGCGCCCATTCAAGATTGCGACGAGACGTTCAATTACTGGGAACCGACGCATTACTTGTCTCATGGCTACGGTCTGCAGACGTGGGAATACTCGCCCGACTATGCCATCCGCAGCTGGCTCTACATCGCCTTCCATGCCATTGTTGGCAATGTGCGACGACTTTTCCCTCACTCGAACAAGGTCGCCGAATTCTATTTCGTCCGCTTCGGGCTAGCTTTCGTCTGCGCTATCACCCAGACAATTTTGTTCATGGTGACGAGCACCACACTAAACAGCCGAATTGGCCTCTTTTTCTTGATGGCCACCGTCGCGAGCCCCGGAAACTTCCATGCGAGCACGGCTTTCCTTCCATCTAGCTTCGCCATGTACCTGGTAACTGTGGGAGCTGCAGCTTTTATGAACTGGCGTGGCGGCCTCAAGACATCTCAGGGCATTTTCTGGTTTGCCGCTGCCGGTGTTCTTGGATGGCCTTTTGCTGCTGCTCTTTGCGCACCTTTCATGTTTGAGGAACTCCTCCTGCTGATCTTCGGAGACAAGACGGCGATCTGGGAAGGCTTTATTCGCATTGGACGAGGTGTGGTATCTGCTATGCTGCTTCTTGTAAGTCTGGGCAACACCTTTTTGAAGAAATCGTCTAACATTCCTAGGCTGGCGACTACTTTGTAAACCTCTTCTTTTACAAGAAGGCAGTTTCTGTGACATGGAACATCGTCAAGTACAACATCTTCTCATCGGACCATGGCCCAGAACTATACGGAACAGAGCCTTGGACCTTTTACTTCAAGAACTTGGCCTTGAACTTTAACCTTTGGTTTGTTCTGGCTCTCGCTGCGCTGCCCCTTTTTATCCTCCAGAAGATCATTTCACCATCTGGTCAAGGATTCCAAACTGGATTGAGGACCGTTGTCTTTCTTTCACCATTCTATATGTGGCTTGCAATCTTCAGTGCGCAGCCTCACAAGGAAGAGAGGTTCATGTACCCAGCTTACCCTTTTCTGGCACTGAATGCTGCTATCTCTACCCATATGATCCTGACTGCTGTGGGAAATTCGGATCCCAAGACACTGGCCGGTAAAATTCCTGCCAAGCTGAAGCTCGTACTTGTTGCTATCACCGTGATTCTATCAATTGATGTCGCGCTGCTCCGAGTCTACGGTATTTGGTCTGCTTATTCTGCACCTATGAAGATCTACACTCCCCTGTGGGAGGGTAAGGATGGCAGCGAGCCCATTGGCAGAGAGGAAGATACCGTGTGCTTTGGCAAGGAGTGGTATCGCTTCCCCTCATCTTACTTCCTACCCCGAGATATGCATGCCAAGTTCATCCGCTCCGAGTTCAGAGGCCTTCTGCCTGGAGAATTCGCCCAAGCTGAAACTGGGTTCGGCTTTTGGAGCGGTACTTGGCTCCCTACATTTGGCATGAATGATCGCAACGAAGAGGACTTGAGCAAGTACACCGAGCTTCCTGCATGCAACTTCATTGTTGACACTCAGTACCCCTTGAGGACTGATCCTTTGCCACCAAACGAGCCCGATTACATTGAGGACCATGCCAACTGGGAGGTCGTCAAGTGTGAGCTGTTCCTTGATGCCGCAAACACACACCTGCTCGCAAGGACTTTGTGGGTACCTGATCTGGCCTTCATCCCAGATAAGTTCAAGAGAAAATGGGGGCGCCACTGCTTATTGCAGCGAAAGAAGCCTGCCATCGCATCATCTGCGTCTAGTTGAAAAAGGTCAAAGGGTTGAAAAACTAGCAGATGGCTGCAGATTCAAAGGATAGAATGTACTTGTTTATTAGAAAGATAGAATCTAATGATACTGGATAGTACCAAAGTATCAACGTTGCAGTGTATGCAATGCAATGCCGTAAAAGAGCTGCATCTTACTCCCACCGCCTGCTGTGACACTAGGTGGTTAACAGAAGAAATATCCTCTGAGGCTTAGGCTGTCAAAATAAAGTAGCCTAAATACCTCTACAAAGTGTCATAAGATGAATAAACTATTTCGTCCCTTACGTTTATGACGGTCAATTCTTCTTACACCCTGCGGACTCCACACAAATAAGGTAAAAGAAGGCCTCCATCACTCCGGTCCTGGTCCATGACTCACTATCAGAGACTCTTGAGTTTCACACACAACGGTGCAGCCTTATTTTGCCATGTTGAATGACTTTATTTGGTATCACGAATATCTAGTTTTCTCCGAAGAGCCGCAAATGAAGCTTCTTTTGTTGAAGTAGTGACGCTTACTATGCTTGAGCACGGTCTTTCTCCGATCATACGAGGTCAAGGCTGACTAGACTTCTACAAGCCTTGCTGACAAGCTTTTGTCATATGATTCAACGTACTATTGTATGCAACACAATAGCTTTGTCGTATTGACCATCCACACTTTGGACGCAATTTTCTGCACGCCAGCGCTGACAAGACTCCAAGGCAAGAAACATCCCAGTGTAGGATCAATATTGGGCCCTGCTGGTCTCTAACATTTCCTTCAAGAGGTCAAGTGCATCGTATATTGCATGATGACCAATCGAGGTAATTGAGATCGACTTCACCATCAATCATTACCGGGCTCGTGATTGAACAGAATTCTCAACCCCCCAGTCCGAGTTGCACTGCTGATACGAATTCAAAAGCTTTGGAGCCACATTTCTTTGGGACAAAACATATCAAGACGTTTGGAATCCTATTCATGATCTCAGCGGCGCGTCTGGGCGAGCATAGTGTGCATTGCAGAGTAGCCACGATCAAATAAGCGGTCTTCTTGTTGGGTTTAGACCTTGATTTCCTTTACCGAGATGGCCTCTTCTGGTCATATCATGAGAGCGTTGGCCGAGACTAAGGCGAGGATCAAACGACTTGTGTAAGTTCTGATACCCATCGAAGATAAACAGGATGGCCGTTTGCTTTAGCTCAGTAACGAAAGCAATACCAGGCTGTGTGGATATAGGAACACCCCCAGGGCCAGTAACTTCAGCATATGGCTCGACATGCAACGGTGTCATCAATGCAGATCTATCAGCATAGAACTGGAGAAGGGGGACACATCATTGTGCCTGTGCTTTGTGCTCAAAATGGCATCTGTTGTTCGATGAGCGACATGTACCCAATTGTGTTTATCAGAGGCTCAGTCTCCATTGAAGACTGGACTGTTTAGTGTTCTTCCACTAGAGTGAAGATGAAGTCCCAGACGTGCTGTCAGAGTCCCTTCTCAATATATGGGATGACGCATTGTAGAAAAGATATTCTTGTATATATATGTATGTATATATTTGTGTTGCCAAAACACAAAGAGAAAGTGCGGTATGCGTGTGTACCCCATTCAACTTCCGCATACAAACCATGGACGGCTAGAGATCGAATGCAAAAAATAAGGGATGAATTCTGACCCCAAAGGTGCCGCTTGGCAACCGCAAAGCCCACAACATGTTATTCATCCATATCAAAAACGGAGATATCATTTCCTGTGTTCAAAAAGTCGAACGTGAATAATACGTCATCATCAGTCCGTGAACCATGGTCAGCATACCCTGCACCAATATCCAAGAACTCGTCGTGGCAAGCGATTCGTGGTTTCTTAATCGGAGCTTCCACCTCTTCAGACTGTCGCTTATTTTGATTAGGCCATGTCACAAGCATTGAAGTGCTGTCCATGCCTATACCCGGGCCGGCGTTTGTGAACCATGGGGAGCCACTAGCTGGGGTCTCGAGCGGTTGAGTATAAGGCAAAAGCAGGGAAGAATGTGACATCGCTTCGCTGATAGAGCTAACTGTTGAAAGGGTCTCGGGGCCTGGGGGTGTATCTTTGAAAGAGCTTACAATACTGCCATGTAAAGAGCTGGAAGATGTGGCTGAGTGAATGTTCGACAATTCGTTATAGGCCGTAGAGGGTGCGTTATTTGGTCCTGGAGATAGTTTCTGGAGGATTATGCGAACTAACAAATCCAAAATCTTGCTGAAGTTCAAAGCAAGATTATCAATGTGTGCTTGATCAGCAAGCAATGCGAATTGGTCACGAAGAGATTCCAAAAGTGAGATTTCCTCTTCTGGCCAGCTAGGGGTGTCTTCCGCTTCTGCCATTGGCTCCTGTATGATGGTCTTCGCTACTATAAAGGCTGCCGCTAGCGGGAACGTCGCACCTAGACGAGGAAGGGCTGAAATTCTGTTCTCGGCATTCTCGGACGGTCCGCCTTCGCTCTGGGAATTTCTTTTGGCCTTCTTTGTACTGGGTTTGCCTTCTCTCTTATCGCGACCTAATGTTTCGTTCAGAGCCTCAGATAAACGCCGATCTTTCTTCGCTGCTGTGGCCAGCAGAAAAATAAGACAGCAGGCTTGGGCATCCTTAAATATCTGAGAGGACTTTGCGCCACCATGACCTTTGAGTAAACAGATCCTTGTGGCAAAGAACGATAACATGAGGCCAGCGGACTCTGCGCACTTGAGTGGGGTTTGTATGATGTTATAAGTTGAAGCCCACTGTTCAAGTTTCTGTTGTAACTGTGCTAGTCCTTGACTGTGTCTTGAAAGCTGCAATATGGGGGAACCGACAGAGTTGAAAGCCTGGTAAACTTCGTCTTGGAGCTTGGCTAGCTCTAAGCGGGCCACGAGGTCAGAAGATTCGGACTGAGTTTCCAACGAGGAGGAGATTCCGGAGTCGTAGCCTGGCAGCCAAGCAGTGGAACCGCGAAGTATCGCAATATTCTTATCCCGGATGTACAATGACTGAAAAACCTTATGTCTCTCAAGTATGGTCTCCGGCGGAAGATTATTGGAAGATGCGCGACTCTGATGGAGACCCATTGTACGGGCCAACAAACAGGCCTGAGCGAAGACTAGTTCTGCAAGCGATGCTGTGCTGTACTGCTCGGCAAGGTAACTCTAAATTGAGAGTTAACAATCATTCGTGATAGAGGAGTGGAAGCCCTACTAGAAGAGCAAGTGCCTGTACGTTGACAAGTCTTGGCGTCAAGAAGACTCGGGGATTATTGATGGCCATTCTCATGGTTTGAAAAAGAGATTGGATAAAGTGGCTATTGCTCTGTACGGATGGCTCTCTTCGGATGCCAAGGAGAACGATAACGTTGAAGCATACGGCCCAGCCTTCATCAGAAGGAGCTATGGGCTGGGAATAAATTCGATCAATTTGTGGCTGGAAGGCTGATCGTACGAAAAGATCGGTGGCGTAATCGGTGTTCTTAAAGAAGGGACCGATGACGAGGTTAAGAAATTGCCGGGGAGGAAGGCATATACCTACAGGTTGGGAGGGAATGTCTAGGTGAGGTTCATTGCCTGCCTCCTTCAGCATCTCCTCCAGTATAGAATGCTCCGGGGCAACGTTATGAGTTGGCATGTTGGTTTCGACAGCTCCAAACATAGGATCGTCGTGAAATTCTTTGCAGAGAGCATAGAGGGAGCAAGGTCCATGATAACGGTCGAGTGACTGTGATGCGTTCCGTACAATGTGATGGTTTGTATGGGCCAATGACCCGGAATCGGTTCCGGAAAGACTCTCCGAGCTCCAATCCTCAGCAGCGAGCGATGAAGATCTCACGCTATTCCCGCCTCTAACAAGCGACGTCAAATCCGAAAGGTCATTCTGAATGTTATGTAGCTGGTCTTCGAGCGTTTCGAAGTTCTGACACCTGAGACACAAAGAAGTTTGTAAGCCTTTGTACTCCAGTCAACAAGAGACAAGGCGTCACCCTCACAGAAGTTTGACGTGGTTGACACGTTTCCCGGGGGATGAATATCGACACTCAACACCGTCTCGCTTGCAACTTTCACATTGTGGACGTTCCCTTCCACATCTGATCTTTCGTGCGCGGCAGTGCGCACAAGCAAGGTCGTGTGTCGACCACATCTGTGGTTGCTTTGTAGTTCTTGTCAGTCAACATTTCTCAGGTCAGCCGAGAGCAGTCTTAACAAACCTCTTTCCCCTGACTATCCCACATTTATCACTTGGTCTTCATCGAGAGATGGATAGATATATCTTTGGAGCTCCTGTATAGACGTTAAGTTGCAGAATATATAAGAGGACGACGGTACGCTGATTTTGTCCAGTTATTCGTCAGAAATGGGTAAAGGCCGAGCTGCCAGGAACACAGAATCCCGCGTGCAACAGTCGATAGCATTACGTGAGAATTTATCTTAGAAATA
Source organism: Fusarium coffeatum (assembly GCF_003316985.1). NCBI lineage: Eukaryota > Fungi > Ascomycota > Sordariomycetes > Hypocreales > Nectriaceae > Fusarium > Fusarium coffeatum. Next base: position 210,121 of record NW_022157929.1, on the reverse strand, counting down.
AGTCAGCGAACATGAACAGGAATAACCTACCCTCCAAGTAGCTCATGGAGGTATCGTCTCCCATACGGCAAGACAGTGGCTTGGACACCGGCATAACGATCTTCGAGGCCGCGATACCGTCAGCTCCTTTGATAGACATAGCCTGGTCCGTGTACATCCGTGTGAGCTTAGTCGATGGACCGTGGGTCGTACAGCTCGTCATATCGTGACCCGTATGTCTCTGCCTTGACCGAAATCTGGTTCATCTTAAACACCCCTCCAAGACTCGGGAATACCGTGGAGGGAAATGCCAAAATATTGTACAAGAAGTCTCCAATGAGATCTTTAGGTGAAAGACGGATTCATCACATGGGAAAAAGTCCAAGGTCCTGTGGGCAACGCGAAGACTGAAGGTTGTTGGTTCATGACCGAGTAAAGACCTAAGAGGTAGGCAGGCAGGTACTTGGAGGTACTAGAGCAGAGAAGGTGCTATCGACCGCCTTCCTGTCGACCGCCTGCCTGCTCGCCGTTCTTTCCAACCCCAGAACAGTGTGACATTTACATGGAAGTAGCGACCCCAATTTCAGTTACTCCAATTATACGAACTCCAAGACTTACTTAAGCTTTTGCGTCACGTAAACAATCGGGCATTCCTTTTCCTTCAAACCCGGCTGGCACTTTTGTTGTTCTTAATCTAGCCATCCATATCGAAAAACCTGGACTTATTTGATTGGAAACGCACACCACTAAATCAACCACTGTGTCTTTTTATCTGCATACACGAGCAGATGCCAGCCTGTCATATGCATATCCGTACCCCTCAAGACCCAGAGAGCTGAATGCCGGCAGATGTTGCACACACTCGCCATTAAATCAAACTTGGCTTTTCGCATCCGTTGATGGCTCTTGGCATGCATTTCGAACACTAGGTCCAGTCACCACATATTTGGAAAGACTCTGATTTGATAAATTGTCCTAGATATCGCCTTCAAATCAAGGAATATTTACGCCATCAACAACCTCAACCGTCAGAGATGGACCGAAAACAAGTCACTCAACCCGAATACCTCAAAGCCAATACAATACCTTCAGTTGTGCCAGCGTCCGCGTAGGACAGAAGTACCTTATGTTGGTGTCACCTCATTGGGAACTGTCTCAAAGCCCTCAAAAGCTTAACTACCTAATCTTCGGTTCACAACGACCAACATGTACCAGAAGGCTTATTCTAATGGGGATTACCAACGGTGATCTGTAGGTACTTCCTTCTGTCCGAATAAGCTCCTCTGCTTTCTGGGAATTTGAGACTTTGGCTGTCGCGACTACCGAGCCCTTTCCAAGGAAAGCGAACTTTTACCAACCATTGGAACGAATCTTGGGAACACAACAAGGCTGAGCTACTGTCCGTCATTCCGAAACATTCTATAAGTCCAGCCAGTCGGAATTGCAGGCAGCCTAGTTTGACAGAGCCGCGCACCGGGGCGCACGTCGCGGTGATGTAACACGAAACAAGTCCAAGCAACGATAAGCATGAGGCCAAAGCAACCGACACGCGCTCACCGAGGAGTTCAGATGGTGAAACCAGCATCTGAATAGTTCCCATTCTCCGTCCCAAAATGAGTAAGAGCGCTAGTATGTGGATCCAACATGACCGCGCTGTCAAAATAAAAGGCTAACGATGATACAAAGCCCTCGAGACTGCTTTATGGATAGCCATGTCAAACGAAGCCCGCCAATGGTTGAGGCAGATGGTACAACCGGAGATGTATTCAGATAACTCCGACAACGGAAGGTTTATCTACTGCTAGGTCAGAGACCTTAGCAGATAATCTGGAAGCATCTCCCCCTTCCCTCCTTCTCATCCACACCTGGCTAATGTGTGTGCCACATGGATCTGCTCGCCGGATCCTTGGATACTTATCAGCAGCTATGACAAACCAAGCTGTGACAGTGGACAGGTAATGTCTTGGACAGCGCGGCTCAGTATCTGCTCAACTCTTCAAATCCTTCTCAAGCTTACCATGCCTCAACTAGCAAGCGACTACACCAATGAGACGGAGAGACCACAACTATTCTCTGTAGGTTCAAGCGATACACAAAAAAACATAGCTTTGACGTTTATTAGGGACTCTTCAATGACCTCAGCATTTGAGAAGACGAAATTGAGATCCCGATATTGCATATGCTCCAGATCCTCGAAACAAAGATATCCAAGCACACCTTGAACAGTTGACATTGCGTGAATGGTCACCATCTGTGCAGATGACGCCGAGTTCTATCGGGCGAGTTGAACAACGGCCTTGGCTCAGGTCCGAAGACCGCCACTTGATGCCAAAGAATGATCCTGCGTTAGATCACTTTTTCGAGATGGATGGTGGCTGACACGACTCAGCACCATAGCCAGCATTAAGTGAGTACAGAAAACGACAGCGCAACAAAAGTACAGAGAAAAGAAACCAAAATTGCTTCCTATCTTGCTCCCACAAAGCACAGCCGCCTCTCTGACAACTATATCGAAAGACCAATTGATTCACTGCATTGATGTCGCCGCTTATATGGACTTGACAGCTTGGCACTTTCTATCCTCCATTGTTTCAATGTCGGGAAAACTCTCCGCACTACAACGGATGAGGCTTACACGGGAACGGCCCGGTCTGACAGGAAGAGATTGTTTCCTCTGCCGCTCTGGGTATTAGTTCCGAGTGGTATAGCCAAGCTGACAGACAAGCATGGATCTTCGTTTGATGGTAACATACGAACCAATCTGACATAGCTATGCAGCCTGCAGCAGGTCGGGGTTATGACTTGTCGTGCGGTAAGCAGAGACAAAGACATTAACAAAAACCTGGCCCTGGCTACGAGACCAGATAAAAGTGACTCAGCCCTACGCGTCATTCATTTCAGGGTAAGGACTCCTTGGTTACGCCATCGGTGGTGTCGAAAGCGACAATTTCCTTTCCAATCTTCTCAAAATAGCAGGCGACTAATTTGGATATCTTCATACAACAGTTTGGCTTGTGAAGTAGGAAGCCTACTCGATGGACTCCTATTTCGTCCCACTCAATGTTCAGGTAACTGCATGCTAAATGAATACCTTGCTCTACAAAGTCTTTGATAGTGTTTGGCTGACCAAACAAAGAAGTTTAGATATCGCGCTTTCGCGTTTTCTCAGGGATGCCGTGCGGCCTCAACGCATATCAGCTGATGTGGCGTGTTGCCCGATTGTGAAGAATATCATTTCTCAGCGACTTGAGAATGTTGATAGGCTCAAGCTCGCGTTGAAACCGAGGAGTGGGTATGATTGAGAAAACAAAGTTTTGTTTTCTACCATGTGAGATCACACCACCTACTATTTCATCATATCAGCGGTAACAGCTTTCTTGCACGTTTGAGGAAGCGGTTACGGGGCTTCAAAGCATATATGTGCTTATCCTTCGGGGTTATGTTGCATAACTTCTTCAGAGACCTCAGTAGCACCCCAGCTCAAGCCAATATCGCGTCTATAACAGGATCATGGATGAGCATGTACCAACTTTGTGAAGGTTGAAACAGGTGAACATTGGATTGGGAGATGCATCATCGGATCACAATTTCTGTTCCCTTTCAGTGCATTGCATGAGGTGTTGGGGAGGCTGGATATTGGATTTCCATAAGTGTGCTGCGAATGTGACCCTGGACATGCTGGATGATTCCAATTGCATCTCTGCTGCTCCCAAACGATCAGCTCTTGCTTAGAGTTACTTTGAGTCTCTGTATGTGTGATGCAGCGTCTCTACTACTGACATTCTACGCAGAACCTCTGCCTATCTCTAGTGAGCGTCGCACGAGATTGCGCGCGGCATGCTCTAGATATGATCGCCGATCTTTACGTTCTGTGCAACTCTAGCAAGGAGATTTCCTATGATGGAGAAGATTATGCCTCATATAAGCCTGGTAGTCATACATACCGGGCATGAGATAATTTCCGCGCTGACCTAAACCCCCACGAAATCCCTTGCAGGGTGTTGTTAAACAGACCGACATGCATGTCATTGACGGAATGTTACGTTAATATGTTATGACACAGAATTGACGGGAAGACGGCAGCATGATGCAGGCTTTTCTGGGCAGCCAATATGCATGTCTTGGAATCATCCTGTGGTGGTACTGATTCACATGTCGGTAGTTCTGATAGCATCAACGATATTGGTATTGTGAGTAGTATAGGGTATATCAAACACTCAAACATACTCAAGTATGTGCTGTTGGGACATGAGAAAACAGGAAAGACAGTCCAAGCGAAGCAAAGACAACATAGTCTTATTAGAAGTCCCAAATAATCTCGACGATTAGTCCTCTTTGTGGGGATGCTTTGTGACAACCCCCGACTTTGAGCGGAATAGAATCCGCAATATTCAAAGTCAACTTCACACAACAGATTGTATCACGATGATCTTGTTTTGAAACATTTTCCCCACCAGTTCTTTCAACATGCATCTCTGGATACTCCGTCGTGCAGTGCTCATCCTATTTCCTTAAGCTGTCAAAGCCCCGGCCGCACAAGTAACATTGAGGCTGCCGCTTCAACTTACCCCGAGACATACATAACTATTGAACTGCAAGATCTCATGTATCATGCAAGTTCAAGTTCAAGTCCGAGTTCTCGGTAAATCGTGACGGGAAAAAACACGTCGGAGATCTACCTTTAGGGTCCCCTTCGTCTTGACTTACCGGCGTGACGATCTATGGAGATTTGATCTCGTTCTTTTATCGGCGTTTAACATACGGATTTTGGATTTTCTCCGGAGAGGGGAGTTACACAGCTGAATCGGCGGGGGAGGAAGCTTGATGGAGAAATACTTGTCTTGGCTGCGATGAACAAGCTTTTCTATCGGATCGCCGATCTTGAGCTTGATTCTTCGCGTTGTTAGGGGTCTATGAATCACCAAGAGAAAGCTAATAGCTGAATATTCGTCAATTACGTTCTAGACTACCTATTTCTAATGTCCATCAGGTAGATCCTCAGAATATGCCAGCGAACATGTGTCTAGTTCCCCAGAACCTTTGTACATCTCTTTGTCTACCAAAAGCGGAGGGACTTCATGGCTCGAAAAAACCAGTTGTCGGGGACGGGGGCGCCATCCTCAAGAGGAGTAGCCTCTGGGGTAGGAGTAGGGGTAGTGGTAGAACTTTCCCTGGTAGGAGTCTGAGTTGCAGAAGCGGCCGCTTCAGTGACACTCTCTGTGCTGGAGCTAGAGCTCTTTACCGCGGAGCTGGCAGGTGAAGCAGTAAATGCTATCTCAGTCGTGGTACGAGTCTCAGTCGTTATGCTTGTAATTGTAACTGGTTCTTGGACGGCTGTAACTCTTGTAACGCTTACAGAGGGTTGAGCAGTAGACTCAGATGCTGAATTAGAGCTAGAACCGGAAGTTAACTTGGCAACAGTTTTGAAGGTAGAGTTAGATGTCGACTCAGCAGCGATCGAAGCTTCTGAAGCAGATTCGGAAGAAGAACCAGCAGTGGACTGAGCATCAGCGCCAGATGTTGACTCCGTCCTAGTCTCCGTAGTATTCTGATTAAACAGAGTAGACTCTGAAGCAGGTACAGCTGTCCAGCCAGGCTGTTTAGATGTAGAAAACGTTTCGGTAGGTGCCCAAGTGACTTCCAAGGAGTCAAACGCAGGCTCAGAGGCTGATGCAACCTGAACCACCTGGGTGACAATAACCGTGGACTGAGAAGGCTTTGAAGAAGGTGCATCTGTGGCAACAACGATGACCGTGGCCATACTCGTGCTGGTCTTGGCCTTTGTGCACTTAGACTCAGTGGCTACAACTGTGTTGTTCGATGTAGGAGCCTTGGCTACAGTGGCAGGAGCGATCATAGTAGTAGTAGAAAGGAACTTTGCCACAGTAGGAGGCTCGGAAGTAGAGGCAGCAGCCGTAGTAGACGAGTTAGAGGCTGAAGTAGCGACAATCGTAGAATTTGCGCTGGAGCTGGAGCTGGAGCTGGAGACCGAAGCCGCAGCAATTGTAGACTCCGTGCTGGAGCTGGAAGCTGAAGCCGCGGCAATTGACTGCGCACTAGAGTTGGAGGCTGAAGCAGCAGCGACTGTAGACTCCGTGCTGGAGTTAGTTGCGGCAGCGGCCTGTTCAGAGATCACAGACTTAGGCACGACTCTCCTGTAGAGAGCGTCAGTATCACTGGCTGATGGTGCGGCAGACCTAGTGACTGTAGTTGTAAGGAACGCAACAGCGATAGTGGATGACTGCGGGTTGGCAGTGTTAGTAGTAGTGACAGTGGTGAGAGTAGTAGCAGTCTCAGAGGCAGTCTGCGTCTGTGTCTCTACGGCAGAAGATATAGAGGTACTGGAGACAACGACTGTGTCGGTGGTAGTGAGAGTAGTAAGGAGCGTGGAAGTGGTAGTTGCAGAGTTGACACTTGTTTCGACAAGGAAGATGGTACCAGTTCTTGTAACTGATGTCACACCGGTGGTGAAAGAAGTATCGGTTGTCTCAACTGTAGAGGTGACTGTAGCAACATCCGTCGAAGTGGAGGTCACCGTAGCAGGGACAGTGGCCGTGAGGGTGGAAGTTGAGTTGACTGTTGAAGTAGAAGTGGCAGTTGCAGTTTCTGTAACGGTAGAAGAAGCAACAGCCGTGGTAAAGAATGTAGATGTAGTCTCAACAACATCAGTCGATGTGACAGTTGCTGTCTGAGTAGTAGCAACGGAATCAGTGATGAAGACCGTTGAAGTAGAGTTGACAACTGAAGTTGAAGTCTCAACAGCAGTAGATGTGACGGTCACAGGATTCGTCATCGAAACTGTTGTCGTAACAGTGGCCGTAGAAGTCACGACATTTGTAGAAGTGACGACGTCTGTCTCGGTGGTAGCAGCAGAGCTAGTCACAAAGACAGTAGAAGTAGCAGTCAGAGTAGACGTAGAAGAATCGATATCAGTCGAAGAGATCGTCTGTGTAGACTGGACAGTAGCAGTAACAGTTTGAGTATCAGTGCTCGTAATTCTATCCATGAAAAAGACCGTCTCTGTTACGTTGGAAGTAACCAATTCGGTCGAAGTCGCAGAGACGACATCAGTGGAAAGAATGGTCGAAGTGGATGCGACAACCTGAGTTGTTGTGTCTATTTCAGTAGCAAGGGCAGTCGAAGTGACGACTGCGGTTGTCGTGTCAGTCTCTGTAGCAGAAATGGTCGAGGTAAGGACTTCAGTTGTCGTGTCAGTCTCTGTAGTAGAGACAGTCGAGGTAAGAACCTCAGTTGTGGTATCTGTTGTGGTAGCAGAGCTGATCGAAGTGACGACCTCGGTCGTAGTATCAGTTGTAGTACCAGAGACGGTAGCAGAGACAGTAGCAGTAACAAGAGATGTCTGCGTAGTTGTAGCAGAGCTGGTAGCAAGGACCGTCTCAGTAGCATTGACAATAGAAGTCTGTGTGGTAGAAACGGCCGCCGTCTCCAGGATAGTTGAGGTAGCGTTGACGGTGGTCGTAGCAGTGGCCCAATTGGCCAAATTCTGGGTGGCTGTTACCGAAAGGGTGGTAGTATCGGAGAGCGTGTTTGTCTTGAAGATTGTCTGTGTATCGACAATGACAGTGGTTTTACGGCCAAGTCCAGTTCCATCATCGGTCGCTTCTGCCTCTGGCTCTTGATCCCCATCAGTTTCAGGAGCGAAAGTAGTCTTTACTTCGACAGTCGAGGTATCAGTAGCTGTAGCCTCCGTCTCCGTCTTGGGATCGCGAATGATGGTAGCATTGGCTATCGTGGCCGGATCGGCCGTGACGGTAGCAGTGACTACCTGGGTTGACTTTCTCGCTAGAAGAAGAATTGGTGAGCTGTAAGTCTTTTTGACTCATTATACCGGACTTACCTTTGTTTTTTCGAGTCCAGAATTGAGGAAGAGGAAAAGGAACAGGAGGGACATAAGGCTTAGGGATTCTAGTAATAGTGGGAGGAGGTTGAGGAAGTGCCAAAGCAGTCTCGGCCAGGAGGCCGAGGCCCAGCAGGACGTCAATACGCATTGCTTTGGTAGAGCTGAGACTAGCGAGGGAATAGTCCAGGGGTTTTTGCAAGAAGGAAGAAGAGAAGAGAAGAGAACGCTAGGTGTCGGTACATTTATACATCAGTATTCCAGAGGACGGGGACTTCCCCGCCATCAATGTCGTCGTTGATTCAACCCAAATACCCCCTCTTCTCAGCCATTACATGTTATGGGTGGTGTTGATTTGATATCCGGTGCATATGCTCCGTTTCAACCAATTCCATGTCTACATCGTGGCCACTCTCGGGGCTATAACTCTGTCAATTGAGTTCTAAGTTGCGTTGGGGAGAGGGGAAGTCAGCCCAAATGGTCGAGAAAATACCGCATGGTATCATGGAAGCTTGGGCTTGCCTCCTTGGCAAATCGTTGAGTGAAAAAGGGATTACGTTCAGCCATTTAAAGGCTATGTAAAAGCCCGTGTGTTTTATGCTGAGACTCAGTGGATGGGCTATTAGCGAGACAGGTGCGGATATGATTCTTATACTCATGTCAAAGATATCATAGAAGTCTCAATCGAATGTTGAATGGAAATTGCACCTAGTCCTCCCGAGCTTATATGAACTGATGTCGTTATTTGGACCGGTCAAAAGTGGAGTAACTTCCGTGTGGCTTCCGGTCCGGGTGCTTGTCACGGAGTGGGGCCCGGCGGTATCGAGGAGATAATTCGCACCTCATTTCTCTCCTCAAATTGTATCCTACCAGGTCTATTGCAATCAAGCTCCAGTGCTATAGCCTGAATATTTTAATTATTCATAAACCGAGGTGGCAGTTACACTGTTGGACATGGGTTCACTTATTGAGATGCCTGTCATGGGTATTATTCACCGGCATAAGAACGTTGAATCAAATAGAGTAAACGCTTGACAAGTCAATTGATGCTTAAAACCTGTTACTATTCTTTAGCTTTATCTCTTTATCAAAATGTTTCGTCATTCGGACTTGCGGGTGCTGACTAAATCAATTGCCCCTCCCCCGCGTTTTAGATCAACCTCGTTATTGGACTTGAAGCTGTCAACTTGAAGCTTCATCCATTTCATCCGTTATTCCATAATCCTACGCCAAGAAATCATCACTCTCATCACTGTAAAACTCTCACCTATTGAATCTCATTCATGGATTGAAGAGTCCATCATCGATTTTATAAACCCAATTGCAATCTTGTTCCGTCTTTATCCTATCGCCACTCGGTGTTATCACCACTCCAGCTACATCCCTTCACCGATCATGACGTCTCACGATGCTTCAATGAACGGTCTACCAAATGAAGTGCGTTTCTCAACCTTTTAACCTTCAGACTTTTCAATTGACATTTCCAGATTCTCACATCCATCCTCTCTCCCCTCTCAACCAAAGAGCTACTCTCCTTCGCCACCATCAACCGCCGTATTTACTCTCTGATCACACGTCTCATCCACCAACGCCTCCTCCAAGCTGCTCCCCTCCCCGATAACAAACTCATTCTAGAATGCTACCATCCAAGTGACCAGCTCTACACGCCCTATCTAGCATGTCGCTACCAAGGCTTAGTGACACCGGAAGGCCCTCCTGTTAGTGAAGATGCGACTGAACTAGCTGATCTGCGACGCTTGTATTCTTCCTTCAAACCGGTGTTTGCACCGGAGAATAGAAGTGCCAGAAGAGTACGCAGACGTCCAACGGAAGCTCAACCTTCGGAGGATGTGAATGACGATACAGCGACGCAAGATATAAATCTTGATGACGGAGAGTTATTTTCTCAGTTGATTGCTTCGATTAACCTCGTCAAGGAAGGGCCGAGGAGTGGACTGTTCATAAGCCATGTCAACCTTGTCGATGGAGTCGTACGTGTATTCCGAAAATGGCTTGCCGAGGCGGCGAGCAAACAAGATTCATCTCCCGAGAATGTTCTCTGGATCGACAAGAACAAGGATGTTGGAATTCGGTTCAGTGTTGCCCTTGCGCCGTCTGAGACGATGCCTTTGATTTCGGGGCCTGATGATGATCCGCCAGTTCATTATAAGCTGGTATATGAAGGTTTGCTTCGAGGTCTTGTATCATGATGAAATGAATATGTGCTAACTTATGAAAGAACTTCTTGTTCGCGTACACAACATGTCGGAAGCACTGGAGTTGTCTGCTGTGGAGGAAATGGGAAACTCGGGCAAGACTCTTGTGATCCACGGGGCTTCGATGTAAGATGACCATGAGACTCTCAACATTTTGCTACGCATATACGGGCTCGCAACAATTCAAAAATCATTTTTCTGTATTAGACTTTACATATTGCTGGCTCAATGGCCTTCAGACCAGCGAGGTACATCATCGAGCCTCAATCTAGTCTACCTACTAGATAGCGATCAATATCGCCTTGTTCGCAAACCAAATACTCCATCATCAGCATACATATAGATCATACAATAAATCCCCAGATCATTTCAAAAAAGAAAAAGAAGAAAAGAGACTTAAAGACTCGGGGATCTCTTCCCTGGCGCTTCTCCCATTCGTCGCAGCTCAACGTCACTACCGGAGTCTGTGTCATCCAGGAAGCTTTCGCCGCTCCTCCCAACCTGTTCATCAAACTCTTCCCTCGTCTGTGTCATTTCTCTCTCTTGAAGATTCGTATCCTGTCCGAGGTTCTTGCACCACTCCTTGAGGACCTTGAAACTCGTGACGAAGAAAATGACTGCGTTCCAGAGGCCCTGGAGCGGAAGTACAGCGGCCGTGGCGACGTGGTACTCGAAGGGTGAGTTGCCGGTCAGCCAGCTGTGAATGCGGTTTAAGCTGCTCGGAATCCAGGTCACCAACACACTAAGGGCGAAGAGGAAGCTCGTGCGCAGATAAGCCTTCTTTATAGGGTCGTCGATGACGAATTTGCTGAGGGTTCGGTTGGTCGCTACGTGCATGCGACGCAGGGGCGAGCTATTAACTCGGTCTTGGATGACCCCGGGGGATATAGAGGTTGAGAAATAGTGACTGTTGGATCCTTGCACTCCTCCGGGGGGTTCGTCGAAGGAGACTTGAGGTGTTGATGAGCGTGCTGTGTAAGCGGGTCTCGGAGGATCGGGGAGATGGTTCGTTGAGGCCGTTGCGGCCGTTGAGTGGACGACTTGGACTTCGGTGACGATGGTTCCGTAGAAGCAGTCTTGGGGGACTGTGAGGAAGTCGACTTGTCTCTGCTATATACATTAGTCTAGTATCTTATATGTGAAAGAATATTACTTACACCTTGAGAAGGCTCAATAGGGGCTGGCTCTCTACTCTTGGAAGCAGACAAACTCTTGAGTCTGTTTCGAGACCGAAACACATGATATCCAACCATAAAGTAGAAGATCAGTGATCCAGCGATACACACCCAGATGAGCATGTAGTAAGTGTAGATGCGAATGTTTTCCCAGTCCCGGTTAACCCAGCACCAGATCTATCCATGAATCAGCTACCAGTATCATTCTTGTAAGGAGGAAACTTACAGTGGCTTGACCAAACACAAGGCCGCGGTTCGGGTTTCTAACCAGAAGCAACGCAATGGCAATAGCAAAAGGGCCACCGTAACAAATGAGACAATACACCCACCACCATCGTCGGAACGAATCCGGACTGGCGCGGAAGAAGAAGACGAGAAAGACGTTGAAGGCCATGGCGAGTGACCACCAAGGATCAGACTGCATGAACCTATAACTCTTGTCAGTTTGTGATAAAGAGACGACGGCAAGCTACTCACATATGGAACATGAAGCTCTGCGCCTGACAGAGAGGCGAAGAAACACCAAGTTCCAAACCATCCATAGCGATGATACTCGCACAGCTAGCCCCGACATTGGCAACACTGGCAAACACTATAAAAGTATTCTGCACATTGCGAACACGCGGGACGAGGGCGTAGGTGATGAATATCAAAAGCACAGAGATCAAGCTGACAGATCCTCCAATGCGCTCAAACAGTACGAGTGTATGTCTCTGACTCTCATCCAAAAGGTCAGAGCCTCGCCCCGCGATGAACTTGAGCGTCATCTTTTCTTTTTTGTTTCTCAAGATGATTCTTTTCTCGTTTCCCGAGTCCCAGACAAGGGGATGGGTAGCGAGTAGCAAGAATATCCTGTCCTTGAACAAAAAGTGTGAGGGATTCGAGTGATGGTAAATAAAAAGGGCAGAATGAGTGGATGGATAGAGGTAAGGTAGGTAGCCGATTTTCTCTTTGCGTAACTAGAAAGGGAAACAAAAGACGAGAAGGCGCGAGTTTGTTTTTGTTTAAGCGATGGGAGAAGAAAAGGATTGTGGAGAGTAGAACAGAATAGTAGAGAAAAAGGGAAGAGAGAGTGATTCAAGATGGGCCAAGTCGAGATGTGGTGTCACCTCCAAGAGCTGCACGTACCCGTTAGACGAGGGATCTTTTGACTGTGTTTCTCTGATCTATGAAGGAGATGAGAGGGGATTTATTTGTATCAACATTAACACATAATTCAGTAGAGGTCAGTGTCAATTATTCAGTCCAACAAACAAGAAGCACAATCCTCTTGGCCTTACAACTATCTCTGATTATCTACCCAATCTCTTCCTCTTCTCACCCTCCTCTTGACTACAAATGCTTCCAGAATCGAAACGCTTTTCTCTCTGCAAGTTTCCCACCAACGATTTAATTACTGTCTTGGCTGCGCAGCTGCGGTGCAGTGCAGTACCAATACTCGAACTACAAAATTGGTTCACCATCTAACACTGTCACTTATCACTTCTCACCATCGATAGCCTTAGCCTTAATCTTGGCACTTCCCCAGACTCAACGGTAATCCCCAAGCCTGCCCATCTCCCGTCAAGCTAAACAGGAACCAACAACGTGCAGTCTATACCGTAAGCGGTGAAGCAAGTAGGCTATATCTCCAACCTCGCCCCATCCGTGCAGACAAACATGACAGCCTCGAGATCTCTCCAGAGTCTTGGCATCGCATGGCAATCGAGAAGAATTACAGGGGTAAACAGTAACAATAAGAGCAAACAAGCACCATCTCTCGACTATCAACGGTCTTTACCACCAACATTCAGCCTTCCTTCTCTCCGAAGCACTAACTAACTAATCTTTTAATTCAGCTTTCTACATCTTTCACTATCATCTAATTGCGGTCAAGAAGCCTCGTTCTCCCAACTTTGATTAAAAGCTGTACGCTCCCGTGGGCTGAATCAGAGTGTGACATCACCCCCATCCAACATCTCAGCGCAGACTCGAGTTTGATTGCCGGATTTTCTCTCATCTCTCATTCTCTAGCCTCTCGGTCGCGTGGGAGAGGATGAAACGTGGCGGGTGGCGGCTGCGACAAACAATACCTTTGATCCAATTACCATCTGCAATCCCAGGACTCGCCTTCTGCCCACTACAAAGTGCATACACATTTGCCTGGGTATATACAGTGTATGGTAATTCTTGCATTAGCCGCTGCTATTTCGGGCAGGGCCGTTAAAGTGGCTATCAGGGGAGGCGTCTGTCAGCTAATCACGCGCAGCATATTCGTCTTGTTGGCTGCTGTGGCTGGCTGATTCTACCATCAGGCTGTGAGATGAGAGAACTCTCTTGCTTCCAGAACATCAACGGTCACATAACTGACCACTAGTACACGTCTAACCAACATGACAGTATACAAGAAAATATCACATGAAAGGCGTATGGCACTTTATACCGTGCTTGACAGCAGACGTCAAGGTAGGAGAGACAGGATGTTTGCTATGTACTTATGATCAATTGACACTGATCGCTGATTTACATACTCGTGACTCAATTTACAACCCTGTTTGGACCCATGTACCACCGATCGGTTTTCCCCTCCTCTTAATGATAAGTCATAAATACTCTTACAGTGTGTAAATGAAATCGGGTCGCTTATCGCCCATCTCGTGGATCTCCTCGGCAGACTTGCCCTCCAGGAGGTGATCCCGTTCACCCGCCAACCGTTTCTTGTTCTCAAGGGCAAGCATGGCATACATCAGGAGACTGCCACAGAAAATGGCCCCAAACATGTATCCCAGAACTGTGCCATGACCCTCGTAGAAACGAGGACTGTTGAAAAAGACGTTGCTGCTCACAACACCGTTGAGGTTGCCCCAACCTATGACAAAGCCGAGAGTGATACCTCGCTTGTACACACCCTCAACGTTGTTGGCGACCCAGCTGATGGTAATGGGGATGACAGGGTAGATACCGAGAGCACCCAAGAAGCATCCAGTGTATTGCACAGCAGGGTTTGTAGAGGCGATGAGCATGATGAAGCCTGCCATTCCTATGGGAGCCGCAATCAAGTTGAAGATGCCTCGCTTGTTAATCCTGTCCGAGTAGATACCGACACAAATAGTGGCGACAGCTGCCAAGGCATAGGGTGGTACACTGAGAAGCTGATTCTTGACGACTGCCTTCTTGTCGGTAAAGGCCATGTTTTGGATAATGGTCGGTAGGAAGACACTGAAGGAGTACAGGGGCATCAGGGGTCCCATATAGATAAGCATACCCACATAGGTCTTCCAGTCGGTAATGGATTGCCAGAAATACTTCATCTTGAACTTTTCGTCTTTAGCCGAAGACTGCTTATCAGCAGCGAGTCGGTAAATAACACGAGCTCGCTCCTTTTCGTCGAGAAACTTGGCTTCTGTGGGAAAGTCGTGAACCATCCAGAACGAGACGATACCAATAATGATCGTAAGAAGTCCTTCGATGATAAAGATCCAAGCCCAACCAGCAATTCCAGAAACACCATCCATTTTCTGGATAGCAGCAGCCAGCAGACCGCCGAAAGATCCAGCAAGAGCAGCAGCTGAGAAGAACCAAGCCGCGCGGGCACCGAATTCGGATCGCTTATACCAGCAGGATAGGTAGTAGTTGATTCCGGGAAAGAGTCCGGCTTCTGTGACACCAAGAAACCAGCGAGCAGCCATAAGACCATCCCAGTTCTTGACGAAACCCATACCCAACATGGCTGCTCCCCAGAGAACCCTGCATTGTCGGTCAGTTGCTGTGTAGGCATTTCTGCATTGGTGCGAAAACTTACATGATGGCAGGGATAAAGATTGAAGGCTTGGACCACTTCAAAAGAACATTGGCCAGCGGTTCGAAGATGGCGTACGAGATGTAGAAAATGGTCAAAGTCGCATTGAACTGCGAAGTGTTCATGTGCACATCATCGAGGAGACCAGCGATTTTGGCATTGCCGATGTTGGTTCGGTCGAGGAAGCAGATGAGGTAAAGAAGGCAGAGCTGATGTTGTTAGTCTGTTGTTATATCTCATGGAGCGCGGAGTTGTCATACCCAAGGCACAAGCTGCATATCAATCTTTCGGAGTAGCTTCTTCTCCTGAAACCTTGTCAGTACATATTTATCAATATTTGACATAACATGTGCTACTCACAGCTTCCTGCTTCTCAGCCTCGCTCAACCCAGCATCAGGGTCAGCAACTACGAGGTCAACCTCAGAGGTCGAGGCCTTCTCGTCGAAGGGTTCCTTTCGATCGTAGTCGCTCATGTTGATATACTCCAAACAAGGGTTTTCGTATCTCTCGGGATTCACCAGGGAGATGGTAAAGGGTAGAAGTAGGCCCGGCCTCTTTGAGGATAGCGGCGGATCAGAAAAACGTGGGAGGAAGGAACTGGTGGGGGACAAGAGCGCAGCAACCAGCCGAGACAGAAGAGGAAGGAGGGGGAGGACCAGATGAAAAGAACACCGGGGAGGAGGAAGGAGAGGCTCAAAAAAAGAAGTTTTGAGACTCAAGGAAGGTGCAGCGTAGGGTAGCGTACTGTCTATCTTCGTCAACCGAAAATGCGAGACAAGACAACAAGAACGAACCCCAGACGCGGGAGTGACGGTGCAACAGGAGAAACGAAACCCTTCCTTTGCGTTTCGAACGAGGCGAAAGGACGGGAGATCCGATAGCAAGAAGAGTTATCGAGGCCGTTTTCTTGTATATACTTTGACGGTGAATATCTACTCAAGTTATGCTTGCAACTGACGGGGATGAAGCCTTTTAATAGTTGAAGTAGAAGAAAACGAAGGCCTCACTTGCACTCTTACACCCCCAGCGTGTGGAGATTGAAGCGCCTACATTTCTTTGCCAAGAAAGAAAGAAATACATCCTCGTCGAGAGCTAACGATGATAGTGGATAGAAAGAAATAGGAGTGTTAAGAACGTATGCAGCCACAACACTCTCACCTACGCTTTCTCTCTCACTTACAACCCTCACCCATGTCTGCACCAGATATTTTGATCCATTTGTCCGTCCGCCACTGCAACCGACAGGAGCTTCCATTTACCGACGAACCACATCCCAGAAATCCTTTGAGCATATCCCCAGCTGTCATGTCTCAGGGAGGGGTGTACAGCCATAATCATATCCCGGGATCTAACGATGGGATCTTATTTCTTTCTCTGCGGGGTACCTTTGCAGGGAAATACAACCCTTGTAGTCTATGCAGCGCAGCGGTGACTTGATAAAGAAGAAAATGGGACATCATTATGGAGCCCGGCAGATGGGCTATGTAACGCCAGACATGACATGCAAGAGCACAGCACAGGACTGTACGGCTTCCTTTGTGCGTCCGAGGGGCGGCCACGCGAGATGGCGTTCTGAGCGTGTTAGGGCATGTTGCTCAAGTGCGAGGTGTGAGCCGCGATAGGAAGAGTAGAGAAGAGTTGGAGGGGTAAATGGGAGAGAATAGCATCCATTGTTTGATACCTGTTGGTCATCAAGGATACAGACTAATTCTTGTTTATTAGTCTACCTTGCCTCTCAATGGTACTCCAAGAACTAACGTTAGTTCAAGTCTATTTCTCCAACTTCTTTATTAGTCTATCGAGTATTATTCTGATCGAACTGTGTACCATACTTCGTCGAATACAGTTGAATTGTATACATGAGGACGTCACGTCATCACAGAATCTGCTGCCCTTGTGTCTTTGAGTGACGGGTCATGTCATCCCATCCCAACTCATCTCATCTCTCTCAGGCCAGGCCACGCTCCGCACTCACACAGACGCAAACATGTCCTTAAAGAGATACTCGGGTACTTGTTTTTGTTTGTCTCCATCTCAAAACCCTTGGCACTGTTTCGCCTCCCTGCCGCCTCTTATTTTAGCTACTTACGCTACCAAATACAAGCTTTATCCTTTTTCTTTAGTTTGCCGTTGGCATCGGATCCGCTGTTTGTCTGCTTTGCATTAGTTGAATCAAACGCTTTCAAGTCACCCCTGTATTCCCGCACCATTTACAGCAAGGGTTCAGTAAGATATCATTGCTCTTAATGGCCTTGAATGGCAGTTTGCGTGTCCATATGACCATCTTCTTACAACTATTAAGCGATATGTCAAAGCATTGACTAGATGATATCTAACAAGAAATAGAATAGAATATCAAGCTTGGATAGTTCATTTACAGCATTCATACCCCTGCTCCCACTTAACCGAGGACGGTAGACATCATCAGAGTGACAAACCCAACCATAAAATACCAACCAATCATTCGGTGATACAATCAAATTCTCAAAAAGAAAGGCTATCCAACCACACCCTTCTTACACGGTCCAGTCCCGGCGGCAAATCCGTAGCGTGCGGTGCAAACACCGGGAACCTATTACTGCCTGGCAAAGAAGGGTGTCATGTCGCCTGGAACTGGAACCTCAGCCCGCTAAAAACGTGTTGGAGAGACGGTGACGGCACGTTAGGGAACCTGCATATTGAGGCTTGGGGCTTTTCATTTCTGGAACGTGGCCTGGAAGGGTTTCTGGCCAGTCGTTTTGTTAAGCCACTCCGTCAATGTCGTTAGCACGGCATACGGTCAGTCGGAGATGCAGTTGGGATTTTCTCAGCTCGGGTAGTTACAGAGTGAAATAAGACCTTATGATGCTTTACGATACTATACATTGGTTAGGTATAATACATTGTTTTGGTGATGAGACATGCAGATATCAATAGGCTTTCTCAGAGATCTCTAATCGCCTTTCACTTATCTCCAGGCAGCAATAGAATGCGATGCATTATCTATGTATTTGTCAATTAAATGTATTTGAATATGATAGTATCATCTCATCCTCTTCTCTCCATTGTTAATGTTACCCCATCTTTCCCCGCAATCACCATTTTAGACTACCCGTTCCCCCGCGCAAGCCATGGATCCATGATAGCTCCAAACTATCCCTAGCTCTTCTCCGCATCCATCAACGAAGTCAACGTTCTTTTCCTCATCCATCTCATTCCATGTCAAGAGGAAGATGCAATGGCAACCTCCGCGTCATTCTCAGCTGTTTATCCCCACCCTTTACGAAACCATCTACTGCTACTGGCTCTCAGGGATGGGGAGATGTTGGAGTGGTCTGATGAACCGCACGGTAGTGACGCGGTGGCAGAAGCCCGCTCATCGCCGTAGCGGCCGGTAAAGTCTCCGGTAAATCTAGAGCACGATATTGGCTATCTTTCTCCAAGAAGGCCATCTCCAACTGGCTATGAAGAATATCACCAAGGCACACTATTCACGAAGACGGCCATACCCAAGGATCAGCCACACGGAGATCCACCGCCGTTGTTCGTCCCCGAAAGAGTCTCTATCTTCCGATTATGAACTGTTCATGAGGTTGCTTGTAAGGTTTCCCCGGATCTAAGAGAATCAGCATCAAAGTCTGGGGGGCGAAGATGCGGTTCCGCCTTTGAATCTCACTTCCCCGGAGTTTAAAGGCTGCGTTCGAGATCTCTGGGATGATGCCACTTTTTATGACCCAAGTAAGTATTCACTGGTCTAGATGTAAGTGTGTAATTGGTTTCAGGTAAAACATATCAACAAGTAAAGATTGGGATGGTACGCTATGTTGCTGCAAAGGTAAGGAAGTTGACCGAGTGTCCCAGATAACAGCTCATATCAGACAGATTACCAAGTCAACGTAACCATAGTTCATCAAGCTAGACTATCCAACCGAGTCCTCATCGCATAGTCTCTTTACCATCAGCGATGTCAAACCTTGAACAGAGTTTGCGGTAGTTTCATGCTCAAATCCGTAATTACATACGCCGCCTTCGAACAAAGACTCCCAGGCCGCCAAACGTTCATCCCAACTCACTCACCCAGACCCTGTTATTCAGTGACATAACCCATGAAACGAAGGCCATCGACTTAAGCTTAACTACAATACCTCACCGCAAGGAAACCAGCATCACGATCTATTTCCGGAGATGAACGGCTGATTGCATTCGATAAACTCACAAACCCAGCATATCATCCCCAATAATACAGCCCCGTGACTTGGCGATAGTGCCCAGTTACACAACGCTATGCAGCCAACCCTGCATCTACAACAGCATTAGAGTGTGGTCATGGCATGGGCTCGGAGGACCCAGGTAACAGGATCTACGTGCGGGTGGCTGCAAGATACGAGATTCCTTTCTCGTATATCACTGCATAGTCCAGGGGGATGGGAGTTAGTAGTCATCATTGTGCAACGCCAACACGTGGTTCGTCAATAACATTCCGATGGCTCGCACTTTCCCATGTTCTAATTGATCATTCCAATCATTTCTGTCTTCTTTTACTACGTTAACTTCTATCCATCTAAGCAGCTGAGGAAAGTCCAAGCTCCTTGTAGAAGGCTTCTGAGCTGGGCTCTCGGCCGAGGAACTCCTTCAGGAATTCCATCTCAGGGATACTTCCACCTCTCTCAAGCACGGTGTGGCGGTATCGTCGACCTTCCTTTCCGTCCATGGGGTTCTTGGCGAAGAATGAGTGGAACATGTCGAGAGAGAATACCTCAGAGTAGAGGTATCCATAGTAGCCAGCATCGTATCCACCAATAAAGTGGCCGATCCCAGCGTGTCGGTTACCCCATTCACTAATAATGAGTTAGCTTCAACATTCAAACAAATCTTTGCGCAAATACTTACTATCCCTCTCCAAGGTCTTCAGGACCCTTGGTGCCGGAGATCTCATGTCGAAGCGTGTTCCAGGTTCGGCCGGCGTTAAGCTTCTTGACGGCCTCGTGAGACTCAGGGGTGTGCACAGTCATATCAAACAGACCAATAGTAAGCTGTCCAAGTGCGCCAATAGCTGAGTTGAGACGCTTCGTGGAAACCAACTTCTCAATGAGCTCATCAGGAATCTGCTCCTGTGTCTCCCAGTGCTTAGACAGTGACTTAAGCACGCTAGGAGTCCAGCACCAGTTCTCCAGCATTTGAGAGGGAGCCTCGACAAAGTCAAGCACCGTGGAGGTTCCGTGGAAGTAACTGTAGCGGGTGCGTCCAGCCAAGTCGTGAATGCCATGACCCAGCTCGTGGAACAGAGTCACAACCTCGTGGTGCTTCAGCAGAGAAGGCTTCTTGGGGGTTGGCTTGCTGAAGTTACAGACAAGGGCAGTAACAGGGTAGTGCTTCTTGCCGTCCTCAGTGACGTAACCAGGCTCCAGGTTGAAGTTGGCGTTGTGACCATACTTATTGTCACGAGGGTGAAGATCGAGGTACAGGTATCCGTTGAAGTTGGAGCCTGAAGCCTCGTCATCCCAGACACTGTAAATCAGAACATCCTCGTGCCAAACAATATCCTCGGCCTTTCCAGTAGGACTGAGTCTAGCTCGCTCCTCGGGCTTGAGCTCAACAAAAACGAAACCGAAGATTTCCTCGAAAATCTTCAGCATGCCAGCGAAGGTCGACTCAACGGGGAAGTATTGAGAGATCTTAGCCTCATCAACACTGTACTCCTTCTCCTTCTGGATTCGGGAGTAGAATGATGTGTCCCACATGTAGAAGCTGTCGTCGAATGAGAGGCCACGCTCCTCATAATCCTTCTTCTTGTACTCCTTGAGGGCGTTAATCTCCTTGGCGCCACCCTCGGCAAGTCGTGTTCGAAGGTCGTCCAGGAATGATCGAACAGCGGCGGGGCTCTTGGCCATCTTCTCCTCAATGCGCAGAGCTGCGTGGTTCTCGTAACCGAGAAGTCGTGCAGCCTCATCTCGGAGGGTAATGATCTCCTGGAAGATAGGAACGTTGACATTGGCCTGCAGGTTCGGTTAGCTTTTTCGATTAATCAAGCACCAATTGGATCTTACCTTGTTGGATTCCGCGATAGTGTACTTGCGACGGGTATCGGCGTCGATCGCATACTTGATAAGCGGGAAGTAATGGTTGTACTTGAATGAGAGCTTAACCTTGCCCTCGTTCTCACCGGTGCCCTTCTCGAGTGAGTCGACGTCAATGTCGTCAGAAGGAACTCCCTTAAGCTCCTCAGGAGTAAACCAGATAGCTCCCTTCTCCTCGTTGAGGTTTGTCTGGCCCTTGATCTCAAGCTCGCTCAGACGCTTCTGGATCTCCTTGAATCGGTCTCGCTTAGGTCCAGCAGGTAGACGAAGCCCGTTTCGGATGTACTTATTTCTCTCCTTCTCGAGAACGTGTGCCTGCTCCTTGGTGAGGTCCTGAGATTCTCTGTTGGCGAAAGCTGCGTCGACAGCGTTGAAGATATCCTCTCGCATGTTACACTCGATACCGAAGTCGTTGAAGACTCTCTCAGACTCGGTAGAAGCATCACGAAGCTCCTTGTCTGTTGAAACATGGTGGTAGAAGGTCAAGATGCGACGCTGAGTGGCAGCCAGATTCTCATCTACGAGGATAGGCTCGAGGACATTGGCGAAAGAAGCCTTGTCTGCGGTGACATTGGCCGCGACAGAGTCGAGGACATTCTTGGTAGCATCGCAGAGCTTCTTGGTGTCGGCAGCGATCGAGTCGGGGGTGGCGGTGAACAGAGGCGGCGCCTGAGGAGGGTTACGATACTTGTCGGGAGTAACCATGGTGGTTGTTACAAGCTGTCTTGTTGAAAGTATAGTTCGTGGAGCTTGGAATCTTAAATGATTCGCAAGAGAGCCGAGGCGGGAGAAAGCTCTTGAGGAAGCCAGAGTGACGGCGACAAAAAGGAAGAAGAGGGAGAGTAGGAGGAGGAGGAGGGGCCGGCGGGGAGCACGCTTGTCCAGCTTGGATGATTGGGATGGGACGGGATGGGATGGATGAATGAGGTGAATGCTACCTGGAAGGTAAGCCGATTGGTTTGAAGATGGTCGAGTCTCGGAATTGAGGCAACTCGCAGTCAAAAGAGGGGTCTTTTTCAACGAGACTAATGCGATTATTCCGTGTCTAGGCGTCAAAGGCGTTGAAAAGGCGTTTATTGAAGATGCGGCGAGATGGGGCAATTATTGAGAGGTGCAGCTTAGAGCTTCCCACTTGGACCTGGACCCGCTCTCAGGCCAGCGAAATCGCGGGGCAGTCGGATGCGGTGTCATGATCACGGCGGCTAATGAGGATTCGAGGTGAATCATGCATAATATGGGCGATCAAAACAATGGCATTATAGGCAATGTGAGTCGCTGTAGAAGATTGATTGATTGTTTTACCAGAAACAAGCATTTTCAATGCCGAGTTATTCAGACAAGCTGTTAATGACCTCACTGAGCGTTGGCTGCCATGACAACTCCACCAAAACCAAATCGAACCATACGCAATCAAGAGACACATAGAGCTTCATTTAGTAACTCCCTACTCGCCTCCCAATTATCTACCAGAAATCCAGACATGCTAGTGCTCCGCACAATGGCAGCAATAATTCATCATTTCGGCGTATCCATAACCGATTCCATCCATATCCATAATCAAACAAGCAAACGCCGGTCCGTCAACGCAGATGCAAAACCTATTCCGCCCCTATCTTTACAGTATTGTATTTAGTTGGCGAGAATGGTTCGCACGAGGTCTGTTGAAGTCTTGTTAGTCGCTGCTCGAATTGTTTTTGCTGTAGAATTGTACGTACCAGTGTAGTTGACCTGGCCTGAGCTGGTGTCAACAGCCTTGAGGAGCTCATCGACCTCCTCATCGGTCATCTTCTCACCCAGGTTTGTCAAGATGTACTTGAGTTGGCCGACGCCGATGAAACCCGTCATATCCTTATCAAACACTTGGAAACCACGGCAGTATTCCTCAGGCTCGCCGGGGTCGCGGAAACCACCGGGGCGGTTCAGCACGCGCTGGAATGTCTCGAAGTCGACTGCACCGGAAAAAGTCAGTAAACATGGCAGGTTTTCGTTCGTCGCAGAGGTTCTACTCACACTCGCTACCAACATTCTTCTCGAGGTCCTGAATCTCAGCGAGGGTAGGGTTCTGGCCACAGGCGCGCAGAAGATCACCGAGGCTGTCAACAGTGACACGACCATTTCCGCGCTTGTCGAACAGGGCGAAAGCCTCCTTGTAGTTGGTAGAAGCCTGCGATTCGAACTTGTTGTTAGACATGATTGCTTTGTGAGGTGGTTGAGTTGTATATGTGAAGATTGCGATGCGATGCGAATGCGAATGTTGTGGTGGTTATCAAGAGATGCAGAAGGATGCAAGATGAGGAAAACCAAGAGTTTGTGCCGCGCGATCTGATGGGAAGCAAAACCAGCCAACTGCCAACTATTTGGGCGACTTCGACTGAATCCGTCGAATCAGAAGGCGGGGTGCATTGTTTACGCATGCGAATTAAGGGGTGTCCGGGGCAACTGGAGCTCACTCACCATTTTTAGGTTATTTGGGGTTATTTGGAGGGGTTGTAGTGGTTGGCTGTAGTGTGGCTGGTCAACAAACAAAAATAATTGACTTTCAAGATGTTTCCAAGATCAGAAAAATGGTGTTGAGAGGTTGTAAGATGGAAAAGACAGAAAAGAGGAGCCAAGATTGCATTCCATGTGCATTTGCTCTCCACGCTCTGGCCTCCCTGGTGTCTTTTGGCCAGAGACTGACGGGGCAACGGGGTCATTTCATGGGTCAACTTGAGCCATGTCATCAGAGACAGAATAGCACCACTCTATTATTCCTCTACACTACTCACTCTATTTTGTCAGGCTTACACTAACGCCTTTGGCGGTGAAACTATTGAAACTGGAGTAAGTAATGCAAGGCCCCTTTAACCATCACATTGAGAATTATGTACGATATTACCATAAAACATTGGGCAGATATTCTTGCACAAATCACAGCTCTTACAATGACGTCTCCAATGTCACCGTGGTGTTGGTTAAAGTATCATGATGACTTTCTGTGATACTAGCGAAGTCTCATGGCAAGCCTACGGACGACATAAAAGATTGAAAGAGTCATGACATGATGCTATTAAAGCAGAGTATCCTTACCGCTTCTTTCTGCACCTATCATTCCTTTTTCTTTGTTGCTGTATTCTGATTGAATGAACAGCCTCTTTGGGTGCTCTGTACCATACGTAACCAGCAGCATAAATTGTGTTATCTCTGCAATATTAGAAACAGTGTCCGTTCTCTTTCTGCAATCTCTTTGCCTTGAACACATAGAATTGATGCTTAGACCATCCTATCACATTTTAATCGACGTCATGTTTTGGAACTCGCTTATCTCTTTCCATGAGCCGAAATCTCATAGACATGTCCTTTAAATCTGGTCGCTTTTGTTTCAGTAACGTGAGCCATCTAATATCGATTGAAACAATACCAAGACCGAACGTATTGGAGTTTCTCGTAAAACTCAATCGCTTATCATGTCTTGTGGCTATTCCGGTGTACCGAACGTTATCAACTGGCGCATGGCTTACCCTGGAGATTTGCCCAAGCCAGCATGTATTTAAGATAGCTGGCCGCAAAGCCACATACTGTTGAAGTCGACAACGGTAAAGAAAACTAATCAATTAGAACCGAGCAGAGAGTCTGGTTGGATGACTTTCCAAAACGTCCAGAAGCTTAAACGGCGGCAGCGTTTCTCAACGGCTGTATCATTGACACTCAAGAATTCAGGTACTAGGTCTGGTCATGCACGCTGCTAAACGAGCCGCTGCCGGACGATAATTGTCGTTTATACCAAGAATGACTCCTCACATGGGAGCAAATCTCCAATTTGTTGATGCTCAGAATAGATCGTGATTTATAAGTGCTTGAAATGCCGCGGAGTTGTGATGCAACACAAGCAATGGCTGCAGCATATGGCGTCTTAGGTAAAGCCCCGCAGCCGACACCTTTATCCTCGGCAGAACATATCTTGCAACATCAGAATACACAGAAGCACATACAACTTGTTCAAAATGGCAACTGAAGCTACTGTCCGCAAATTCTTTGCTTCATCTGCTTACGCAGTTGCAGGCGCCAGCTCTAACCCTGCTAAATTCGGTCACCGCGGTAAGACCTACCTGTTCATTCATATATGGAACCACGTTTCACTCATCATGACCTCTCGTAGTCTTTGCCTGGTACCTTCATCATGACCTGCCTGTCACTCCCATCAACCCGGGGTCAGAGTCGATCAATGCGCTGAACAAGGACCATCCTACTGTTCCTAACGTGTCAGCACTTTCAAACCCTACTCAGACTTCTCTTTCGGTCATCACGCCCCCAGCAGCAACTCTCAAGGTGCTTCAGGAAGCTAAGGAGAAGGGTATTCCATCTGTTTGGCTGCAGCCTGGCAGTTTTGATGATGCTGTTCTCGACTTTGCCAATGCCCCAGGAACTTTCGAAGCTGTAGTTGCTGGAGATGGTGGCCGAGGTTATGAGGGATGGTGTGTTTTGGTTGACGGTGAGAAAGGATTGAAAGCTGCAGGAAAGCTGTAGATGAGTCTCTGTGATATAAGAGAGGAATACATCACACAATGTTATGATTATAGTCCTGTGAGCTGTAGCTGTGAGATATCACCTAGTGTAGATTTTGAGGCCCATTGCTAATAATAGCTAACCGAGAATAATTCGGGCAACTCGAAGGAATCCTTGTCAAAACAATCGAAATATCGTCTCGTTAGACACTTGGTTATCGTGTTTATACGTAATATTCTCTGGGGGTAGAGAGTGAGTCCCTCAATCCATGTTTGGATCTCTGGGGTTGGCCGACCCACCAAAGTAAACAAACGCGCTGGGGCCCACCCTTCGACCGCTTCTTTTGCTCGATCAATTCCGTCCCGTCGCAGCAAGCGAGTATCACGAATTCCTTCCACAACAACAAACTGTTTACTCAACCTCGAGGTAATAGGTAGTATACCTTTTGGTACGACTTGCGCAACTAGAATTTGCTTCAGCGGATACCAATTCTGTCATGAGCGCAGTCATTTCTTGATTTCCATTTTATTTATTCTTGCTTAGTTGCGACTTTGTTCTCCAACTTCGATCTTTTGCCGACGCATCGCGTCTCGATTAAAGACCTCTACCCTTGACCGCGCTTTCACGCGCATCGAATCTACAACCATGTCTTTCGACGACATTACCGACCAATATATCACCTACGAGAGCCGATTGGCGTCCTTCCAGAAGAACTCCAAGAAGAGAGGATCTGCAGCAAGCGGACGAGGCACCAAAGCTCTCAACTGGCCTCACAAGTCCATTACCCCCGATAGCGTATGCTGCCGTCTTCACGCCAGTTGCAACAACAGCTAACAATCTCGTAGCTTGCTCGCGCTGGTCTTTTCTTCAACCCAACACCAGAAAACCCCGATAATGCCCAATGTTTCCTATGTCACAAAGGCCTCGACGGCTGGGAAGCCAACGACGACCCTCTTGTCGAACACTTGAAGCATGCTCCCGAATGCGGTTGGGCAGTTGTCGCCGCGATAGAATCCGATATTGGAGATTATGCGCAACAAGAACCCGACCAGCCATACATGAAGGAAGCTCGAAAGGCAACTTTTGCTGGCAGATGGCCCCACGAGGGCAAAAAGGGATGGAAGTGCAAAACCAAGCAGCTAGTCGATGCAGGCTGGAAATACACACCGACTGAAGAGTCGGATGATATGGCCACCTGTACCTACTGCCAACTTGCGCTAGATGGTTGGGAACCTGGCGACAAGCCTCTGTGAGTATTACAAGGGTCATAACTACGGCATTAACTAACAAAGCATAGTGACGAGCACTACAACCGATCCCCTGGCTGCCCATTCTTTATTCTACTACAAGCGAAGAAATCGAGTAAACCCAAAGCCGCACGCGCTTCCAAAACATCGCGCTTGTCTGTCCAGTCCGTCGCTGCTTCAGAAGCGCCTTCAATGAACGAGTCAACAGCCGCTATCGATGACAGTGTTATGACAACGAGCTCGACAGCAACAGGCGGCAAGAAGACAAAAGCGCGTAAAGCGACTTCCAAGGGACGAAAAACAAAGGCAAAGAAGGAAGCTCCAGCTGAGGACGTCGAGACATCTCTACAAGATGAAGAGCCATCCAAGCTTTCTCGGGGAAAGAAGCGAGACAGCTCAGCGATAGAAGATGTGAGCATGGCTACCTCGGATGCGCCACCAGGCAAGAAGCGCGCAACTCGCGTTGTCAATGAGTCTACGGTAGAACAAGACGAAGACTCAGACATGGCCGAAGCTCCTGCCCCGAAGAAGGGCGGCAAGAAGAAGGCGACCCGAAAGCCTACAGCCAAGTCATCGCACGACGTTTCTACGACATCTATTACAGAAGAGGTGGTCTCAACAGGCTACGAAGCAACTCCCGGAACATTCCCAGACGATGATGAGATCGAGCGACAACTAGAGGCGGATCTTGAGAACCAACTTACTGAAGATGAGGAGTTGACCTTCGACTCCGATTCAGAAAGACGCCAGAAGAAGGAGAAGAGATCGAAGTCGTCTATGGCTAGGGCTGAGCAGCAGGAGTATTCACGAGACTATGCTATGCTGAACCCTGAGCCTGTCGTGCCAGATGAGGACGAGATCGATGATGATCTCAAGGCCTTGCAAGCTGAGATGGAGGTCAATGAGCCTGAGCCCGAGCTTGAACACGAGCCTGAACCAGAGCAAGAGGCGGAACCTGAGCCTGAACCCGAAGCTGAGCCTCAGGAGCTAGAAGTTCCAAAGAAAGGCCGAAAGGCCGGTACACGCAAAGTGTCAAAACAGTCCAAGTCGAAGAAGACCAAAGCAGCTCCAGAACCCGAGGAAGATGAGGCTGAGCTCGAGCAAACACAAGCCGAAGAGACTGAGCAAGAGATTGCTGAGCCAGAGGAGCATGCTCAAGTGGATGAGCCAGCCCACAACGACAGCATTGCCAGCACTGACACTGTTGTCAAGAAGTCAGGAGCTGCTCGCTTGAGCACTGGCAAGCGAGGTCGAGGACGTCCATCTAAAGCATCCATGGCCTCACGAGCCTCAATGGATGACCTCGAACTAGTGGAAGCTCCAGCAGAGGCCGAGGAAGCTCCCGAACAACCACCCGTAAAGCGCGGCCGTGGGCGTCCTTCCAAGGCATCTTTGGCGTCTCGGCCTTCTGTTGGGGCTAATGAGAGTCAATTGAGTGATGCAGCTCCTAAACGCGGTCGTGGTCGCCCATCTAAGAAGTCGTTGGAAGCCCGAAAGTCGATGGAAATGGCACATAGTCAAGAGTCGACTCAACCGTTCTCGCAGCCTGTGGAAGATCGCATGGATGAAGATGTCGAGATTTATGCGTCGGAGGAACCCAAAGACGAGCAGCCCGCTCAAGAATCGCCCGCCCCAGAACCTGTGCCCTCATCACCACCTGCTAGCGCTGCTCATCCACCCTCCACACCTGGAAGAGGCACCTCCCCTGCCCCTTCAGCTCGACAAGCAGCCATTTCACCTTCCCAATCACCACAGGCCTCGGATGCTGAGAACGAGCCACCCTCATCAAGACCATCAGCCACTATCAACCCCAAGAGAGTGGCATTGCCACCTGCGGTGACTACACCTACCCGCGTCTCTCCCTCAAAGCTTTCACCATCCAAGCGCAATGTAATTGCAGGACTTCGCAGTACTACTCCATGGACGGAGTTAGATCTTGACGCCGTGTTCGGAACACCACCCAAGGATTATAAGGAGAACGGGCTGGATCGATTCCTTAAGCAGGGTCAGACTTTGTCATCACCTGAGAAGCAAATGACAGTGCAAGAGTGGATCTACCACAACGCTGCACAGGCTGAGAAGCAGCTTAAGCACGAGTGCGAGTCAATAGTCAACCGGTTCGAAAGTGAAGGCACAAGAGCCATGCACGTGCTAGAGGGACTGGTTGTGGAATGAGAACATGACTGAAGACCTGAATGACGGATGGGAGGCAAATGGTTCGAAAAAAGCTGGATAGATACAGAACTCTGCTTTTGATGAAACGAGATGTGATGTGCATGAACAAAGCTCAGGAATGACGGCGTTGGTAATGATGAATTTCTCTATATACTGGATTTGTTATTAATGAATGAAAGAGAGAGAACAAGGCTTTTGCTGTTTGAGCAAACAAAGCTTCCTATGTCATTTTCCCATTATCGAAGTCTGAATTCAGCCGCCAGTGTCGTCACATTTCTAGAGATCGACGCCGTTCTTCAGGAACCAGCTACGTCAAAGCTATCGACGATCTCTGCAAGATTAACTCTGCACTACGAGCTCTAACCAATGGACTTGCACCACTCAGCATTCCAAATCTCCAAAATGAAGCTATCCCGAGAAGACTAGCTCCTATTCTAGAGTAACCTGTGGAGATCAACGCCACGATCCCCTGCATTCCAACCTCAAAGCCCAGAACCCTTAAGGGTTCATGCTTTACCGAATCCGTCTGAGATCGTGAGCATGGCGATGGGGCTTTGGGATCTTTGAAGATGGAGGCGTTTGTGAGAAACCAGCTGTGAGATTCTGGACTGGGGAAAACTTTACAGATAAATAGCCATGATGGGAATGTTTTCTGGAACGCGGATTCGGAGAGAATTCTGAGTATCTTCACATACAGAGCCGTCTTTGCTCCTACTCAACGCCACCACGTACACTGATCTAAATTAAATCACAGCTTCACTATGCTTGGCCTATCTTTCTTCACTCCCAATGTCTGGGTCATCTTTCCTCGTCGACGATCGACTGTTGATGCAGAGGTTGCGTACCTCGAGACCCTCGAAGCAGGCAACTTGGACGAGCCTCTTTATATAAGACGAAAAGAACTTGGATTGAGCGACTGGTGAACGAACACCGACACAAAAGAGTAAAACAGAAAACCAACAGTGAGTGCTTCTAACGCTAACATATATTGCTTTCAACTGACAAGATCTAAGACATGTCTTTCCGGTGCGCCTGGTAGCGGAGCCGGATGTTGCACCATTCGAGACGAAATCACGATGACTTCAAAACGTTTCCTTTGTTATATCGTACCCTAATACTGCGGACGATTGTACTCTACATGTATCATACTATACCTTCACCACAATGTTTGGGACAGGACAGGCCAAATTGCAGAGCTCGACTCGCCAAAACGGCGGCGACAGAACAATAATCAATTTTCTTCCACATGCTACTTGATCCTTCTTTCCTCATGGTATCAAAGCTGGCCCCTCGTGGCCAAATTCTCCGATCCAAAAATCCAATTTTCTCGCTCGTTCCCGTGGTATATGCGTCAAGGAGTGTCTGGTATCTCAATGCTAATTCTATATGCTTCCCACCCTGCGCCAAAAGAGCGTCGCGGCAAAAAGCCAAATATCCAAAAGGTATAAAGTCATCCTGACCTAAAAGTATGTGCACTGAGTTTCCATGAAGCGTAAACGTAAACATGTAGTCGTTGTCGAATAGACATTATCGTAATGAGTGTCGTGAAAAGTGAAGTAAAATGTGGTTGTTGTTGTTGAAGGTTAAATGAGGATCACTAGCATCGACAGAAGAGCGATGAAAGTAGCAAAGCTGGCTGTCAAGCGAGAGGCAGCAGCTTCGACAGTTGAAGGTGCTGCTGTCTCGTCGGCGGTGCCAGTTGAAGTACGTGTCTCGAGTCGTGAGCGGGTCTCGCTTGAAGCAGTAGAATCATCAGGAGTCTCTGTTTCTGAGGATTCTGTTGCGGCAGCTCCCGATTCTGTCTCGGTTTCGGTGGCATCAGCCTTACCAGAGCGGGTGGCTGTGATCGTGGTCTCAGTGACGTCTCCAGAACTGTCCGTCTCTGAGGCAGTCTCGGAATCATCTGTCTCAGTTGCACTGGAACCGTCGGTCTCAGTAGCAGACTCTGCATCAGTGACAGTATCTGTTCCAGTGGCGGCCTCTGTTGCAGTAGCTTCGTCTGAATCAGTCTTTGCAGAGTCTGTCTCGACGCCCTTGGTCTGAGCAGTTCTTGAACCTGTTTCTGTGATGGTAGAAACGACATCAGTCTCAGAAGAGTCCTCACGCGTGGATGTGACAGTCACGACATTCTTGGTAGTAAAAGGCAAAGTGGTGGACTCACCAGCTGCAGAGTTTTCAGACCCGTCGGTTGATACCTCATCAGCTGCTGTTTCAGTCTCCGTTGCTTCGGGGCTTCCAGTTGTCTCGGCTGTCTCTTCGGCAGCAGCTCCAGATGTGGTTGGTTGCGATCTATCTGAAGACGATCCATCGGCGGTCAAACTAGGCTCAGCTTCGTCTGTGGAGACAGGCTCAGACTCTTCTGTGGTGATAGGCTCAGACTCTTCTGTGGTAACAGGTTCGGATTCCTTTGTAGTGGCACGGACATTGGAAGTAGGCTCAGGTCGATCTGTGGTGTTCTCTTCTTCTGCAGAAGTAGGCTTGGCAGCTTCATCGGTCGACTGAGAATCAGAGTCGGCACTGCGTGTCTCGGACTCAGAGTCGTCTTCCGTGGTGATGGGAGCAAATCCACCTGAGGTAGCCTCGACCTGAGTTTTGGTCTCCACGTCGGGAGTTCCAGTGACCTGGGATTCGGGGCCAGATGCGGCTGTAGTGGCACTTGTAGTATCCCTGCCATCACAGTATTCGGTGAACTGCTGGAACTGAGGCACGACGTAGTCTCGCTCGGTTTGCTTGGTCTCCTCGGTGTTATCACCAATACACTCTCGACACACGCCGTAGCTTTTACGGAATGAGGAACCGTCGTTGCAAAGTCTGTCTGACTTTCCAACAGATTGAGCAATTTTGAAAGCACCGTTACAGTCATCGAAGCAAATGGCCGGAGTGACGTCTCTAGTTTCCAGCAGGTGCAGTCCACGTGGCTGGTTGTTGCTAGGAACGTTGTCATAGTTCTCTGCCATGGAGGTAGTGGCATCAGGCCAGTCACTCAAGGTTGTCTGAGAGGCCCAGTTACCAGTCGTGAAGGTTGTGAGCTCGCCACTGACAACCTTCTCGTAGACTTGCTTCTCGAAGATATCGTAAGAAAGACCGAAAGCCTCAGGGTTAAGATCGAAGTATCCAGGAGCTCGTGGATAGTAATCGGTCTCGTTCTTACGCCACTTGGGCTTCTTGAGCTTCGGGGCCTTGATACAGTACTGGGGCTCACACAGATAGTCTTTGGAAGGTGGCTCGGACCAGAAGTTGCACCAGGATGGCTTAGGAGGGTTGCAGACGTATCCGGGCTTGCAGCCAAATGTGAGGTCCGAATCAGGGTCGAGCGGTGCAGATCTACCAGTAGGCTTGGGGCACAGAGTGATGCGCCCGGGAGTGGCAGTAACTGTGGTTGGAGGAAGTTGCACAGTCTGGCCGATGGTCAAGGTAGTAGTGTAGACAGTTGTTGGGCCGGGGACCACTGTTACAACAGTTTCTCCATCTTTGGTGAGGGTCACCGTCTCTGCAGGAAGTCGCTCAGTAACAACTGACTCGACCGTTACGGTAGCCTGTTCTCCGGGCACAGTCACGACAGTGCGCTCTCCGGGAACTGTGATGGTTTGCTCCTCGCCAGACACTGTCACGATGGTTTCCTGGCCTGGAAGAGTAACAGTTCTCACCACAGTTCTGTCTTCGCCAGCCTGGATGATAGTCTTGGGAACGGTAACAGTCTCATCCTCTCCGGTCTCAGTAACTGTGATCCTGCTTCCAGGAACGGTGACAGTACCAGTGACCGTGAGTCCAGGCCTGGTGATAGTTGTGCCAGCCTCAGTAACGGTTGTTCCAGCTTCGGTGACAGTGCTACCAGGTTCTGTAACAGTCTGTTCAGGTAGAGTTACAGTTGCTCCAGCTTCCGTTACCGTGCTTCCAGGTCTAGTGACCGTGACTTCGGGAAGGGTAACAGTGGTTCCAGCTTCAGTCACGGTGCTTCCAGGCTCTGTCACAGTCTTTTCAGGTAGAGTAATAGTTGTTCCAGCCTCAGTGACAGTCTCCTGGGGCAGCGTTACAGTAGTTCCAGGTTCAGTGATAGTTGTTCCTGCCTCGGTAACTGTAGGACCAGGTACCGTAACTGTATCTCCATCTTCGGTGATTGTGACTCCTGGCTCCGTGATGGTGACTGGAGGTAGAGTCTGTATAATCGTCTCTCCTGGTTCAGTTCGAATCACGGTAGTTCCTGGTAGTGTCTCCACATATGTCGTTCCAGGCTGAGTCTGCACCAAGGTGGTGCCCTCAATTACCGTCTGAGTGACCGTCTCGGTCACTACTGATGCAGTCTGAGTTTCCGTTACAGTTTCTGCAGACTGCGTTTCGGTCACCGTAACTGCGGTTTGGGTTTCTGTTACCGTTTCTGCGGTTTGGGTCTCGGTAATTGTTACTGCAGTCTGAGTTTCGGTCACCGTTTCTACACTTTGTGTCTCGGTGACAGTCTCCACGATCTTGGAAGTAACAGTTGAAGTATACTTCCGAACGACAGTTTTGGTGGAGACGACAGTTTCAACAATCTTGGAAGTGACTGTCTCTGTCTTGGTGACGGTAACAGGATAGCCGGGAGAGCTTGAGTTAAATTAGTGACAGAACTTCGATCGATGAACGGCAACTTACCAGTCAGTATCGGTAGGGGGCGGGCTTGTGGTAGTAGGAGGTAGCGGTGTTTCGGTAGTAGGAGGCAGTGGTGTTTCAGTAGTAGGAGGTAATGGTGTCTCGGTAGTTGTATCAGGCAACGTAGGGACCGCGCTGGTTGTAGTTGGAGGTTGAAGAGGAGGCCCATATGTATAGCTCGGCGGAGGGTAGGGCACTACACTCTCGGTAGTCGTGGGCACAGGCTCGGGGATTGGGGTTGTTGAACTTGGTGGATCAACAGAATATCCTCCCGTAATAGAGACCGCTGGAGGCTGACTCGTCGTGATTTGAACTGGAGGATCAACAGAATATCCTCCGGTGATAGTCGGTTGAGGTGCGGGTTGATGGCATGAACATTCAATGTTGTAAACCATCTTTGGACTCGTTTCGGTTGCCGCATCATTTGAGTCGGGCACAGCAACACTGGTGTTTTCCTGCTTCTTCTCATCTTTCTTCTCGTCCTCTTCGTTCGAAACAGACTGGGTGACTTGAGGTGCCTGTGCCAGTGATGTTTCCGGCTCGGTATCAGCTCCGTATGTCTGAACTACAGGAGAATTGACGACATAACCATCTTGGACCGGTGCTGCGGTGTTCGCAGCAGCAGCAGCAGCAGCAGGCTGTATGGGTGCGGATTCGCTCCTGCGATATAATCTATCATCGCCTTTCTGGGCAGGAATCTCGACAGCTGCAGCGCCTAGGACGCTGAGCAATAGTGAGAAGCGCATGGCAAGCGATAGTGTTAGGAGCGAGTGATACCAGCGTGAAGCTCGCAAGAGCTAGGTAGCGAGTGTGGTAAAACGAACGTCAAGGTCCTACTCTTGATCCAAACATTAGAAGACGTGAGACAGAGGATGCAAAAGCATTGTTCAGATAGATATATGATAAGAAGCCAAGACGAATATTGGGGGCTGAGCAACGGAGGATATCCGCGGAGAGTGCCTTGACACTCGACACCACTTACAATAACATCCGCAATTAGAGTTAATCTCCTCTCGGACAAGCCACTTCAGCGTGTTTACACGGCAGGTGAGTAGTTGTAAGAACTAAGTTGCGGGTCATTACCCAGTAGAACCCAATCACCAGGATCCTCAGTCGGTGATGAAGGCGAGAGTAAGAAGGTAATCAAACTCAAGCATAAGCTCAGGTTAAAGGAATTCCGGATCGAGCAGACAACTTAGACAAAGGGACTTCACAAAAGACACCCTCAGCCGGATGTACAACGCTTGAACTAAAAGCTCTGGACGAGTTGTGGGTACCTCAACTGAGCCGGCTTACTTCGAGCGAGATGTAGCATGAGCAACAATGCATATTGAACATGGTTGAAGGCAAGGGTCTGACAGGGGGTACGTCCGTTGGAATATGCCCCAATTCAGCAAGCAGCACGACCTTTGAAGATCCACTTGGAGATGGTCCCTGTCCTGACGCCTTAATGTTGGGGGCGATTGAGTCCATTATCGCGCATCCCATCCTCTTCGGCCCAAGGCTGCGGGCCGCGAAGGGGCGGAGAAGTGAAAATATCACAGCACATCACAGTAACCCACAGGGTTCTTGCTGACTCGGCCCACCACATGATGGACTACGGGACCGAAGATGTGGCATGGTCTAGGAAGTAAATTGCTTGAAGAGTGCAGTAATCGAACGGTGAGGCTGCTCCAGATCTCAGCCCAAAAGCCAAGAAAGAGTTGACGCGTAACATTGTAGCATTGACAGCGCAAAAGTAAAGAGAATATGCTACTGGGATAATAATAGACAATGCGGTACCACGGTCTCCGACTTGCTGTATGATGTGCGCCATTGATGCTGTGGCTAATGCAAAGCCGGATTCCACAGGACATCGAACATATTTGGGTGTAGAGAGTTCGTGATTTCCCGTATAAAAGTGCAAGTTGTTAGCCACTCGCATTGCTTTTGAACGAGTTATTGGCTGTTGCATAAACAACAAGGCAAGACAAATGCGACACACAAAGACATGCTTTTCTGATGTGGATGTCAAAGAAAAGTGGAAGTGGAAGTGGCCTCAAACTCGAGCAGCCAAGTCAAGTGAAGTCGAGGAAAGAGGAAGAGGCTCCTACCTTCCGACACTAAAGTTGGTGGCTTACAGTGAAACGGGCGGGAAGGAGGGCGCCACAGCCTGATGTTCTCAGGGCCATTCGAATTATGATTGGTCGTAGCATAAACAAAGCGAACCAACCCATGACGATATTTTTTTGCTTGGATCCAGCCCTGTGAAGCGGGAGTGAGTGGAGACTCGAAACATTGACACTCTATCAGATCCGAGATCGACAAGATCTTCCTTTGTTACAGTTTTACCTGCCAACTCTCATATCTTGCAAGCCAATTCTTGTTTTAGACAAGAAAGAAACCAACAACTAAATTACCAATGCAAATTTTCGTACTAGACACTCGCGTACCTGACTCTAGAAGTCGGTCGGTCGATGTAAGCACGAGGCGTGGAAGCTTGGGTGCATACTGCTTAGCTGGCCCACCAAGACTTACTCTCCCCACTGGGTCGACCCTGAGCCCCGCTATAGCCCGCATGCCGAGCCTTATTTGAGGTCTCACTTCTATGAGAAGGAAGGCAGACAGAGTTGAGTTGAGTTGCCCAGCCTACCGGCCTTCTGCTTTTTCCAACGTAAACGGAAAGCGCAGACCGGACCGGTCAACATGGTGCTCGGATCAGATATGGTCCTTCGTCGACTTCAATGACATAATTGACTTGAACTGATTCACCATCCAACATTTTCTTTGTTCTCAAATCCACACTCATTTACTCATGTCCACTTCAATAACCAAACAGTTCGTCCTCGCTTTATACTGCCTCAAACACGAACAAAGTGCCTGCCTACAGACATCAAGTCTCACCTGCGCGACTTTTGATCCATCATGGCTTGTGGGGGCTACGATGAGATGCGTCCGAATTGCGGCGGACCAAGACACCTCGGAGGATGACAACGCGCCCTTGATGGAGAGGTCTAAAAAGAGGACATCCTTGTAGCGCGAATAATATGCATTTTATGTGTGAATGGAGGACTTTTCATGGGCCTTTTCTCCTTGGTCCCACGGAGAGAAAGTCCGAAGGTGTGGTATCGTTACATTTTCTCCTCCCGACATGTGCCAGTGCTTATTTTTGGCAGGGATGTGGGTGGTAAGATCGACCATGCCTCTCCAATCTGAACAACCCCAGCCTTCCAAAGCCCTTTTCACCCGTCCTTCAACGGATGGGACTTTTGGACTTGGCTCTTGCGAATCTGACATTTCTTACTACAAGGAGCCAGTTATCCCGTTCGGTCATGTCCGCATCCGTATCCTGTCGCGATGAAGAGAAAAGACAATCAGAAGAGTTCTTTTCCGAGCGTACTCCGACTAATTAGCTCGATCAGTAAGGAACTTTATGCGAGATCGTGATAATCCCAACTGCCTGGGCCACATGGCGGTTGTGGCTGTTGGTCTGTGGGATGACTCTACCGCCAACAGTCTATTGTCGGTTCGTCCGATTCTCAGCCATGGCCACTGATTCTTTGTTTGCAAGAAACTTTGCAACACGTACCTTCTTGGCTGTTTTTCTCTGCAATGAGAACCAAATGGAGCCCGCCACCCTGGCTTAGTTCAAGGCTGATCCCCGAGCCTATAGGTCTAGAAAGAAAACTCCTCCAAGTCAGCCGCCGTTAAGGAAGTGATACCCACTCATCACCGCTGTCTGAAAACTTTCAGGCCTGGTGGATGGACCGTCCTCCAACTTCAACAGCTTAATCGGGCTTGTTTCGGAATAGCTGGTAAGAACATGTTCTCTAAGGTTGAGGCTGAGCAGACACATGGAAGCTATCCCTGTTAAATACCATGTCTCTTCAGAGGAGCATCAGCCAAAAGCGTGACCGTAACCACAACAATGCTGCAGAGCATGCTACATCGCAGCAAGGTGGTATCTCTTGACGAATGAGAATCCACCGAGCTACATGGATGGTGGTTGATGGTACTTAAAATTCCCTTGTCAACAAATGTGCTGGCTTGACAAGAAGAACAGCTGATCCCTCAGCCCTATCCCCATCTTCGATCTCGACTGCTCCCGGTGGCGAACGTTTGCTTAAACGGCGAATACTGGCGAATACTGTACGGTTGTTTGACGCTTTTGCAGTGAGTCTGACGGGTCTTACTGAACGTTTTGGATTCTCGCCCGCGCCGTTTCTTTCCCATCTTACAATCATTTTGCCTTGGCACCTGGTTCACTTATCCTTGCCGCTATTTGTACATTTGCACAAACTCGCCGGTTACCAGGCCGCTTGGACGCTTCAGCGATCCTTGATTCTAGACCGAGGCTGTTTCTTTGTTCAATAGAGATTTCTTACCTTCTTATACCAGCCTTGTCATTCGTTTGAATTTGCCTCTCAGCGGGTATTCGGCCTGCCTGCCGCTTTTTGGGAAAGCCTTTAGGATACAGAATAAGCGATGGTCTAGTATAGCAGTCCGCTACCCCAGTTTCCCTCGAACGTCTACTCCGTGACGCCTACTTGGAGATCAACCATCGCAATTATGATGTTGAGAAACTCTGCGCCGTGGGCGTTCTTGACGGTGGCCATAGGTCCAGCTGCTGCTCAGTTTGATAACTGGCAGGATGGCCAGATCAGCACGGGAATATGCACATGGCAGCAACCAAGAGGTAAGCATGCGATCTTTTGGATGGATGAAGGTCGTTTCTAATGTTCAATTAGCAATCATGATCCGCGATATGGTTTATCTTGATGGCGGCGAT
Source organism: Fusarium coffeatum (assembly GCF_003316985.1). Lineage (NCBI taxonomy): Eukaryota > Fungi > Ascomycota > Sordariomycetes > Hypocreales > Nectriaceae > Fusarium > Fusarium coffeatum. The sequence goes on along the minus strand of NW_022157929.1, from coordinate 171,757 downwards.
ATTACATGGCATGCCAAATTGAATGATGGGAAAACAGTCACAGGCCTCGATTCAGGTAGGCCGGAGTATCTCATATCCATCTTACAATGACTGACCATACAAGGTAACAATGCCGGGATCATCCTCAATTTCAACATGAGCACTCCTTTTAACTCAACTACCAATGTGACTGGCATTCTTCTAGACAAACCAGCCATGTCTAAAGCTCGTGGAGGTTCGGGTAACAGCAATGGCGCTGCACCCAACTTTGTCGATGGCGCCCTTCTCGGCAACGACGCAGAGTTCTTCCTCTACGGCGGTGACCTTCTAGAAAACAGTGACCTATACGAATCTCCCCCCAAGGACGAGATTTTGGGATATCAGGCCTATCAATATGGGCCAGATAAACCAACATGGAAGCCAGGTTTTGTTGACAAAAAGCTGGACAAGGGCATCACTCGATACGTTGCCTATGGAGGAGCTACGAACGTGCCATCGGAGAATCTCGCATTTTACTTCTCTGGTTTGCGGTCGCCGTCGAAGGGAGAGTTCTTCACGAATGACCCCGAAAAGAAGGCCACCAACGTCTCCGATACCCTGATTACCTTGAACCTCGAAGAGCAATTATACGAAACATGGTCCAACACAACACTGGATAAGGTCAAAGGTCGTGCTAATGCAGAAGTCGTCTGGGTTCCTGTGGGAAAGAAGGGTATTCTCGTCGTCTTGGGCGGCGTTGTTTATCCCCAATGGGCGGGACGAAGTGGCAAATCTGCGAACGAGGCAGAAAGTGTAAGCAATATCGCAGCTGACATACCGCGCTGTATAGCTGACATAGACTTTGACAACAGAAGAAGCAGAGCCCCGAATTCATGCAGACTATTGATATCTACGACATCGATAAGAACAAGTGGTATCAACAAGAAACCGAGGACGGTCCAGGAGCACGAACACGAGGATGCGCCGTAGTGGCTACGGCTTCAGACCGTTCAAGTTTCAACATCTTCTACTACGGCGGCTTCGACGGTATCAATGTGAAAGACTCCTTTAGTGATGATGTTTGGGTGCTCTCTCTACCCTCTTTCACATGGATCAAGATCAATGAGGGGAAATCGATCCATGGTCGCGCCGGACATAAATGCTTCATGCCATACCCTGACCAAATGATGGTCTTTGGTGGCTACACTCCCCTTGCAGGAACCTCAATCACTTGCCTTGACAAAGGTCCAGTGGTTAACTTCAATGTCACCAGTGGAGAATGGTTGGAAGGATATGACCCTAACGAATACAGCGACTATGGCGTTCATGAGAAGATTCGATCCGAGATTGGAGGTGACGCTGCAGGCGGTGCAACGGCTACTGCCCCTGCGGGTGGCTGGTCGACTTCTGCCCTTGAAGATCTCTTTGGCACAGAATACGACACGAAGAAGATCGAAGAATACTGGCCCTACAACAAAGCCGTTTCTACAGGAAGACCTAAGATCGACAGCCCCGATGGTAGTGACAACAGTGGAAGCGATAGTGGCGGCTCTGGCCTCCCTAAGTGGGTTGCGCCAGTCTTGGGTGTCGTTCTCGGTCTTATGCTTGTCACTGGTATCTTGGTCGTCTTTTGCCTTTGGCGTCGTCGCAAGATCTTCAAGAACCGTACCAGCGACTATGGAACTGAAAATCCAGAGTCACGAATCCGATCATGGATTCGAGGTCAAAATAACGAGAAGGCTCCCACGGTCACTACTGACGAGACCCCTGCAAGCCCGGGCACCGAGATGGCCTCTACCGTACAAGCTGTTGGGTTGTCACCCTCCCCGGCGGTCGCTCAAGCTCATACATTGTCCCCTGCTGAGGTAGCTGACACTCAGATCCATGAAATGCCTGGTAAGTTACAGGTACCCTCTCAGAACAATGGAACGAAACTAAACCAGTCCAGATACATCACGGCCAACTGAGCTTCACGATACAGGCCTCTCGCCCATCGATATCATACAGAAGTACTCTCATTTCGCTTCCGATAGCAAAACCCAGTCTATGTCTAACCCCTCCAGCAACTCATACTCCTTTGGTCCCGAGCACGCGAGCACCATTTCTAGGTCGACTGGACCACAGATGTCTCAGCCTGACTCTCCTACCGCTGGTCATCCTGGCCATACTCGCATGACATCTGATGTGTCTGGGGTGACAGAAAACAGCGGTAAGCCACCTCGCGTGGCATCCGACGTATCTGGTATTTCTGAAGGTGACGCTTCTGCACTTCGAAACTTCACCAGCCCTGTGAGTCCCAGGACCGACGATGGCAGCATGCCTTCGCCGCCGTTTCCTGGCATGACAGCGGATATTCTTCCTTCTCCTCCCGCAGACCCCACACCCACGTCACCTCCTCTTGACACAGCAGTGTCTCCTGTCCCAGTTTCTCCTCCCAGTGCCAACGAGGCCCCCGGCAGGGACTATATTACGGCCAAGGCCTCAGCAAGCCCGATTCGTAAGAGTATGTTTAAGGAGAGCGAAGAGGATATGGGACAAAGTAAATAGATGAACTTGGGTGGTGTACTTGCAAAGCGGCGTTTCTGGTTTTGGTGAACATATAGGAACATTTGGGTACATATCAAGACTGGGCGGCAGGACATTCATTTACAAGCACAGCATTTTGTGGTAAAGATACCTTGGGCTAGGACCACTACGGGAAAACACTCGTTTTTAAAACATTCATGTCTATATACGTTACTTTTGAGTGCCTATATTCATAATATCCAACATAACCGGACCCATGTTTGGTCTCGGCTTTCATAATTCAACCACATAGCCTTCTTTCCAATTCTCTTTGAGTTCCTTTTTCCAGAACCCTTCGCCCAGACATCATCTTGTCTTCAGCATTTTTCAAGATCGGTTTAAACCTCAACGAGCTGATCATCTTCATCCTCAACTTCTTCCACGCGGCCATTAGTAGCAGCAGGCTTGTCCTCGATAGCCTTGACTCCGTTCTCCTCCTTGACCTCGCCTTCTCCCTCACCTTCCTCATCTCGTGCCAGAACCTGGACCAGTCGCTCACAAGCCTCTTGGACACCCTCATCGTTGACACGCTGATGTGTCTCTCGAATGACAGGGTAGACCTTGACCCGGCGCATCAAATCACGTCCCTCTCGTGACGTTGTCAGAAGAGTAAGTGTCTCCACATGTGTCTGCACGTTCTGGTTGTCTGAGTCTCGCTTCTTGTCAGGGGGTAGGAGCTGAAGGTCGGGCAACATGTCCATAGTCTCGTCAACGTCATACTCTTCGTTGCCCATGATGGGGAGAAGGATGTAGGGAAGAATGTCGATCTCATCCTCGGCCAGGAGAGATGGATGCGATGAAACCTCGAAAGCAACGTTCTTGATAGTGCTGGCAACACCCTTACGTCGGATATCGGACTTGTGCTCTGTGAAGACCTTGAGCTTGGTGAGAGGAATAACCTTGTCGTAGGGCTGCTCTTCAAGGAAGTGCTTTCGGATATCGGCATGCTTGGAAAGATCGGCAAAAACGTAAGCTAGGTAGTCAAAGTCTGCGTTCTTGTTGTATGTGCCATCTTGGCCTTTGACAAACAGATCCAGCAGTTGGTTGAGAACAATCTCATCTGAGCCCAACTCCTTAGGGGGTTCTTGCTTTCTCTTAAGGAAATCCTTCAGACCATCCCACTTGGAAAGGTTAGCAGCAAGCATAGCTAGCAAGTTGGCATTTGGCTCCTCTGGGTTCTAGATACTGGGTTAGTGCCTGATACTCTGAAATCCTGAATGTCGTACATACCACTATGAGATCAAAGACAATTCCTAGGAACTTCTCATCGGTTGCTAGACTTTTGAGGACCTCTTCATCGCCTGATAGGTTGACAAGCATTGTGATAGCATGTTCGGCAATTTTCTAGATATTTCATTAATTTGAGGTCTTTTTTGGTCCCTTCAAGTCCTACTCACAGGATGATCCCGAACTAAGAAACTCAAGTGCTTGATCGGTTGAAGCTTCTCAGTCTTGAAAATACTTGGGTCTGACAATGAGTAGGGAACCAGGTTCTCAGCAGCAAGCAGACGAATCTGGGCATTAGGGTTGGCGATGAAGCCCACAAGCTATGAGTCATTTTGTCAGCTCAACTCCCAATATTAACCATATACGATCGCATACCTCTTCTAGTTCAGTCGGCATTTTGTCTGTGTCTTCAATAAATGTTGTTGGAGTGATTTTTTAGAGTTGGTGATGATTTTGGAGGGGCATGACAGTAGTGGGGGTCGAGGCCTGAAGTCATCGCTGCTTCAGTAGACTGGGCGTAATTTCTAGTGGCCGACTTGTGAATTTTCAGCGGGACCCACAGGCTGAAGAAGTTTCCAAGGGTCTCTTTTGTGTCATCATGGTGGCGGGGCAAAATGCGAGTCATAATTTTTTTGCGACAGTCTGGGTTTACTATATGCAGTCTAACTAATAGATTTTGTAGAGTTGCTGAAAAGCAAAATAGAACAAGTTCTCATGCTCATATCTTATACAGTAGAGTCATATCCTTTATATGATGTTTATTCACATTCAACTATCAGGCAAATACTTCTTGTTTAACATGATAAATCTGGAACTAGAGACCAAGAGACCATATACTGAACGAAGAAAGACCATGCAGCAAGTCCACTGAACACTCATGTATGACTATCTTGGATCTAAAATTCATAGAGATTCCAAATTGGATACAAAGACTCTCATAGGGTCATAAATGATTTCATAGCTTGTCTTACATGCAGTTGCTGTGCTGCCCTAACCTACCCTGTATCCATACTGAACAGTCAAGTAGTAGATATGCAAGCCAGAAGACAACCTTTTGTGTATATCATCTCTGGCAAATATCAATTGAATAACATATTCACTTGCTGTATCTTGAGTCTCTCTATTATTACTGTATCGTATAATATTTCCTGGCTGGTCCCGAAAGCGGTGAGTAACCTTTGTGAGCCGAGGCGACGCACTAGGCGAATTAGAGCAAGAGGGGTCCTTATCGATAAGGCAAATTTTTTGAAATTCTACCTAACTGCGACTCCAAGCCCACATTGTGTGCCATCTCCAAGTTGAATACGCCCAAAATGCCCAAGGCCACTACTCCCACTGCCGCGCGGCACCCGCGACGACACAACCCTCTCGAGGATGATATCACAGCTAGTGGAATCCTGAAGAACAAGCCCTCTAAGAAGCGATCAAAGGGTAGCGATAATGAGGAGGAGAACTTTGTCGACGATCGCGCCTCTCGAACCATTCTGCGCATAGGTCGTGAGCTGGCCGAGGAGGATAACGCTGGCAAGCCTGCCGCTGCTAAGCCTACTATCGACAACTTTGGTTACGATTCGCGATTTGGCGACGAGGAGGAAGAGAACAAGGTCTACGATGACGACGAGGCTTGGGGCGAGGATGATGAGGAGGTCGAGGAGGTCGAGGTTGACCCCAATGATCTTGACATGTACCGAAAGTTCATGCCCGACGAGGAGGACGACCTGTTGAAGCACGGTTGGGATCTCAAGCCCACTGGAGAGGAGCAGGGCGAGAGTGTCAACCTTGCGGACCTGATTTTGGAGAAGATCGCTGCGCACGAGGCCGCACAGGAGAGACGGGAAAACAACTTGGGACCTCCCGACGAGGACGAATACGAGCTTCCTCCCAAGGTTATCGAGGTCTACACCAAGTAGGTTGTCTATTAACTTTTGCAAACCGACAGAAACTAATGATTGCAGGGTCGGCCAAATTCTTTCCCGATACAAGTCCGGACCTCTGCCAAAGCCCTTCAAGGTGCTCCCAACAATTCCTCATTGGGAAGACATCCTTGCCATCACCCAACCTGAGAGCTGGTCGCCTAACGCCTGCTACCAAGCGACAAGAATCTTTGTTTCAAGCAAGCCTCACATCGTTCAGCGATTCCTGGAAATGGTTATCCTCGACCGTGTCCGTGAGGATATTTACGAGACCAAGAAGCTCAACGTTCACTTGTTCAACTCGCTCAAGAAGGGTCTTTACAAGCCTGCTGCTTTCTTCAAGGGTTTCCTGTTCCCCCTTGTTGGCAGTGGAACTTGCACACTCCGAGAAGCACATATCATCTCCGCCGTCCTGGTCCGAATCTCTATCCCTGTCCTTCACTCTGCCGCCGCTTTGAAGGGTCTGTGTGATATCGCTGCCCAGGAGGCGTCACACGGCACTGAGGGTGGAGGTGCCACCAACATCTTCATCAAGGCTCTTCTCGAGAAGAAGTATGCTCTTCCTTTCCAGGTCATTGACGCCCTTGTCTTCCACTTCCTGCGCTTCCGCAGCGTCGACCCTGCCTCAGTCCAGGCTGGTGAAACTATGTCGGGTGTTGAGGGAGATGCCAAGACCAAGTTGCCCGTCATCTGGCACCAGAGTCTGCTTGCATTCGCCCAGCGTTACAAGGGAGATGTGACAGAGGACCAGCGTGAGGCTCTGCTTGATCTTCTCCTGACACACGGTCACTCGGCAATTGGACCTGAGGTGAGGAGAGAGTTGTTGGCTGGACGAGGTCGCGGAGTGCCAATTGAGCCCACAGGCCCGGCGTTTGATGGTGATGATACCATGCTCATCGACTGATGGGATTGATCAATGGCATTTCTAATGAATGAAGATATATTTGGCGTATGGCGTATAAAAATGGTTACAAGCTGGTTAGATGTTGAGTTGAGTTAGATTTGAGTCTGTTGGAGACTAGAAGTCCATCTCGATACCAATTTTAAGGTTCCTTTGCAGCTCGATCGCATGTATTGTGTCTATTAGAGTGACTGCCTGAAATGTTGATCCCGAATTGTAGTGGCAAGAGTCTTGCTCTCGAGTGCCGATAATGCTGTGGAGGAAGGAGCAACGCGAGTGGTTCTAGTGTCCCCCCAAAACAACAGCCACTTGTCGAGCTCGCTTCTGTCAACTTCACCTTTCATCGAATACGCGTACCTAAAAATCAAAATTGAATCCAGTCCTACAACAAAGCATTAACCTTCTTCATATCTATCTCCTGATCGTTCGCTACAGAACTTTCGATACATATCTGTTCAGCCTACATCTCCTTCGCGAGCATACCAATCTATTGCCGGAGTCGAGCTTGCTCGACAGAGGGATAACTTCCCTCAAGGGATGCTCGCTTCAACCTTGCCATGCCTGTTTCATCTCGTTCAGATCCAATGATATCAGTGAGCGGTCCTAACATGAATGAGCCTAAGTATGCATGATCCATATTAGCTCCTGGACGACTTACTGACACCCTTACAGCTACTTCAATGTCCCGTTGGGAACACAGGCGTCATCTACCTACACCTCTACCTCACTTTTTCCAACCGGACCTAAATATGAAAACTCAATGAGGCATCAGCCTAGCCTACCTTCGATGCCAGAGCATGTTTTCTCAGCCCCTTTGCCTTCCAACAGCACCACACCTCGTCCTATAAACCGACAGTCTGTTGAGTCGTCTTCGGGGTTCAGCGTCGACCCTCCACGACCTCCTCGCGATGGGTTCGAGTAGGTCTGGTTCCCACAGGGTTATTGGGCAGAGCGCCAACTTATCGTGCCTCGGAAAAGCTACACAAGCAAAGGCTTCTTCAAATGGCGAAACCGCTCAACAAAGTCCGCAAGTGAATCTGACGTCCAAGACCTGGCGCTTGCCTCTCCTTTGACATCGCTTTCGGCGCCACCCAACTTCCAAGGCTTTGAGCCACCACCGCCAAGACCACCTTCCAGTCCCTTTGTCTCTGAATCGGCGCACGTCTTCTCTTTGCAACACCCTAGCGTCACTCAATTCTCGGATCAGATTCTAGATTCCAGCTCGGTCTCGCGAAGGGATAGTACAGATTCTATCTCGCCGATGAATAATTACTCTCTACCCTCGCGAACAATAAGTACTCCACCTTCTACACCACCTACCACCGGGAGTCTCTATGGAAAAGCAAAGAAAAGTATCGGATCCAAGTTGAAGTTCAAAATTCGCAGAGAGGTCAGTTGAGGGCATCGGTGTTCAAGGGCTGAACTGACTTTCACAGATCACACCACCTCCAGCAATATTTGAGCATGAACACCAATGTTCAGGTATGAACGGTACTGAAAACTACTCCAGTATGCATCAAGTCACAAAAACGGGGGCTTGGTACAAGGATGATGTCTCAAAAACCAAGCTCCGTCGAAGATTCTTTGGCCGCCCGCCGTGGACCCGTAAACAGTCGGCAGACTCTTATAGCAGCGTGACTAGCTCAGTGAGGGAGATACTGAAAGGTGAGACTCCTCCCCCATCTCTGGGTTCAAGTTGTACTTCTTGTATGTCCTTCTGGCAGATACATGTGAGTATAAAATAGTACATGCTGACGCTTTAACAGTGCAAGTCAACTGTGTTGATAGCCCATATCCAGGAGGGGTATGTTCAAGCCAGTTCCAAGGAAGTGGAGGGTACTGATTCGTCTTTCTCTTTATTTAGGAAGCGAAACGCATCAAGACTCCTCCACTAGCTGAAGACACTGCAAGCGGACGACCACGTTCGTTCTTCACCGAAACAGTCGCTCCTGTCGAAGATGAAATGGATTTCCAAGCCTGTTCTTCAAGAAGACACTCCCTACAGACAGTCCGACGTACCAGCTATGCTCCTGATACATGCGAGTGGTGGGAGAGGATCCCTAAGAAACCAGTTCGCAGGAATCCTTTCGAGGAGCCACTTCCTTTCAAGTTCCAAATCCTGGAACATTTACCAAGCAGTCCAATGTGTCCGGCGAACGAGAGGCATGTCAGTGGTGGAAAGGGCGTTTGTGTTTATCACGGCCGCAGAAAAGGGGCATCAAAACTGAGGTCATGATGGGTATCAAGTTACGCCTGGTGAGTCAACACTTGAAGAAACGAACGGCATCAGGCATCCTAGGTATAACAAACGTCGTGTATAATCGTGTTTCCTTTCGTGTTCCTTGTTTGAGAACTTATACCGTGATTGTGCAAACTGATTTCAACAACCAGTAACCGCGTAATTGGTTTAGTGGTAAAATTCTCCGTTGCCATCGGGGAGCCCTGGGTTCGATTCCCAGATTACGCATTACAAAGCGCCTTCGAGCGCATCCTCCTTTTGGTGTTTTATTTATCTTTTGCCCTGCTTCAGTTCTTCTTGGTGGCGATGGTTTGTTGGTGGTGTTGGCGTTGGTGGGTGCCCGTTTGCGTGAAGTCTGCTATAGCTCCTTCCTCCTCTAGGAGCATTCTCTAAGAACATAGGGTGTAAGGCAATGATAAACAGTATTCTCTAAATTTTGATAACCTAGGCTAAGATTAGACTAGTTGTTAGAAGACAGTATATCCTATATCCTAAACCATCTCCTTTGTGTGTTACCGAATCCTACACCGAGGAAGTGACTTGGGTGCTGGGAACTCCCTTGTATGCGGTCTGCTGCTCAGAAGGCATAACGTGGCTATAAGTCTGCGAGTCATTGTTCTTGCTCCAGAAAGACTTGCTACCCTTGAAGAACAGAGGCGGCGGGTTGCGAAGATGAGTCAAGACGAGGACAGTGACCCAGACGAGAGTGATGGCGGGTATCATCCATCCACTAGTCTGATATTTCCCGGCTCGTTCGTCGTTGTATTTGACTACGGCGACGAGACTTGTTCCAATGCCGAGAAGAACAAAGATGGTATGGCGAACGATGGCCCATTTGCTCCAACGGGTTGTACGAGACATGGCAGCCAGACCAACCATGATGATGAGTGAAACACCCGCGGCGATATAAGTATAGTTGAACTTGGAGATATGTTAGTCCTCCAGAAAAAAGCAGTTGTCGGGAAAAGCACTTACAATAAGATGGAAGCGATCTACTAGTCTTTTCGATAGATCGGCCTCGAGTTCCACGCCGGTCATATCGGTGATATTGTGAGCTGTGTTATAATCTTCCACCTCTTTGACAAGACTGATTTTAAATTTCTCGAGAAGAGCGTGCTTCATAGCATTTCCAAGCCCCTTGAGAGCTTCCGTCGCAATCTCAAATTCTGTGGCATTGAGTTTGTCCTCGCCCTGTCCTGTCGCAGCGTAATCGAAGAACGGTACCCAGAAAGTATCATTGACAGTAGATAACTGGTCAAGAGACTCTGTGACTGCTTCCTGCGTCGCTAGGTACTGCGGTGTGAAGAGATTGAAAAAGTTTTGCACGATTTTGGCGAAGATGTCTCGCACGATCTTTGTCGTGACTTCGCTTTCGTCTTCGATGTCATAATCGTCCTCGTTAATGCCTGCAAGGGGGTTAATTGTCTTCATCACGTTGAAGACTTTGGTCCAGATGACAAGTTGGGTGAAACCTTGGATGAAGAGGCAGAGGGCGAGATGGAGGGGATAGTGAATGATCGTCCAGAGTTGTTGGCGGAATTTGGGGAGGTAGGGGTTCTTCATCCAGTCGAAGTAGACGAGGAAGACGACGTAGATTGTAGTTGCAGAAGCGAAGACAACACCAACAGTCTCAGCATCTATCAAGGATCAGTCCATGCTTGAACACTTCATACTAGAAAATGACTTACTCCACGAATCAGGGTTCTCAACAATAGTGACAACACTCTTACAGATAGTGATAATCCCATCGCCGACGATAATTACAGTCAAAAGACCCATACGCTTCATCAAGTGTGTTCCCTGGAAGCTGAGAACAGGAAAAATGTATGCCAAGACAAAGGTAAGAACAACCTCGACACCAGCTAGGACATACCAAGTGATGTAGACGTTACTGTTGTGGTTCGTAAAGCGGAATGTGGTACCGAGATAGATCATAGCGAGGACGAAGTTGAGTCCGATCTGGAGAAGCATTGGGAGGGCTTGTTTCTTGAATTTTCGGATGTGCCAGAGGATGCTTGCGTATTCAATAGCTAGAGCAAGGCGGGATACTGTGAGGATGATGGCTAAAAGTGTCAGTCTGAGATGCAATTTCACTTAGGAAGAGTACTCACAGAATGTCCTCATTGTTCTCATGTCTTGGGCTTCGGGTTTGAACTTGGGAGCGACCACTGCAAAGCCAACCATGACTCCAAGATGAATACCTCGAGCAACCCGTTCTATAATAGTTAGTGAATTCCACAAGAGAATATCAACGATGGCCTACCAAAGATGCTGTCCGTAACAAATCGAACATCGTATAGACCCGTCGTTAGCCAGGTGATCCAAAGGACACTGTCTATATGTCAGTTTCGTTGTCACCCTCTAAACAAGTTGGCTTTCGTACGTAAAGTAGCCGACATAGGCCTTGAAGCGGTCGGCACTGTTGACACCCTGAGTTTCGCTGAAGACAGTGTAGTTGGCGGCGAAGAAGAGATCGTAGAAAAGCTCGAGTAAACTAGCATCCTCGTGCTACAAAGCTGTCAGCGTCTTCAACTCCCATTTTCTTATTGTATGCTATAGACCTTTTGAAATTGTGGACAATCATCGTCGTATCGATTGCCAAACAGGCTCATGTCAGGAGCCGTAGGCTGCTTGACGGGAAGACCATTGTCACTACTACCCGAGTCGGATCTTCCTATGAGAGGACTCTTGAACAGAACCAGCTTTTGGCCTGTTGTTGTAGCCTCGTGCGATTCTTCGTTCGACATTGTTTACCGGAAACAAAATAGACTGATTAATTATTGAAGATTAGTATCACAGCCATTGCAGCTTCCCACGAGAACAATGCTTCTTCACATCCAACACAAACTTGTGCACATACCTTGAATAGGCTTCCCACGTAAGTCTGACAACCTAGTCTACGAAAGTTCATTATTTTCATTCCACATGGGAACTGCCATATTTATAGAGATCTCACAGAGTCTCAAGATCGGTGAGACGAACAGGGGTGATGCATCTAATGATACCCTCAAACAATTATCATTACCGCCAACGCATGGATAACGGGACTTGAAGACGGCTAAGAGCCATGAACTGATCCTTTTTGCACGATTAATATGATCTAGCAGAGCCTAGTGTCCACTTGTTAGCGGTAGTTGAAGTGGTATTGGGATCTTACGTGAGAGTGGCCGTGGCCCCCAACCTTGTTACTAGCTCCAGCAGCTGAAGATATAGCACGTTAGATATAACTCACAACGGGCTGGTATTGGTCAATTAGGTTAACCGATACTCAGCCTCTGCTCTGTTTTTAGTCCTAGAGTCACCGAAAATACTTGGCAGGTCGCCGAGTTTATGGTCGAGAGAGTAGGCCCACAAGGCTGGAAACCTTGAGTAAACTCTCTCTTCGCTCTCTTTAAATTATTCAGGTTTTTAGCCTAGAGTTAATTGAAAACTTAGAGAAAGTGACAACTCTAACAATGATAGCGTTTGTACTCCCTGAACCAGATTAAAACCTCACAGTTACCAAAGCCATTGGAGAGTGTTGAAGCTGGCTTATACACCCTGGCCCCCAAAAGTGGGGGGCTGTAGAGCATCTAAATGGGTGGCTGAATGAAGGGTTTTTAGTCTGTTCTGTTTCGTTTCGGATTGCCGTTATCTTTTCTGTATTTGGGTATATTTTGCAATCAGTTGATTTTTTTTATCCTTCGTGTTTTGATTACATATTGCATGCCTGGATATATATGCAGAGGCCTGGCCTTTATGATCTTCAGTCATACTTGACCATTCATGAATCGATCCTCTAGGGACTGATCTTCACTTTGACTTGGTTCTTGCACAACTCCCCATGATCCCAATACTGCCTTATTGATCAATTATATGGCTCATCATGATATTTCTTATATTCAGGAGGCAAGGACATCCCATTTCAAGGTGCGAAATGAGACATGAGGATGAATCCGTGTTTATATACAATAACCTGAGATCGAGTCATTAGTATCAAGGATAACGAACAGGTTCGGGTCACTGCATACAACAATGATCAGACCCTTACCGGCGGATGATATTCTCCGCCTATGAAAGATATAACCAGTTTAGGAAACTCATCTCAACCAACAACATGCACCTCATCTCGTAGGGCTGTACTCCGTAAAAGCGGGTCGTTATGCATGTCTTATAGATCACGTGAGATGGCACCAAGAGAAGCGCTTAGTCTTAATCTCGACGCGTCAAACGCGTCTCCCCCTGGTTTTAGTTTGGCTAGTGCATTTATGATTTATTTGTATTGGCAACCGCAACCAACTAAAGCTTGGATAGTTACGATGCCATGCTGAGCCTTGATTTGGAAACGATTTAACGATTTTGTCCGCCATTCATTCAATCACAGTCACTCATTTACAGTTAATCATAATGGATAACTCTCCTACTCCGAACGCTCGGAAGCGAACCCAATTCCAAGATGATCCCGTCCCTACTCCTGCGACCCTCAAGAAACGCCGACTCGACGACCTAACCGCATCTCCTTCAACACCCAAGGCACTCAAAGCCATCAACTCAGCGTACCCTTCAGTACTCAATGGCCAGATCGCTCAACCACCGTTAGCCACTGATATACCAGTACCGAATGGCCAGCGACCCGTTGCATCGCCATCAAAACCAGCACCACAACCTGCCGCAGCGCCAGCCAAGTTCCTACCTGCACTTAAAGGGTTCGCAATAAAAGGTACAAAATGGGACACTGGAAAACCCGGTACCGATGCGCCAGCGTTCCGACCTGCTATTAAAATGTCGGCACTGAAAGGCACGAAATGGGATACCGCACCAGCACCTGTTGAACTGCCGAAGGAAGTCGGAATCTCTAGGACCAGAAACACTTCGCCAAAGAAACCCGCAGCCCCTAGGGGTAGACCACGAAAGAAGAAGATTGAAACGCTGGCCGATGAACTATCGGGGTCTGTTGATGAGCTTTCCGCGCCGGAAGGTTCATTGTCAGTGCCAAAACCTACACCCAAGAGCATTCTAACACCCAAGAAAGTGGGAAGACCACGAGGCCGACCTAAGAATGTTACATTTGGAGCAGGTCAAGATCAAAACGGGGAAGTCTTCTTCGCGGATCTACCCAAGACATCTAAAACACCGCGCAGGCCTGAGAATGCTGCAGCAAATGAGATTGTCTGCGCACTCTGCTTAAAACCTCACTCTCAGGCACCCAACCAAATCATTCTATGCGACATGTGTGATTTCGCAGTTCATCAGGAATGTTATGGCGTTCCGGATATCCCAGAAGGCGATTGGCTTTGCAAGTCATGTACTCAAGAGGACATACTTAAGACGCCCAAGAAGACCGCGGGTGTTCAGCCTCCGGCTGTTAAGATTGCAGTAGATGTGCCCGAAATCGCCAACCTGGACCAACATGTACGATCATTACAACGGGTTCTGCTCGATCGATGTACTGGAAGAAGACGTCTGCAGTTGTCTGGGCAGCTAGAAGCCGAAGAAAAGGTTTACCAGCTTGTAGAACAAACGGTTGTGGCTGGCGAAGGAAACTCAATGATGGTTATTGGAACCAGGGGAAGCGGCAAGACTACAGTAAGGCGACGCACTATCACTCCGTATGCACGGGAAGCTAACTATGTCTTACAGTTATTAGAAAAGGTCATCTCTGATGTGTCTCAAGAGCACAAGAATGATTTCCATTTGGTGCGGCTCAACGGCTTCATTCACACTGATGACAAGCTGGCCTTGAAAGAGATTTGGCGCCAGTTGGGCAAGGAGATGCAAGTAGAAGATGACTTGGTGAACAGAGTGAGTGAACCGCTGCTTCCATCAACTGCCCTTACTAACCATGTAGACAAACTATGCCGACACCATGGCGTCGTTGCTTGCTCTCCTGTCACATCCGTCTGAGATTATCGGTACAGACGAAGGTGTCACGTCACAGTCGATTGTGTTTGTGATTGACGAATTCGACATGTTTGCCTCGCACTCTCGACAAACATTATTGTACAACTTGTTTGATATTGCACAGTCGCGAAAGGCACCCATCGCAGTGATTGGCTGTACCACTAGACTGGATGTTGTTGAGATGTTGGAAAAGCGAGTCAAGAGTCGATTCAGTCATCGATACGTCTATCTCTCTATGCCAAAATCGCTTCCGGCCTACTGGCAAGTTTGCAGGCAGGGATTGGTTGTAGACAGCGACGAGGCCGAAAAGGAGGGCATTAACACCTACCTCGAAGGGCATGCTGAGTTCCAGAAATATTGGAACGAAAAGATTGAGGTAAGCCAGTTCAAGATGGGACTTGGACAGCGTTCTAACAAGTGGTGCAGGGACTATACAGAGAGCGATCATTCCAGGACTTGCTCCAGTATCACTATTACACAACCAAGTCGGCTTCGGCATTCCTGACCGAATGGATCTTGCCTCTGTCGGCTCTCTCAGCAAACGACGTAACACTCAAAATACCTGCTGTGCAAGCAGATATCGAATCCTTGACACCCCCTGACTCCAGGCTTCACTTGCTATCAACATTGTCTGAGCTGGACTTGGGACTCCTTATTGCTGCAGCACGATTGGATATTGTAGCACACACTGATACGGTCAACTTGGCCATGGCATACGACGAATATAGCTCTTTGATGGGCAGGCAGCGAGTCAACTCTGCAACATCAGGGATGCTTGCTGTAGGCGGTGGTGTCCGAGTATGGAGCCGTGGCGTCGCTGGTATTGCATGGGAACGACTCATTTCACTAGGGTTATTGGTGCCAGCTGGCATAGGTGGTGCCCGTAACCCTGGACATGGCGGATTAGAAGGCAAGATGTGGAAAGTCGATGTCGCATTGGAGGAGATCCCAGCAGCAGTGAAGTTGAGTGCTGTATTGGCAAGATGGTGTAGGGAGATATAGTGGTGGAGCAGGTGGGTGTTAGAAGAATTGTCGCCTAAGGCTTAGGGTACAGAAATAAAGGATCTCAATTGCTAGCCTAAGCCAGCATAAGGTGACCAAAGTATTTCGTCTCGTATGCTCTCGGGGACCAATTCTTCTAACACCCTGACGCGGGAGGTTGCGGTTTAACGATACGATGCCCCATTGGCTTGTTAGATACACATCCGTGTTGCATAATTTTACTATTAATGATGCCCCTGAGCAAAGTAGAGGGCAAGTAACGAATACTTCGGCGCTACTTTGATCGTATCCCTGAGTTGCCGAAGACTTTTGCGATGGGAACAAGACGGTTTTGAAAAGAAAGAAGCGCCCCCCTTGAAGATCACGGTGAGATATTCTGGTATCCGACTGTACGGTAATAATATGGGTATACTAGATGATATAATGGCGTATTGGTGAAGATGTTTAGGTTTCGCTAGATCCATCGACTCGAAGCATACTAAAATCTCACACGGATTAAGCGTGAACTTTTAGTGAGACGTGTCAAATGAGTGTGATTTCCCTAATAAATATTATCGATTTATTCAGAATCAGAGTCAAATCAATACATTGTATCATCTTTTGCTGTGCTTACTCACTTGTCGTAGATAATACTACGTCACTTGAAATTGTGAGGCCTTGATTTGCCGGAGACGAGATGAGCTAGTGGCAATCTGATACAACTCCCGAACTCCTTCAGCCAAGGAAAAGGAAGCTTCGATTTGATGGATGGCACCTGCCCTTCCCTTGGTCTCATCTCTTAGCCTGCTGATTCTAATTTTGTGGCTTACACAGCTGGGGCTGAAAAGTTGCCGAGTTCCTGTCGAGGGTCGTACCTGGCATTCATCCATTCATTCTCATTGCTTCCTGTTTAGTAAACCTCCGTCATCTTTATCGACTTCAAGTCTTTAACTCATACAAAACAAACCGAAAAAATACAGCATCAAAGAAGAAGATCGTCAAAGCTCTGACGTTAATTAAATCTCTCCACGGACCCTGTTTTTTCCCTCCTCCTTTCTTCCTTCCCCATCTGCATATACACACTCTCGATCTTTACTATCCGGTCCGGTAGCTGCACGAAAACTTGTATCACGTCGATCACAACCATCACCAAGCAAAAAACATGACTCGGTCTACTTTCACAACAATCACACCCTTGCCTTCTAACTTATCTCGCCAGCAAGTGGTCGACTTTCTCCACGATCATCTCGCCATGATCGACTTGAATCCTCTCATTATAGAACGCCACCAAATTGACCCTCCGCCACACGCCCCGGAGGATGAGAAGAAATGCGTATGGTACTCCATGACGGATCGCATTGATTACCTCCCCGGTGGTCTTGCCTCAGGTCAAGTCACATACACGGCTGCGTTCTTTGACTCTTCGGATGGGCTGCAGACGCACAGTTACGCTCCTATGGGGCTTGATCTCCGTGGCCGCTGGTCTGTAGGAGGAACTATGCCCGGAGAGCGTCCGCAGCCTGTTGAGCTTGGGCTGGGAGCACCGGCCACAGGTCTTTATCTCCGTGAGGATGTTGACATGCGATGTAACATACTCATGGTATCGTTTGTTAAGAAGACTATTAAGAAGTCCCATGGAACTCTAGTTGAGAAGTTATCGGAGAGGACTTCCATGAAGGCTGCAAGACACTCTATGCAAAACTTTAGGACCAGCTCTCAAACGCCAGCCCCTCCAGCATCTGAGTCTTCAGGAGTACCAGCCAGGGGAGCTAATGGCCGGCACGGGTTTGCTGCGGGTGTGTCTTCCCCTCCAGCTTACAGCAATGGCACACCCTCCTCCAGCATGGGTGACATGCATCAGCAAAGGAACGGCGGCTTTGTGACCCCTGGGCAGCTGCAACGGGTAGGGTCGAATCAGTCAGGGCTTGGTCAGTCTGGAACAGCCTACCATGACAGCAGTAGACCTGGTCATTATGCCGATTCGTCAAGCCAGAATCCGTACAATAACTCCAACACACCATTTGACGACCGTCAGACCTTTGCGGAGCTGGACGATGGGACTCAGAACCATCCTCGTCCCGGAAAGACAGTTCCAGCAGAGCTAGCCTAAAAGAGGTTGTTGTCGATTGTGCTTGTTTCGAGGCTCTGGAGCTGGGGCGTTATTTCTAGCATGGACTTTTATGTCCTGAACCATTTGTATGTCAGATCAGGTACGAGCGGAGCACGTTGACTATATGCAGGACATAACATCGAACGCAAATTTAATGAGCAGAATGATAAATTCGTTAGGTTCTATATGTATCTATATTACACCAACGGTACAAATCATCTCCTAGCAATGCAAATGTCTTCCGAAATCCTCATTTCTACCAAAAGTCCCCAAAAACAAAAGAAATCCCCTTCCATGCGATTAACCGGTCCCCGGGAAGCCCTTAGTGGGAACTGGCTTCGCAAAGAAGATCAACGGCTCCGAAAGCCCCTGAACATGTGGTCTCTTGTTGCATCCCTATGACTGAGATCTCAATCATGGAGATGGAATTAAGAGCCCCCCACTCTTCAACGGTCTATATGCGAGTGCATTAATGCCCAAAGAAGTCAAAAAGGTTGTCATTAAAACGTTGATGCGGAGAAACGAAGTGAAAAATGTCGTTGAACGCTCGTGGTGATCATAGCTGTGTGAATCCGGCAAGATACAACTTCGAGGGTAGGTTTGAAAGTTGACGAACTGACAGGTTGCTCATGTTCGTTCCTTGAGAGTGACGCTTGCCGATTGCTTCTATCAAAGCGAGCTTACAGGGCAACGAGACCGAGGAAAGCGGCAAGACCGAGTCCGATCTGGACGGCACCAGCACCGGCAGTGACAACGGGGTGCTCGGGGACCTCAGTCTCCTTGCTGGGCTGCTCACCGGAGGGCTTCTCGCCAGCAGGCTTCTCACCCTCGGGAGTCTCGGGGGTAGCGGGGTGCTCAGGAGTAGCGGGGTGCTCGCCGGAAGGCTTCTCACCCTCGGGGTGCTCAGGCATCTCGGGGTGTCCAGGCTTGCCGGGCTCCTGGACCTCGGGGTGCTCAGGGTGCTCAGGCATCTCGGGGTGTCCAGGCTTGCCAGGCTTCTGGACCTCGGGGTGCTCAGGGTGCTCAGGCTCAGGGTGGCCAGGCTTGCCGGGGTGCTCGGGCTTGTAGCCGGGGTGGCCAGGAATCCAAGTAGGACCAGCGGGGTGAGTCTCAGTGACGGTGCAAGGGCAGTCAGTGATGATCAGAGTGGTGGGCTTGGTGACGACGTAGTCCTTGCCGCCCATGTGGAAGCTGGTAGGGCCAGGGCAGTAGGTGGTGTAGCTGTCGACGACGGTGGTGACAGTGACGGTGCCGTTCTTGTGTCCAGTGGGCATGGGGTAAGGAGACATGGTCATGGTGGGCTTGGCAGCGGCAGCACCAACGAGGGCGAGGAGAGCGGCGGCGTTGAAGGCGTACATCTTGAAAGATTGGTTTGGGTTTGAGGGTTTACTTGAAAAGGTGAGTGAGTTCGGAAGAGCGAATTGCGAGTTTGCTGGAGTGAGCGAGTGTGGTCAAGCGAGTGACTTGGGCGAGATTGTTAACGAGTGTGGGTTGCAAAGAACTGAGAAAGATGCTGAGTGATGCTGAGAGAAAAAGTCCTGATAGCCGTCGGAGTTGTCTTCTTATATCTGAAAAGTGAAGCCTCAGACACTGGCCGGAGCCTCTGTTTATCCTCCCTTGTCTCACTCCCGTCTTTGTTTTGCTTTTCCTCTCTGAGTCTGCCCCTGAGGCTTGCGACAGTCTAGCCGCCACAGTAAAGAATGGAAACCGGTGTATCGTCATGTTCCTCCATTCCAATACGCAAGGGAGGAAGAGAAAGAAATTGCGGCTCCGTAAGTAGGGAGCTGTGGCCGGATTACCAGATGCAGGGAGATACTTTTGTGTAATTGGGCTTAATGCCGTTGAACCAATTACTAGAGATTCTATTTTCAGTGCTGCCAGTTTTGTTTCTCAGTAATTTAATCTTGGCTTGTTGTGTGTAAGTGGATTCTGAGTCGGCAGATAGTAGTTGGATGCTTGGCAGAAGTGATATAGTGTCGTCCATGCAGGTCCATACTCTCCTGCAGCATCCCTACTTACTAGTCATGTAAGTCAAATAAACATATAAACAAGCATAACATAACAAGCCTTTCAAAAGTACCGTAAACAAATGAACAGAAATTCCCATAATAAAACTTCCCGATCGATGCTCCAAGAATCGATCGATCTGGAAGCCGTCCTTGTCTTACCCGTGAATGTCTCTCTTCTCCCTTGACTAATTAATTACCCACGCAGAAGAGACAGCATTGTTGTTCAAACTCATTATCTTGACAATAACATCATTCAGCCTCTCTTTGATGCCATGTCTTGTCTTCGGGACAAGAAGTGCCGAGAAGTGGTTTTTGTTACAGTGGTTTCTTGTTTGCAAGACAAGTTTTATATCATTAAAAATAGTTGCATCTGTCTTGCCCAAAACACATAACCTACGCAGGTGAGTATAGGAGACGAAGGAGGAAGAGAAGCGGTCATTTGTCTTGTAATCGACGTTTAGTTAAATTACCCTCCTGCAGTTGACATCTTTGCCCCTGTTCTCTGCAGCTTTCTATCAGGAGGTAAATAAAGGACATCAGAAAGTCAAGACATGGCATGCATCCAGTCTCTGATTCGTGTCACATCGCGTACTCACGGATATAGCAAGATACTATAGCAATTACCATCAAACATGGTGACATTCTTGGCAATACCACTATCTCTACACATTCCACATGTGTGATTCCTTTGCCCATGCCACAAGATAAGCTCACGATTCAAGTGCACACAAGTTTACATGTAGAGTTTGTTTCTTTGTCTTTCTTTATTCCTCTCGACCAAAATCATCGAGACTGCCTGCCCTTTTTTCTATGTACAATTGTATCTCAGCGCTGGCCCGCCATAATGTACCCGACTCCTTCCAATGCAATGCATTTACTTTCGGTCTCGATATGATGAGGTCCCGTCCGTAACGTGTAAAATAAAAGAGAAAGAAAGATAGATAGAGAAGAGAATAGTACCACAAAAAAAGTAGTAAAAACAACATAAAGCTAACAACAAGAAGATAAGTACCGCCGATTTTTGTTGAAATCCGTTGCACTGTACAAATCGATTAACCGTCTCGCAGGCCGTGTTATCCTATATCCATCCGGTCATAGTCATGTTCGAAGATCTCAAGCATCAATTATTCGTACGGCTCTTCCGTCGGCACAAAAACGAGTCGATACTCAGTGATGAGTATCCGACTCAGCCAAAAGCCGTTGCGCATCATATGGTCTCATCCAGTCGGTGCATCCGAGCGATCTATTGTAGTAATAGAGACTTTCCATCGAGGTCCACAATCGATGAGCGAAGAGACTAAAGGATCGACCGAGTGTGTGTCCGGAGGGTGCCGAAGCGTGGAGACCGTTGTCGGGTAGGCAAAGCCGTAGCCGTAGCCGTGGCCGTGGCTGTGGCTGTGGCTGTAGCTGTAGCCCCCTTCCTTAACTCAGTACTAACTTAGCCGCCGAGGAAGAGAGACGCCGAGGCAAGAATGAAAAAAAGAACACGACAAAAAATAGCTCGGAAAACCAATTAACACCGATAATGCAGGGGAATATGGCTCTAGGTGGTATCGTTTTCATGACATGACAACAAACGCTTGGGTAGCCAAATCTTTCACACGTCTCTATGCAAATGACTCGTTATTAAATGAGGCAGATGATGTAAATGCTTGAGAAAGGAAAGGCCAGCAAGGTTCAGGGTCTTGGTCCTGGTCCTGGTCCTGGTCCAGTTTTTCTGGTTCTGGGTCTGGCCATGGTTCTGCTCTGCTCTGCTTCTGTTTAGACTTAGGCTTTCCTTTCGAGCCTAGTCAACCTGCTCTAGTGTAGATAGCGTGGGATCGGATTCCTTCAGGGGAGATCACTTTCGGTTGGACCTGCTTTGGCTTCGCTCAGGGCCTCGGCCGACGACGTCAAACTCGTAGTTCCGCAATTGCTGTTCGTACTTGGGGCTGCGAAGGAACTTGGGAACAGAATCCTATTATTTGTTGTTAGTTACTGCTTTTCTTCACCTTCGACCGAAAATGATCGGCGTGTCCGAGAATGGGCAAGGGGGGGCTGGGATGGGGCTGGTTTTAGCTGAACTTACACTAGCCATCAGCTTGAAGACAGCGTTTTGAGCATCTTCAAACAGCGACGTCACCTCTTGAAGAGTGTCAATCATAGCCACATCCTGACCAACAGCCTTGGTCATTCGTGTGGCCAAATTGTTGCGCAATTGGTGATCGATGTTGAGCTCGCAAGGAGATCCAGGAGCCAGGAAGGCGTTGTAAATACCATATGCAGAGGCCATAATCTCCTTGATTCCGTCCATAGCATTGGTGTTGGGGGCCTTTTGCGCAGCGCGCGTGGCAGCCTTGCAGCTACGCACAAACTCGTCGACATCCTGGTAGAATGACAAGTTTTCCTCACAGTGAGTATCCCGGAGTTGTTCACGGAAGAGGAGGCGAAGCGCGGGGTCGTTCAGGATCTTGTCCAGGCGTTGGGTGTTGGAATCCCTTGTGATACCGTTTCGCTGGGATGCGGTACCACCTTCGCTCTCTGAAGCTCGTCCTCGAGCAGCAGCGCCGCTGACGATGTCCTTTCCTCGTTGTGACAGCTGGTAGATGGCATACTTGGTAGGCTGGAAGAAATTGCATCCGGGATTTTGCGACATGTAAGCCCGGTCCTGGGCAACAGCCTCCATCAATTCGAATTCAACGAAGAGGGTAGCAACCTCAAGGGTCTCCCTCTTATCCACAATAGTCGAACAGTCCATCAACCAGTCAGTGGTAGCCTTGCCAGTGAAGGTATCGCGGTAGGTCTTTCCATTAACCTTACGCTCGGCAGCCATCTTGACACCTGTAAGTCCATCCCGGTAGTCGTGTAAAGAATCTGAGTCGGCAGCGTTGACAGTAGACTTAATGTTGCGGCCCTCTGCTCCAGCGAAACGGCGGAAAATAACTTCAATTGTACCGTGATCATGGAGGAGCTTATCCGTCTGGGGGTCACGCTCGAGCAGCACTAGCTGGGTGGTAGCAAGGTTGGCCAATTCGGACACTTGCTTTTGCTGGATACCGTTTCTGGAGCAGAATCTATCCAACACAGTGATACCCTTGGGGGTTAATTGCCAGACGGAGCCCTTCATCGTGTAAACCTGCTGGTATTTGCCATCGGCTGATTCAATAAAACGGGCTTCCAAAAATCGTTGACAGATAGAACGAGCCATGTCCTTAGCCATGGAGAACGTGGTGGTTGTCGTAGTGGTAACAATGCGGGAGGGGTCCTTGGGGTCAGGCATACGGTTGGACTGAGAGAACTTGAGAGAGCCAAGGTTGTTGATGGCATCCTCAGACAGGAAGGTGTACTCAACCTTGGTCAATCGGACACGGTGTGCTGAAAGAGGCAGTAAACTGACAACAAGAGTTGAGAAGAGATCTTTGAAGTCCTATTTGTGCAACTGTATTAGCAAGGATTGGGAGAGAAAGAGGTACTGTTTTTCCATGATGCAATTGGTGCAGAGACCAAGGCCTTGCAGCTTTGCGCACGCAGTTAAACGACACGAATAAGGCACACGAAGCATATTTGGGTAGGACAAGGGTGTACCTTTGTGAATGGCCGGTCATCGTCCGTCATGCGCAACAAGCGCGATGATGTTTGATGCATCTTGGCGGCTGTGGAGGACTTATAGGGAAGCGGATGGTTCGGGTCTGTGGATGTGTAAGGCTGCGAGGGCGGGTTGTTCGCCTGCAGAGCCTGGGAAGCTAGTTTTCCGTCCACGGTTGCGCCCGACGTAAGAGACTGGTTCGAAGAGCTTCGAAGACGGTGGTACTTGTCCGGACTGGAGGGTTCGGACGAGGGTGAAGAGCTGGTGAGTAACGAAAGCCTTGAAAGAGCACCGCTAGACTGTCGAGGTCGGATGGATGGCTCTGAAATAGCAGCAATTGCGTTTTGCGTGCGGTCAAAGGCAGAGGCGGCCAAGGCGAAGAGGCTGCTTGAAGAACGGTTGTTCAATCTCGAGACCGAGGAAGTAGTTCGGTGGTGACTGTGACCTGGCTCTGGGCGGTATGGGACGTAGACGGGTGCGTTCGTTCCTGATCCAGATCCTGATACTGATCCAGTGGTAGTAGCGTCTGCAGGTGGTGCGGGTGGTGGTTGAAGAGGAGGCGAAGAGCGTGGAGTAATAGTTGAAGAAGGTGAGATAGCGCGAGTGTTTGTATCCTGGTCGAGTGTATCAGAAGGAGAGGCAGACTGGTTTACCGTGGGTCTTTGGTGATGCGACAGAGTGGCCATCTAACGGGAACGAGAAAGGTCAGAAGGAGGGGAGTTTTACGGTGACGGCAGCGGGAAGGTTCAAATAAGAAGGATGGATGTGGATGTGGATTGGGATGGACGCGGCGAACGAGTGGAAGCAAACCAGACCAAGTCAAGTGGGACACAGAAAAGATAGGTCAGGTCTGGTGGGATTAGAATAGGATAGGATAGGCAAGAATAGGTAAGGTAAGGTAGCGTAAAGTGAGCCCGTGGAGAGAGATGGAGCGAGAGGCAGAGAGGGTCGGTCGTAGGTACAGAGGTGGTCCTGGTACAGGTACAGGTACCGGTACAGTGACTAGAGACTCTTCAGGTCCCTCTCTCAGAGAAGAGGGCCAGGGAGGGTGGGGTGTCAAAGGGGTCCCCTTGTTCATCCTTTTTTCACCAAAGAGGTGTGCAGATAGAAGAGGGGGGGCTTCTGCTTCTTGGGTGGATCTTACCCGACCTTCGTTCTCCGGTCGGACCTGGGCGCTGAGGACAGCGGGCGAGATGGTCTCCAAGCTAAGCTAATAAAGTAGCCAGGACAAGGGCCAGGACCAGGGTCAAAACACTCAATTGTCCAGCTAAAAGAGAATATCCCAGGAACCCAAGAGAAGAGAAGATGTAAGAAAGTCTGAAAGAAAAGGAAAAAGCAAAAAACAAACGCTAAAACTGCCAAGTGGGTTCCAAGAATAGTCTAAGGCTGGACGAGCTATCATTCTTCTTCACTATCACCATCATCATTCATGCTATTGATACTAAGGAGGCTGTAACAGCCCGTTTTCTTTACAAAGATCAGGGATCCTTCTTTTCATCACCACAGGTGATACCTCACCTACAAGAGCAAGTAATAAGGGTCCCTTTGTGAGATGACCGGTCAGGCTGGCGACAGGTCGGTGCGGTGCATTCAGTCCAGCGCGAATATGCGCTGAAGCCCCCAGCACAAGCATTGAAACTGGACTGCTTTACCATTCAGAACGACCAATGTGTCTTCGCCATAGCATTGGATGGCTCGGCATATCAATCGTGGCGTAGTGTCTTACCAAACAACAGTTCCTGGGCCATCAGACTAATAACCAACTGGCTTTCAGAACACATGTTTGGTTCAATGAAGAAAGAACAAGTTGAGTAGCGCAGCGCCATCGATGTTCCGGGTACCGTACCTTTGGTAAGGAGGTTGTCCGTCGGCTCCGAGTGAAACATGGAGACAAAAGGAAACAGGTCTACATTCAAGTAATCGTGAGTGCCTAATGACCAGTGGCATGCATCCGAGATGAGATAGCGGATCGCGAAGGATTGGGTGCCCTGGTGCTAATCAGTGATCTGGCATCCAGATCCTGATAACATGCCTCCAAAGGAAGCTCTTGGGTTTATACATGGTATAGCGAAATTTGGATGATATGCTGTTAAATCCACCAGCAAGACATGGGAATAGGTACAGTTTGATAAAACATAGCCGTTTCCAGTAACTTGCATATCTTGTGTCGATGTTAGGTCCCTCATCGCTCCCAGCTGCGCTATTGTCGCATTTGGGGTTGCGTACATGCACTAGAGCGCTGCTGTACATAACGCGTTAGGGCATCAGACTTGTTGAGGGTTCACAGGCTGAAACCATTCGACGTCCTTGGAGCATTTCTCTCGGAATGCCTGTATCAATCGTTGCTGATCTGCAAGCGGTCTGCGGTCTGCAGCACCTCCGCACTTTGCAATACCAGGGTACGTAACAGTACATAATTGTTCTGATCTGATCGGCTGGCACACAACAACAGCCCGGACGGCATCGGCAGCGAGGCACGACCGATTGACAGTAAAACGGCGGTTTTAGGGCGTTGTATGACGATTAAACCTGGTGCCAAATATTTCATCCTGCCTCAAAAATAGTTGAAGAATCTTTTCTGGAACATGTTTTCCATGCTGTAGCAATCTGTACGGAATCCCCTGGTGGCTTGCCCGCCACGAGCGCACCCTGTGCAACCACGAGAGGCGAGTGTCGCCTGGGTCAACGCCTCGTTGCAAATCGCATCGAGTGATGGCATCGCATCGCATTAACGCGGGCCAGCGCCCTAAAGCTTAGTTGATCCGGAAGCACTATTATGGGCGGCACAGCATACTGGCAGCCGCCCGGGAGGAATGCACATTTGGGTGAAAGGTCTCTCGCAGTTTCTTGAACGATGCAAACCTGTACTGTACCACATTCACAAGTTGTGGGTGATGAGAAACAGCGTCCGGGCTATTGCATGTTGGCATGAACCAGGACGTCAACAGCACCAACAATAAAGTTACAGGGCAGACGTCCAACTGTAGGCCGATCCTAGTCAGATGTGGTCGGCGAATAATTAGTAACAAGGGGAACCTGCTGTGTTGTCCCTACCGTAGTGCTTCATTGTTCATTCCATCTGGGCCGCTGGCAGACTGGATAATCTTTCCTCACATGTTGAACCAGCGAGTGGCTGCTGAGCCGCGGGCGTGTGCATGTCTGTCTCACTTCTCACAGTCAATCAGGTCTCAACAGCCCCCCGACTGCGCGTGGCTTCAGGGATTCTGCCCACCATGCTAGGCTGCATTCGGCCGGTAAAGTTCCCTGTAGCCATGCTCAGTGCCTCCATCCACCACATCACGTTGCTGCCATGCGATCAAAGCACCCAAGTTCCTGTGCATGCAACCATGCCGCGGCTGGGCGTGCTTGCCCCTTACTCTGCCCCACGCGCTGCCCTTTTCTGCTTCCGAGCTGCTGCTTCCGAAGAAATACCAGAGTAATTCCAGCTTGGTCTGCATGTTGCAGATGTTCCAAACCCTGGACTTGTGAACTTTTGAATGACGAGTACGTGATCACTGCGCACACAAGGCTCCATATTGTAAATCAGTTCCCGTGGAATGTCCGGGGGGAGTGGCAGGGTATTTGGTAGGTCTTGGGCGTAGGATGATGATGCTTGTCCATGCTACCAGGAAGTCGCAGGAACAGGTACTTTAAGCATAGCGATAAGAGGTGATGCTGAAACACAAAATTTGAAACGGCTGGATATGTCCGTCTTTGGCGCATGAATATGTCCAGTCGGCCGCCCATGACTGATACCATTTTGGTTTGGTACATTCTTATTTAGTCTTTGATAAAACCGCCGCCATGTCAAGGTTGCAGTTTACGCATTGGTGCGCTTTCCTGACTGTCGGGATTAAGCCCATTCTGCGTCTCGGGATTATCATAATTAGGGTGGCCGTATATTTTGACAAATTGGGGATTAAAGCCCAGAGACGGTTTGCAAATCTTGGTTAGCACGAACGCCACAGATCGCTCTGACCTCGCTCTCGCCTCAATGGTTGGTATGTCGGAAATTGGTGTTGTTAGAGCGTTGACGAACTTCACTAGTTCTGCAATCACGCTTCCTCAAGGCTGGTTCGTTTCCAAGTTGTCGATTGGTGTAAGCCAAAATTGTGTCAGCCAGAGAAACGGTGTACGGTGAACAGTGTCCGTAACGTTCAGCCTTGAATTGTTGCTCCAGATTACCCCAAGCATGTATGCTTGTTTAACGGGCAACTTACCGCCATACCTGTCAGTCACTGGTCAGTGATATCAAATTAACCATCTCGGCTCTGTGCACACGTCACGCCCGGCTCACTCCCAGCTTAAAAAAGCGCCAATGCCTTCTTTGTCTCTTGTAGCGAAGCGAGATTGCGCTTCACACCGTTGCAGCTTGTGCTGTTCTTGCGTGTCCTTCTAGAAGGTTTCTGGAATCCTTTCCGTGGCAGGGACAGGGGCTTGAAGATCATGAGTGGCCAAGTACTGTAACCCAAGTCGACGCAAAATTCCGTCCAGCGTTGTTGAGCAATGCAGTTCGTAAACTGTCGTCGCAGATGCGGAGCGTTTCAGTGGGTTTGCCGTTAAATCAGCTGATCTTCTGGCAACGTAGTGTCGAGAATGGAATAGCCTCAGTCTAGAGCCCAAGCTATCTGTACCCGTGTGTGGAGGAGGTGAAGGAACTGAAGCCTGCCTGAGTTTCAGTACTACAGGTCAGTAACCGTAGGGGTGGGCGATCAACAAGGGGGGAAAGAGCCTAGCAGGGGAGTAGCACACAACTCCGGAGTTAAAGAGATGGAAGGAACACGACAACACCATCGAGGAAGGAAGGCATTGATTGCTATGAAGGGGAAGGAGGAACCTAATTGCTGATTATCCCACCCACATACCAAAGTCTGGGAATTTACTCCGGCTTCACTTTTGCCTCTTCGTCAGCAATCCATGTCGACCCAGATTCAGGACGTCACTTCTTGACAAGCATGTCTATCAACTGGTTAGCGTCACGGTTATCATTAACCGACCCTGTTCCAGGTATTATTCAAATTTCAAACTCAGGGTCCAACTGAGTCATCAAGAAAGAGGCAAAAAGATATGCACTCTGATATCGAGTCAAGCTACCTTTGTATCTAATGATACTGTAGTCTGCGGATACCTGCATTAGCTCTGGGCCAGCCATCTGCCAAGTCTTGAATCGCAGCCCTAAGTAGATGAGAATGAGGTGGTGAGGGTTTCATTCCATCTTATCTCATCTTGCAGATCACCAACTGACAAATGTAGCCTTGCTTGGGAACGTCCTTCTTGTTAGCAGTGACTGCTTTCTGACGATACAGAAACGGCACTGTTCTATCTCGGAGTTCCCTAGACGCCTGTTGTACTGGACAATTACTAAAGGTTTCCGAGGAACGAGTCAGGACAGTTGTTTAAGCTGTCAGGATGGGAATAATCGGTTTTTGTCGATTAGCTTCATTCGCCGTCTAAGTCGATATCTACGCAGTGTCTATGAGACAGGCTTCTTCCTCACACCGCAACGCAAAAAAGATAACCAATCCGTCCACACATATCCGTACTGCAGTCTAGGCCACAGTGGCCCTGGGCTCAGGCTCACCCGTGAGTTGGGCTGTGCGGAGACTGGAGACTGGAGACGAAGGTTGTTGGGTGGGATAATGGAGCATGTTGAGAAGAAGGGAGCGGCACACAATAAGTTGTGACTGGTCATGTTTTTCTACCATGTCGGCATTCCCACGTGGCTCCATCACTGAGCTTTGCTGCATGTAAAGCTGCCATACAGCGAGCGAGAGAAAGCCCCCCGTACCCTCGCTCTCGCTTACTGAGAGTGTCTGTTCCCACTCCACTTTGTTCCAGTATGATCTGATTCAGGTCGGTTGTTCTGTCTCCGTCTATGTATTTTGGGCAACCCGCAGCTGACAGGGCTATAGTACCATATCAATACCCATGACAATTCCTGACGTACAGATACGTAGCACCTACCCGCATTCACACCGCAAGCATAACAGCTTTGTCAGCGATCTGCATCGTGTACTCAAGTTTGGGTAAAGAAATCGCAGGTAAGTGGCGGTATCGATAATCGCAGATCCCCTGGTCTTCATTTCTTGGGGTTACAAATTGTGGATGTGTCAAAAGAGGGAAAAGGAAAACACGGCAAAAGCAAAAGCATAACAAAGCAACGAAAGAAAGAAGAAGAGAGGGTGTGACGATAGTGTGTCTTACATGCTGATGCTGCTGGCGGGGTTCCGCCACGTGGGATTGGTTTGCAAGCACGAAGCCACGCGTTTGCGACAAAGAAAAAAGAGCCAAAGAGCAGTGCTGTGGAGTCGCTAACATTATTGATACAGCTTTGATCATCTTCTTGACTCTTTTTCACGTTCTACTGCGATGGGTTCATGTTCTAGGCGCGCGGAAATTTGTTTCGGCAGTTAGTAGACGAGCTTCTCAACCTAGCTCACCTTACCTATCGTCAGGTTGTACCGAAGCTACGGCGTTCCCGCCTCTCAATCAGGCCGTCACCGCCGGTAGCAGCACGCTTATTCTCTTTTTTTTCTGTCTATGATTTTTATCGGCTCTTGGCTCGTTGACTACCGTGGAACTACCTCGGTTAAGACGAATGTACAGTACAACGACGCTTGGTCATAGTCATGATCATGGTTCTAGCCCTACAATGGCACGGCAAATACTTGCCATGACTGATTGGTTATAGGATGCCCTTGCCGCCATGTGGCAGACGTATACCTGCATAAACGTGGTTTTAGGTCAGGACGATTTGGCGTGACGTTTGGCGTTACCGGTCAATGTTGGATATCAACAAACCAACAGACTCGGGCGCTAAAAAGGCAATAGTTTGTGCTCCGTGAACTTGGGTCTTGGGTCTTGCGTGATCCGATGTTGTTACACCGAAGTCCGGTCAATGTTTGGTCAAGTGCAACCTCTTGAGTCAAGATCTCGGAGTATACGGAATCATCGTCAACAAAGCTTTTTCAGTAATGATCACGAAACATGTTATTCGTGGGGCTCGTATCTGTTACTGTTACAGCTACCCAACTCAAAAAGACAAAAAAAAAAAATCTGCAGGGTTTCATCAATCTGATTCGATCCCCTGTAAACTGTCATGCTGTCTGCCAACCATCATCCATCCAACCATCCATCCATTGGATCCTACCTTACCTTTGCCACGCGAGAGGGTACAATGTACTTTGCCATGTGTTCTTGACATGCCATGTGCTAGAAATTAAAACCACGAGGCAAAAGCGATCACCCAACAGACAGATCCGTCTAAACCAATCCTGGATCATGATATCCACATATTTCTGCGAAGCATCCCATCAAGAGAACAAAAGTCCAATCAGTGTATACAACGACCTTCAATCAATTGACTACAGTACAGTACATCATTTGGTATCCGTAATGTAGGGCCGTAGTGTAGAGACGGCTTTTGCAGATCCATGGTCATGGTCGCGTGTGTCACATCATTTCATTAATTACACCTTTTCTACGCGACTCATGCTCATCTTCCAGCCCTACAATACCAAACCATCCCAGTACCTGGGCAGTGCCTACATCACAGCTTCTTAAGCGAATACTGTAATTATACGACGGCATTTGGTCAAAAGCCGACAGCAAAACTTCGGCATTATACCGAACCCCCTTCATGTCGGCATTGGAGCCTCTCAAGTTTCACACGGCGAACCCCGAGCTCCAACTATGGATTATGATCCAATTGTGATTTCATTTACACCTCCAGCGTACAAGGACAGGCCACCGAGAACACTTTCTTCATACTGTAACTGACTAGTCGGTGAGCTATATGGCTGTTATGGCACGGCTAGACTGGGACATGGGGTGGTTCACAGGCTGAGACTCGAAAATTAGCCCTAGAGACTCTTTGAAAACGCTGCTAGCGGGCGATCTAGTCGGCGGGAGCAATAATCATGGTTCCATCTCTGTTTCCAGGTCTTGCTTGCAATCTGTTGTCCTTGTCTTTGAGATTCGCATGTGTAAAACTCCATGCATGTTCCTATACCAAGACGCTAACTAAGAGACTGACTGTGACTGCACTTTTACTAAGCCGCCACGACCCAAACTCCAATGGATAATAGTCTCTGACAATGGATGCAACAACTGCAACTTCTTTTCCACCCCTATTTCTCAATGTCCGGGCTGAAATCCGTGCTGAACCCTCTCCACCAAATGCACCCACTGCGGGAATCCATCGTGTCGTGTCATTTCACTTGGCTAAGCCTACCTGCTGCCGTAGGCACCAAGTGGACATAGCTCAGGCGCCGGCTTTCTTATCACGGAACATTTCCTGATGAGGCATGTTAGACGCTTCGTTTCACATAGTAAGTCAAACACGAGAAGCGGAGTCGTTCCGCTGGTCTGGAACCTCTTTCAAAGAAAAGAAAAAATATTTGACCCTCATCGAGTTCGAAGCTATTTGTTTGTATTGTTGAACTAAAACATACTCTAGCCAACTATGACGAGATCTTCGTGTCTGACCACCAGCGTGGGAGAGTAAGAGATGCCATGGCCCGAATCCAACTTTGTTCAACACCACAACAACTGTATCTACTCAGCCAACTTTCGGTACAACCAATTTTAACACCTCAGAATGATCCATGACGAGTCCTTGTTCTCCTATCATATTCTGTCACCCCAGGAATAGCTTGAGCTTGAAAAAGGAGTCCGAGTCATGTCCTCGTGTCAAGCTCCCCAGACTCGTCAGCATCCAATTGTGTGGGGAACAACCCAAGGTTGACCAAAGTGAAAGGGCTTCTTGACATTGGATAGAGCTAAGAGGACGTCGTGGGGGTGTAATGCCGATCAATCCCATGGAAAACGACTTCCTGCTGCACACTGACACATAGTTATCTCTGTCATAAGCATGGTGTTGGTTGTTGCCTTGCGGGCGTAAAGAAGGCATCTTCAACCCTTTCTTTTTTACCTCGTGGGTCTGTTGATGCTACCCGTGCGACTACTGTATGTCAGCAACATCAACTGAACTATTGCCGTCGATCTTGAGACACATTGCTTTGTTTGATGCAGAGCTTTGGCCAGTCGGTGAACTAGCTATGAGCGGCACGGAACTGTAGTATATGGTGACAGGTCCCAGGGCAGTGGTCCATCCAATATATGACTATCCAGTCGGATGGTATACCCGTTACCAGGCCTTCAAGCTTTTGGATAATTCTGATCCATGCGCAGTAGGCGGTGTCGTTCTTGGTATTTGTACTGTCCGATGATGCTTGCCCGGGTATTCAACGTCGCGGAGACGGGCCGGACGGACGACGGTGCCAGAGAGTCGATGTGCCGTTCTATCCAGCCTATCATCAGTAAGACAACTGACCCCAGAGTGAGGATATCCAAGTGCCAAGTGCTACTGTACCGGTACTTTGTCCAAATGCAAAGGATCAATTTGACCTATGTTCTGTCTGATATGCTCTATGACTCTCGCCCCATTGTACAAACAGACTGGATAAATATGTCTACATAGCAAGAAACCGTTCGAACGCCATCGCTTTTAATCCCCCTATCTTGGGCACCTTGCAGGCACATTAATGTCAGGGGGAATCAAGTCCCTCCCTCTCCCCTTTTATAATAACTCTTGTTGATAATGTAACCCAAGCCATGCGAGCGTCGTGTCCCACTAACACTTCTCATATGCATTTCATGGGCTCTCTATTTATATCGAAGAGGGAGCTCTGTCCTTCTTCCAGCCCCTGTAACGCATGTTCTCCTCGATGGCTCGCCAGATTTGTTCCACAATCTCCTTGTCTCGGAAGCGCGAGGTATCATGACCCTCTCCGCGCCAGCGGTCAATACCAGTTGATAGAACACGGTGACCCCAACTGCGGATATTATCCGGAGCAGTCTCACCTCGCCAACCGACGTAGACGCCCAGCGTGTGCTTGAAGAGCTCGTTGGGGTCGCTCCACTTGTAGTTCTTGAACTGCCAGGTCTGTCCAGTGGTCAGGACTGCAACAATTCTGTTCCAGTATTCAGGCTTGAAAGCCTCAGAACCCTCGACCAGGATAAATCGCATAGGTCGGCTGGGGTCAATGGAGGGGACAGTGCGTTGAACATGAAGCATAGTGGCTGTGTTACCCCCTGCATCAGTGGGCACGAACTTTCCGTCTTCAAGGAAGGATCTCGCGTTCGACAGGCGAATCAAAGAAGATGCCGAAGGTGACAGGAGAATGATAGGATCCGGTCGCCTAGACGGAGCCTTCTGATTCAGTGCGAGTGATGGGTTGGTAGGAATGCTGGTGGAGCTAGACTGGGATTTCTTCTGGATGAATGGCGCAGCAAGTTTGCGGACATGGGAGAAGTCCTAGCAAGGTCAGATGGAGCTCAGATAATTTGACTACAAGACATACCGTAGGCTTAATGCCTCTTAGAACCGTGTTGCGATCACCCATCTTTCGTTCGCCATTGTAGATACCCACAAGCCTGGGGTTGATCGTACCTCGACCAGATCGCGCCTGGCCCGAAGTCACAGCACCCGTCTTCGCCGTTGTCGTCGCGCCACTAGGTGCAGCACCCGCATCGTTGGCGAGCGGCTTGATGTACTCACTCTCCTCGCTGGCTCCTTCAAGCCAGGTGATCAAATCCAAACGTTCGATGAAACCCAAGTTCTGGACCTTGCCCGTACTGCCAGCAGCAGCTAGCTCGTCATTGAGGGTTGTAGCCGAGGCATTGTATTCAGGAATTGCAAGCTCGCGGTTCAGCCAGGCAAAGTAGATACTGCGCAAGTCGACTGGCTTGTCGTTGGACACGAAGCGCGTCGGGTTATCGATAGGAACGGCGACATCCTTGTTGGGGAAGCGCAGATGTGTGGCCTGTGAGAGAGGGACTTCGGCCGCGGAGGCATCAGCTGATGCGCTTGGAATGCAAGGCGCGCTTGAGGAGATGGATTGGCGAAGGAGAACAAGGCCGTCGAGATCGGCGGCGGACGCCATTATGAGGATGGTCGCGCTGAAATAGGAGGCGCAATCGATTGGAACTCAATGTTGTATACGGACTGTTGTAATAGGATGCCGACTGATCCTGTATATCCAATGAAGGTGGTTGTTCGCGCTTCGAGCGTGTTCGTTTGCGATGGAGGTTGGATGAAGTGAGGATGAAAGGCTGAGGCTGAGGCTGCGATTTTTGGCAAGCTCTCCTGCCGTCTATCTTAGCTCTCTGTTTTCTGCATTCCCATTGGCTCAAGACTGAAGTGTCCAATCAGGGGTCTGCATGCTTGTCTTCAACTCCGACTTAGATTGATGGCAACTGTCAAGGTATGCATGCTATTAAACATCAATTTATTTCGATATATACTACTTAGATTATCTGCATGAATTTCATTTAAGTGGTTTGATGGTTTCAAAGTTGACACTTTGCTGTTGCCTTCTAGAATTTGTCCAGAACTTTAGGGTAAGTCCACGACTATTACATGCAGGCCAAGACACTTTCCAAATCATCTTCAAATCGCTATTGGGCATATTAGATCCAGTTATAGAGGCCTGAGCATGTTTTAGTATAACTTGTGAATTCTAGATCAGGTGGTATTGGTGTTTTGCTTCGCCTCTCTTGGCCATCTTAGGTTCAACTCTGTTTCAACTGCCGGCCTACCACAACACCATCACACTGCCATGCGCGCAGGCCCTGCATCTCCAATTCTCCTTGATGTCTTGCATGTGAATAACGTCATGCAGCATACGACGCTGATCAAGCACTACATTGCACTGATTCCACGA
The DNA here is from genome assembly GCF_003316985.1 of Fusarium coffeatum. Classification (NCBI taxonomy): domain Eukaryota; kingdom Fungi; phylum Ascomycota; class Sordariomycetes; order Hypocreales; family Nectriaceae; genus Fusarium; species Fusarium coffeatum. Next base: position 136,683 of record NW_022157929.1, on the reverse strand, counting down.
TTTCTACCTGAGCTACAAGTCAATAATTGTGCTCGCAGATTGTTATGAAACCTTATTGAATTATCGTCAACTAGTCTATCCGCGTAATCAACCCCCGTCTATTAAGTCTGAGTTAGGAGATTCTCATCCGTTGATCACAACAATTAGCTAGCTGATATCGTCGGGCAAGTTACCTAAGACCCCCATGCTGAGTTCACTCGAAGTACCGTATACTTGCCATCTACTAACCTTATATCTACGAAACTCGAGATCCCTAATCCGCATACAGCTAAAGGCGAGGCAATCAGCCGCCACGCCCATGTTTCCACCCCCATCCATCCCACGAACATTGCCATGGTTGTAGAAAACTCTATGAAGACCGGCACGTGCAGTCGATTGGTACTGTAACCCAACCCTGCCATAGGAGCCCTTTTCCCGGGAAATGTTAGTCTCAATAACGGCTCCGGACCAGTTTGCGCGGATCACCCCTATGTCTCGACCTGCCGCATTCCCAGCACAATGGGTAATGTCTTCATTTGCGTCGGATTTCCGCATGCAGTAAAGACACGAGAATAGCGATGCCTGTCGTTCCTCGCTTTAGTACGGATATGGACGAATGATATGGTGCGTGGATGTTTCGGAATCCGCCATGCCGTCTCTCATCGCGTGGCAAAGCCACCACGACACTGCCACGAGAAAACGAGGCTGTCCCTTGATACAGGACCTGAATGGGAATAGATCGCTCCTCACATGTGAAAGCCTTACCAAGTCCGACTTTTCATACATGTATTGTACTCTTTTGCTGTATGTACACCTAGCTGTATATCCGTATCTCCTTCATCAAAGCCATGCCATAAAAAGATATAATTCCGCTGCTCCATGCAAGGACTCCGTCAACGCCGATCAAGCTTAATCTCCGAATTGAGTACCGTCGTGCTAAAATACATCTATATGCCAAAGACAAGTTTCATACGCTCATACGTGAAGAAGGCGACCGCCGCCATGGGGAACACCTTGACGTATCCGATAGTTAGGCCAACAAAGAAACCAGATGGACCTCTCTCTCTGAGGATCATACCGGCAGTCTCGCCTATCCTTAATCGACGACCGTCACCAACAGCTCCACCAACTTGCATTCGTCGACGGATTACCTCAAGAGGGTACGACACCGTTTGTGAGATCAAACCAGCAATGCCGCCAGCAGTAAGTTCTGCCCATGATCGTAGAGCGGCTGGCTTTCCTTCGGGATGGTTCTCCTTCTTCGGTAGTGTCGTATGCTTTGCGAAGCGCGGTAGCCGTAGAATATCACCAACAGTATCGTGAGTCAAGAATGACATGCCGGCATAAGGCAGCATGCCCATGACAGTCGGAGCAAATCCTCGGTAAAAGTTGACCAGTCCAGTTCGGGGAGCGATGGCTTCGACAGTCGCTGCGGTTGCCTCTGCAGCGGCGGATACAGGCGCAGATGCGTTCGGTAATCGGGTTGCTGATGCTTTCTCCACAGGTTGCTCGTTGTATATCTGGCGGCATATTGAAGATAGAGAAGAATGACCATCGCGCTTAGTCTCGAAAGCCAGTCGCACTCGGATAACTTCTAGGGGATAGGTAAAGAAGACGGATGTGACACCTGCTAAACTTCCACTGAGCAGTCTCCTCATCGGTGTCTCGTGTGCTCTATCGGGAATAACAATGGCTCGGATTTGTTCGTATGCAAGAAATTTTATACCGGCGTATGGGAAAATTCGTAAAAGCGTCGCAGAGTGTCCACGGTAGAGACCCGTGATACCTTCATAATGGTGGATATCCTTCATGGCGCTGGCAACGCCAACCCATGATCCTGTATACTTCGCGAATCGAGGATTACTGGCTTGAAAGAGAATCTTTACTCGATCTAATGGCGCAACAACGGTCTTGCCCTATTTTCAAGAGTTAGAACGTTATGCAAGGTTTCGGCATAAACTCAATCACTTACAGCGCAACCGGCTAAACCACCCGCAACACCAGATTTCCATATGTATTCAAGACTCTTCATTTGCGGTTTTGGTGTTACTGCTTCCTGGTCTGTGGGACACACCGAAGGCTCCTTTTGCGACTTGGTGAGGGGATTCGAAGAGCCATGGTTCTGTATGTTGCGGTTCCGCGCAACCTCGGCCATGGAGGAGGCCTGCTCCATGTGAGCAGCGTCGGAAGACATTGCAGCACGTGGCTGACTTTGGTGAATGGATTCGAGGCCTACGGATGCGACATTCCGTGGCAGAGTCGATTGAGGATCAGTATTCGAAGCCAACGCGACAAGAGAAAGTGTCTATATGGTCAAGTCTAGAGTTGGTGAAAACAGGTTTGGTGGGGAGAATGATGAATGTTCGGAGAATGGGGAGGATTTTGGAGATAGCCCAGTCTATGCGGCGCACTCGCGGCAGAATTTCTAATCCCCGGCTGTCAGCGGGCGGCTTGGACGTCATTAAACCGACCTCTGCTCAGTGGCCAACAACAGCGGCCTCCCCACAAGTTCGGGTCAGTTATGACCTAGAGAAAGTGGTCACGCAGCGCATCGAAGCCGACCTCAGCGGAAATACATTCCCCAGAACCCCTAGAGGTGATCGAAAAGTTAGCCCATCAGGGGTCTAAGACATTGCGATTTAGTGGACGCATGCACTGATAATCCACTGCAACTCAGCAGATTCGGGGGCTGTCTAACGGTTCCGGTGATCAATAACCGAGCGCCGAGGCTTGCCGATTGTCGCCGTGAATTTCTATTCTTTCAACCGCGGGACAAAAAAAAAAAGAGCAAGCAGGTGGAATAACTGTCATCCGGCAGTCAGATCTGTGTCATGGCCAAAGACAGCCACCGGTCTTCAGTCCTCTTTGAGAGTCCTGACAAGAGCATTATTGTTATCGATATCCCCACGTCATTAGAAGAAAGCCAGGTTCTCCCGTCCCAGATCCCCCGCCGCCGCATCGTCTCCGCAGAACCCCCCGCAACTCCGTATCCCACCCCGGAGCCCCGGTATGGAAGAGACGATCACTCGGCACTTGCCTCGCCTGCTGCCCAGTTGGCTCAGCTTATGACCGCTGCAACAGTCAGCAGCGCCTTAGAGGACCTTAGCAGCTCATATTCGTATTCCGGTCCCTTTCATCGGGATCGCCTTATTCAGCCACAATCGCCTCCGCCTGTATCCGCTCTGCCGCCTTTACTTCCAGACAAAGCCGAACCTTTACACGGCTCTATTGAAGCTCTGTGTGATTCTTTTCATACCTTGGCCCCCAAATTTGACCTTGTTGTTTTAGATCCTCCATGGCCAAATCGGTCTGTAAGGAGGAAGAAGGACAAATATGATACTGTCTTCAATTTGACTGAGATGAGCAATCTCTTGCTACAGATTCCTTTGGCATCTCATCTTGCACCTGACGGACTCGTCGCCGTCTGGATCACTAACAAACCCAGTATCCACGACTTTCTGACATCTTCCACAGGCCTGTTTGCTGCTTGGGGCCTCGAGCTCGTGACCGAGTGGACGTGGCTCAAGGTTGCTGCATCAGGTGAACCGCTATATGATATCGAGTCTACATGGAGAAAGCCATGGGAGAAGCTCATCATAGCAAAGCGCATCGGCAGCAAGAAGCCAGATGCCCTTAAGCCCAAAGTTATCATGGCAGTGCCAGATGTGCATTCGCGAAAGCCGAATCTTCGAGATCTGTTCCAAGATGTCCTCGAAAAAGAATGCATTGGACTTGAGATCTTTGCTCGTAACTTGACTGCTGGTTGGTGGAGTTGGGGAAATGAGGTCTTACGCTTCCAACAGCCCGAACACTGGAAAGATATAGAATGAAAAGATATACGAGTTTTCAGCGTCTATTTTTGCGCTCATAGTCTTAACCCGCCCACATGCATTGCCCATCCAAGACTAGTTACAATAATGTACAGTTGTGTATCCTATAGAGGTCCTTTATCCGTGGCACCTCATAGAATTGCCGTCTCTTTCATTAGCAGTGTCCTGCAACCTAAAGTCATAGCCCGCCCTTGTCCATAATTCGTTTAAGCCTCTTTCGTGGGCTCCACGGCCTTCTGCTCGTTACCCAGAATCTTCTCCCATTTGGGATCCAGCACAACATCGTTGGTCCACTTCTCCTCTCCCGACATCAACTTCTTGGCCAACTCGGCAAGCTCTTGTCTCTCCTTGGATACGGGCGCCTTGCTCTTGAGGGGAATCTTGAATCGCTGTTGTTGAAGGTGCTCGTCGTTACGCTTCTCCATCAAATCCTCACGCATCTTCCATAGTTGGTTGCTCCAGGGTGTGAGATCCTCAGGCAGCTCGGGCCATTGGAAGGGCTTCGCCAATTCGACGGTCATGACCTTGAGAGGCTTTGGACGGTACCACGAGCGCGAGTGGGAGTTGCGCTGGGTTAAGGGCTGCTGCTTGACGTACGATCGGACCTTTGTGACCTCGACATCGTAGAGATTCCACAGGTAATCTCGAAGATCGAACTTTGTGAATCGGAGAGGGACCTGGAAAGTGGCTTCGTTCGGTGGCATGTGCTCTTTTCGTAGGAAAGTGATTACATGGTTGGGCCTAAGAGGGGAAATGTTAGAGGACTGGCGGTGACGGAAAGGGTCAAGAGACTACACACAAGAAAACCTGCTTCTGTCCCAGCTTGAAGCCGGGCAATTGGCGAGCCACCGTCTTTGCTACCTCGGCCATGGTCGTCGTTGAGCCCTTTCAAAGATATCGCGACGGTTGGTTTGGGATGTGAAGAATTTCGATGACCGGCATCTGATTGGCCTCGACGGCGAAAGTGAACTTCCGAGAGGGGTGTCGATAGCGACGATCCAGAAAATGCACGCCCCGCATGTCCGTGTAAGAAGTGAATTATCGTCATTGTTTACAAGCCATATTCATGAACAAAATTAATTAAATGATGATGATGCTTCATAAGCACAATAGAAGAGTCGAAAGCAAATATCAAGTGCCTAAATTCTTTATACCGAGCTAGAACCCGTCAAGTGGCTAGCAAGTGACACTCGCTCAACTCATTTGTCCAACACTTACTCTCAGTGCGACAGCTTTCCCTTAGCAACCGGAACTCTTTTTCTCCCCAATAAATGCCGAAAATCAAACGAGAGACTCTATTCCCGCTTCTATGCCGGTATAATAGCATAAATGCCAGATTCAGAAAACACAACCAGCCCTTTGAGGTCGCGGACTCGGCTCTCGCACCATGACAAAGCCGACGACGATGAAGATACTGGCGAAGTGTCCAAGTCCGACCAAGATGCTCATCTCAGCTTTCTGTCGTATGAGTCGGACGAAGAAGGCGATGTCTATATCACCGATATGGAGGAGGAAATGAAGCAAGAAAAGAAGCGGTATCCTGGCGCCAGCAGCTGGGCTCCTGCCGAAGAGCGACTCTTTGAGATACTGTTCATGCGACAGGATTTACCGATGTTGCCTACAACATGGGATGTAGATCTTCGCGGTATTCCTATCTCAGAAACAATATTCCGCACTTCGAAGGATTTTCCTCCTATTATTTATGCCCACGGCAAGAACTTCGCAGGTAAGCTCATCGCTGACCTCGAAGACCTATGGCTTACTACTATTAGCAACACAATGCCTGACTCGACTCGTCGATCTTACCTCAAAGACCAGAGCCACCTGTCAGAGTGGCCACCGGAAAAGAGCACCGAAAAACATCAAGCGAGAGCTCGACAGATATCTGAACTGGGCAGCACAGGATGGCGGATACATGCATCTCCGCATCGTTCCGAACATCGTGACTGAAGTTATCGACACCACCAAGCCAGAAGATGAAATCATAGAGTACATCCAAAAACGCATGAGATTGCTAGCGAAGCTACAGAGAGAATTTCTTCGCGAGGACAGGAGCCCGCACTTCTGGGATGTTGTTAAACCCAGAATCTTCAAATCGCCTAAGATCAGAGCAGAGCCAACAATCAAAATCGAGTCAGATAATGACGAGTCCCCATCACGCGCGAGATGGCTTACACCTGCTGAGAGCAGAGGTAGTTCTCATTCCCTTTCTGAGAAGATCTCCATGAGGACTGAATGTCACGGTATCAAAGTCGAACCTGGGCTTGAGAGTCCCAGTATCTCAGCTACTACGAAAATCTTCAACATCACAAGTATCCCAAAGGTCACCCCACCTCCACGCTCCCAATCGCCATATTCAACTGCTGAGCCAGAGACGCCTTCCAAGCACAGTTACACTCGCCATCCCCCTGTGGTATATGGCCTTTTCATAATCAACACCTCAGTTCTTGCCCTCACAACAGACTCATTCCAAGGGCCAGACTCATATGTCAGCTTTCATGTTCAGGTCGACTTTTCTGACGAACACCAAAGTATTTGGAACGCCTTGACAATTGCTCTTGTGGCATGTCTTGCTCGTGACGAGCTGCGTACTCGCATCACGGACTTTGAGGAGCTGCCTCGCATCGAGGATAGCGATCCAGATGCTTGATCTTTTGGACGTATTCATCTCTGTGACTTCTATGGGGAATCAATCACAAGTTTTGGTGCTGTTCGAATACTCGACGTACTTGCTTTGATCACGTTCTGTTTATAATTACTCTCTTAGCGTTGGCGTTGGCTGTTAATACCCCTGGCTCTGCAGTTATCGAACAATGAAATTCAATTGCGTATTGGCAAAGTCAAATGAGAGCCTCTATTCATCATGCTCTCTATTCTATCCATGTTCTGATGTATCTAATCAGTCATTTCCTTCTATTCCCAACGCCCAGTAATGATGGCCGTCCTTAGCCTTAAACGTCTCTCTCTATCTGTACATATATGGCCATTGCAATTCATCTCATATCGTCCGCTTCTCTAACGCGTTATACAGAGGGTGGGTGAAGCGGGGAGGATGCTTTTTGTGACAGCGCATGAAAAAATGGGTTTGAAAATCATAAAATGAGGTAACTACAAGGTTGAGAACAACGTGTATGTGAAGTATGTGTGGAGATTTTTACATTTCCTTTAGCTCGGTGGGTGCAAGAAGCTCGAGCTGGCGGAGAAGTCGTTGGTACAGGAACAGCATGCAGCCGCTCTGGATGAAGGTCCAGACACCACGGGGGCCGACACCACGGAACCATCCTGCGATGCCTTCTGTACGGTAAATCATGCGCAAGCCGGTGAAGACAGAAGAGGTATCGAGGGGAACAGCGCCAGGTCGTGGTCGGTGTGTGCTGGGAGACGAGGTTGAAATGTGTCGGACTTGTGATGTAGCATGGTGGTCCTTAGAGGCCCGAGGTTCTGTGGGAGAGCTGATCTGTGTCTGAAGCCGCGTCTTGACGACATCGAGAGGGCAAGTAATAACACCAGCAAGACCACCAGCTGCCGCGCCTGTGAGGAGCTCGAGGGAAGCGCCGATTTCGCGACTTTGCTTGTACTTGCGAGCCCAAGTGGTGAATTGCTCCCAGAACATGAATTGAAGAGCAGAGAAAGGCAGATCACGGTAGAGGGTAGCCTTGTAGCCGTAAAACAGAGCAGGGGCTCCTTCTAAGCGCACAATGGTGCGGGCAGCGTCCACAGTACCGCGGTAGTTGTATCCTGAGACGAAATGGGGGTTGTTGTAACGTCCTTGAAGTTGCAGACGTGTTTTGAGGACTTCTGACGGAACGTAAACAATGGATGCAGCGAGATCTCCAAGGAAACCTATTTGAACTTGTTAGTATCCGTGGGCGCTTTTGGACACGATAGGTGCCGTACCTGCTGCTAGATATGACACATGCTGTTGCACACCATGGTCGATTAAGAATCGTTTGCTCCATTCATATGTACCGAAGAACATGACTGTTCCAGGAAATGAACCTCCAAGAGCAGGAAGCCATCCTCCATAAAGACCCCGTCTTATACCCTCTTGTCTCCATATGGTGTAGTAAGACTGTCCCAAAGATGTGTATTTTGAGGGAACGTGAGGGTCGCCCTGTTGTCTCGTCTTGACAGTATCGAGTGAGTGCATGAGCAAGTCGCCGGTAGATCCTCCAATACCACCCGCAATCATGGCCTGTCGTTCAAGTCCCATGTTAGCGCACTTCGAAGACGAATAGGCCGGAAACGCTTGGTGGTGCAACTCATGGCACCCTGGTGGTTAGAACGTACATGGAGATACGGCGGTCGCCCCTCGGCTTCGACATCTACATCTTGTGCGGCCATGTTCTGTTCCTTTGCGAGACTGGCGCTGCTTCTACTACTGTCCAAGCGACGTCCCGTCCAAGCAGCATGACGATGCTCGGGAGACTGCGCAAAATCGCTAGCCGCTGTCGTCGATCCGCCGCTCGTCGTCGTCGATTGGGCGAAGGCGAGATCAGAATCTTGTTGCTGAAGACCCAAGGGCATATCCGGGGTCGAAGTCTCGAGTCGAATCGAATCGGAGGGAAAAAACGCTGTCGAACCCCAACCAGTTACAACCTAAGGCGGAATTGCTCGGAAGGTGTGAGGAAGAAAAAGAGGATCCCAAGAAAGAGTGAAGGGTGTATTAAAAGGGATCGCTCTGTCGCGATGATCCGTAGAGGGGAGCGGACGGACGTCGCAGGGTCGCAAGGAGAGATAAGAAAGTATGAACGATGTCGTTTTTGATATGTCAAGAATTTTGAGGGCCTTGGCCGGCTTTTACCAGGCTAATCGCGAATTGCGGCTGTAAGTAACTAGCGGGCTTTGCTCAGCGGTTTCTTAGTGGCCGATCAGGGGTCGGTGTTGAATTACAGCGCCCATCAACGTCACTCAGCTTTAATGGATGAAAGAATTTCTTGCAAAAAGGCGGGCAACACTAAAGGTCGTCTTATCTTATCTCGATGTCATTATGGACTCTCAACCACAACTAACGTCAGTGAGGTCGTTTATGAGCTGAACTGCTTGGACTTTCTTGGCAAAACTTCTGACGTGTGGTTATATATGCTTCAGTCCAATATTTGATAACTTTTGCTTTTGTTGTTCGCGTTTCCATAATTTTTCATACATATAGTACATCATCAACTGCCATCATTCTACCAATGCCCGTTTATGCTCACGCCATGGAAGCGCCCCAAACTTGCGAAATGGATATACAACATGTGTAACCCGACCCGTGATCAACTGCTTCGAAACTGGACCATAAGTGTTGCTGTCAAGACTTGATCCCGGAGGTCCGTCTCCTTCCACCCATACGTGGCCCTGCGGCACTCGCACAGTTGGCAACGGGTGAGGTGCCTTGGTCTTGATTACATCGTTCTCCAGCGCCACCACACGTTTGACTGCGATTGTCTCGGGATGCAGTGGGCTCCTTCGATAGCTTCCATGTTAACTCTCATAAATTACTTTTTCTAGTTGTGGAAAGAGGGCTTCTCCTACCGTAATGTCACCACCATGCCCCTCTCCAAGTTCTCCTGGGGTGACCATTTCCAGTTGAGGATCACATCTCGCCGTAGAGTTGAGTCTTTGTCGTCGTTTATCAGAGGATACATAGATGCGCCGTCCACAAAGGTCAGTTCGGCAACGTGCAGGTTAAACATGGCGATGACCGGGATCCAAGTTGCGAAACCAAAGACTCTTAATGCTGTTGATCGGGCCAGACTGGGTTGGCCATTGCCTCTGAGGCGTGCCCATATCGAGCCAAGAGCCATTGTATATGTCCTTTTCTATTGCTGAGTGCTGTCAATTGATACCATGGTTCATGGGTCAGAACGTCGTCTATTGCTGGTTCTGGTTGAAGAGATGCATAGTCTAAGTATACAAATTCCATTGAGTCTAAGCTGACCCCGGCTAGTTCCGCCGGCCCGCTAAACAGCAGAAAGCAATGCTTCCATACCGTAACTACCTATATCACAATGCTTCTTCCACTTCTTTTACCCTGGGTCGCAGAACGAATGTCCTCTAAGTGTCACAGGCGAAAACAAAGTCGCCTAAATGCTACTCTACGGCGCCATAAAATGTCCAAATTTCGTCTCTCAGGCTCTCGGTGGCCAAAGTTACGACATCGCATGAACCATGCCCCAAGTCAAGTGTGAAATAATCAAATACAATGTTCGTTAACAACGCCTTTTTTCAGACGCCCCCTTCCACATGTTGGAAGAACTACATAAAGTCTGGATTGTGATGCTTTTGCTATCCGGGATATCCTTTCCCTTCTATTACATACACCCTTTTACTGTCCTGCCGCTTTCGCCGCCGCACGCTTTTGCCTGGCCACAAATTCCGCAGACTAGACGGTTTCAGCGATGTTCTCGTCGCTGTCGCTCATACTCTCATCGCCGCTGACTTCGGCGTTCTCGCGTTCGCGCTTCTCCATCAGGGCCTGTAGCTCGGCGTCATCGCTCTCGGTGACAGCCTTGGGCTCCATCTTAACTGTCAAGTGGCCGCCTGCAGATTCAATGCTGTTGCGGATCTCGACAATGGCCTCTTGCAAGCCGGCGATACCGACAGCCTTATCCAAGCATGTGCTGGTGAGAACGTAGAGAGGAGGAGACACAAGCTTGACCTTGACCTGGGTTTCCTCAGTGTTCTTGGCCTCAGCTGTGCGAAGAGCGGTCTTGACAGCATCGATTCCCTCGTAACCGAAGCAGGTGACCTCGACATCGGCTCGGATCTTGGTGGGCTGGGGTGTGAGTCGCTTGCTGATGTAGGTCTTGAGCTCCTGGGCAGTGACCTCGTCGGGGAAGGTGATGTCGTTCCAAACCTCGGGGTTGCTTGTTCAAGTTAGCACGTGCGTTCTCACTCGGTTTAATGAACTGACGTGATGGAGAGCTTGAAAGCATCAAGAGCGTGACCGAACTTCTTGTTCAGGGGCCAAGCGATAGCTTGGTATAGTTCCTCGAGGGGCTTCTCGGTGGCCTTGGCGAGATGTACCATGACGGAGTGAACCATCTTGCTCTTGTTGTATCGCTCCTCACACTTCACGATATCCTCGGGAGACACTCGTCGCTTGGAAAGATCGATGTAACCTGCCTGAAATCAATATGGTGCCCAAAGGTGTCTTGATAATAATAGTTGCTAACCCTTCTCTTTGTCCACACGGAGTACCACGACGACCTCATTGCGACCGACTCGGATGAGCTTCTGAATAGATCGGATACGTCTTCGGGAAAGCTCAGAGAGCAAGATCATGCCGTCGATGTCGTCGTACTCTAGAAGCTTAACGTAGGCACCCATCTCGGCGATCTGGTATCGGTCAGACCAAGGTTTCCGCACAGATCAGACTGCTACTGACCTGCTTGACATTGACCATGACAAAGCTATCGATCTCCGGGTACTTCTCCTCGTAAAAACGGCAGCTTAGCGACATTTTGGCGGTATTTTCGAGGCTGTTCAAGTAAAGGTATTCGGTCGGGGTCTCGAGAAGAGGTGGGGGTTTCGATTTTGAGTGCTGTCGCGCGCCGGAAATCGTTCTTAAATAATGGTCGGAAAAAACTGTTGGTAAGTTTCTGTTCACGTAATAACAAAACCGAAAGTTTGAGAACAAAAAACCCTCGTGATCAAATCGTAAATCGTCACGTCAACAGTGGATGTAGAGGGGAAGAGTCATAATTTTGACATTTTACAGTGCAGTTGATGATGGTGGGGTTGTGGCGGGCGGGTGGGTAACAGAAATCCTGGTCTCTAAGAATAAGAGTGTTAGAATAAAGTAACCTAAAGTTGGGTTTAGACTCGAGCAAAGCGACCATCTTATTTTGTCACCTTGGTTCTGGGCGGCCAATTCTTCTGACACCCCCGACGGCGGGGTGTGGCTCGTTGTTAGGCGGTACCTGAAAAATCCGGCAAAACGCCGCCCAGTTGCTTCGAGTCGCCCGTTGCCCATGACTGGCTTTCTTGCCATGATGGCAGAGAGCTCCACACGTGACTGAACCAAAGGTAAACAACTTCACCTACTTCTGTTGGCAAGAGCATCCATAACAATGGCTCCTGGTAAGTTAGGCCCGGCAGTTACTGCAATTGAATCGCAATAGTTTGCTGACCACATTTTAGCAACTCAATACGAACTTTCGCCGCCTCCCACCGACGCGGTGTCGTCGATCGCGTTTGCGCCAAACTCTGGAACCAAGCTCCTTGTCTCATCATGGGACAAGAAGGTGTACTGCTACGACATTGCAGGCGGAGCTGGTGAGACGACTCTTGTCAACACATACGAGCACCGAGCGCCTGTTCTGGACGTTTGTTTCGGCGCCAACGACAATGAAGCTTTTACCGCTGGCCTGGACTGGGCCGTCAACAAGTCAGTGAATGCCGATATATGCGCCTGGATGAATTGTACTGACACCAGTGACTAGAATTGACTTGACAACTGGAGAAAAGACTTTGTTGAGCAAGCATGCTGCGCCAGTGCGATCTATAGCTTACAGCCCTACATATTGTAAGTTCTCAGATCCCCGATACCGCTACGATTGACTCATACTGACACCAATCTAGCCGTTCTGGTTTCTGCATCTTGGGATTGCAGCTTGAACCTTCACAACCTGAATGACCCCTCGAGTACCCCCATAAGGGTCTCCCTTCCCGGCAAACCTCATGCATTGGCTGCGAGCCCCACAAAGATTGTGGTCGCTATGGCGGGTCGTGTTATCAACATTTATGACTTGAAGACCATTGTCGACCTGTTCGCTACAGGCTCATCCGATCTTCAGCCTTGGCAACAGCGTGAATCATCCCTCCGATATCTCACCCGCGCAGTTTCCTGCATGCCTAACGATGCTGGATACGCCACCAGCAGTATCGAGGGCCGAGTTGCCGTTGAATGGTTTGAGGACACGCCCGAGTCACAGGCTCGAAAGTATGCTTTCAAGTGCCATCGCCAAGCGGCGCCAGATGGCGACGGAGATATTGTCTACCCTGTGAACGCCCTAGCCTTCCACCCTGTCCATGGAACATTTGCTTCAGGAGGTGGCGATGGAACCGCTGCTCTATGGGACGCCGAGGCTAAGCGACGACTTAAGCAATACCAGAAGTTCCCCAACAGCGTGGCTGCGCTTGCATTCTCAAGTGACGGCAAGTATCTGGCTGTGGGTGTGTGCCCGGGCTTCGAGACTGGTCAAGAGGATTACAACGGTGCTGGCCAGACATCAGTATTGATTCGTGAGCTTGGTGAGAATGAAGCCAAGGGTAAGGGAGCCAAATAGACGGAGCGTGCAATAGATTCATGTTCTCCCCAAGGCGTTCTGGTGGTTGCGGGCTTCTCGATTTGTATATTTCTATGTACTGTTTACGCTTCAAAAAGGTTACATTAATATACCCTTGTCATAAACGGACATGAAACATTGTGAAAGGTTATTTGGAATGATCGCCATCAACATGTCCTGTAGGCAAGAGGACTCCAAAATCCTGTAGTAGATTCGCGATTCCCAACGATGGGCTCCTTAGTAGATGTGGCCTATTATTTCGGAATGCCATTTCTTGATGATTAACACTGTGCCTTCGGGTGACCATGGGCTTGGGCTGTCCTAGCGATGCCTCCTTTTCGTTAAATCCGTCGCGACATTGGTACTCGAGGCTGTTCGAGAGAGGGGTGCGCGGCCATGGCACAGGGCCAGGCATCCTATAACTTTGAATACGAACACCCTTTCTGATCATATATGGTCCCTTCGTTTCAATGCTTCTCGGAGCTCCTCGAGGTACAGGTCTCAGTTTTGTAACAGCTCGTTCTTCAGGACTTGGTGGTTCTGGCGGAGGACTCTCATCAGATATCCACTCGTGTGCGACAGATGTGTCCCCTGCTTGAATATGAGTATTTCTGATGAAACAAATATGCAAAGTTATACTGTACCTGGCAAGTTTCCTGAGTGGTCTGTTCCTTGGGTGGAGCGAATTGACTCTGTTCGTCGCTTTTTGTGTCTTCGTTCTGACCTCAGGGGTATCCGCACTTGGACGTCTTGGTCTTCTATTTCAACTGGTTGGCTCGAGTCTCTGGGTCGTTTTTGTTTAATCTTCTTTTGCGGCGTCTCAGGTATGCTGTTAGGTAAAGTCAATTAATAGGATTGGTGAGGTTTTTTCGATTGCGAACTTACAGCTTAACACGGGCAAACTCGCCTATCCATGACTCTGGAATCTCTATTTCCTCATTGATGTCTTGTGAAAGGCAAGATCTGTCAGGGCTCATGCGAGTGTTGTCGTTTTTGGGTGAGGAAACATCATCCCTATCGAAATTGTCGAGTATTGCGGCCTCAAGGCTTTGTAGCAGCAACCGGTGCCGTGTAATGTTCTCGGTCAATTCCATCTTTACCAGCACAAGAGCACTATAAGCAATTGGAATACAAGACAATTCATTGTGAGACTTGCTGAAGTCTTCGAGCAATTATGTGACAGCATTTGAAAGTTTGTTGTAGTGGAAACGAGAGACCGTCATTTTCAACTCCATGGGAAGGAGCACATCAAGCAACCGATAGAAACTGGAAGGTGCGACTGCGGCAACCTAAAGGCACCTGCCATCTGAGAAGGTACTGTTCAGTCTGATTCACTGTCATTGATAGAAATCATGATATTGGCCAGTACTTACTTGAAAGAGTCATTGTTAGGTACTGATGATGTTCACCTTCTGCATTTCTCATGTTTCACAGCTCCGACGTCAATGCAACCGATAATAATTGAATGTACTATAAAGCTAATCATCTGGAAGCAAAAGGATGAAGCAATTGTTCTGCCAAAAAGCCACTGGAATCTCTGTCTTCGTAACCCAACCAACCTTCCAAGCAAACATCTGTCTCTGAGTCCATGTAGTTCACTGCCAGACCCACAAAAGGATATCATGCTTTAACAATGGTAGGAAGGCATGACAATAGCACCTATTCTTTCCTTCCAACCCAATTCCTGCCATTGTGGGTGATACTGCGGCCTAGACCGAGCTGGCAGCCATCGCCAAAAATTCGCATTGAGACGGGCACCCTATTCGCCCCGTTTCATGGGAGAGACAGGCTTGAATTAGTTAGAAGATATGAAGATGTAATTGCAAACGAACTCACCTTTGACGGCTGAACATGGTCAATTGTGCCCCCCATCTGGAGCAGCCAAACATCTGGACCCCCAGTCGACTGCCCTCCACGATAGAGAAAGTCATGGGGGAAGCCAGGATCAAATCGCACAGAATTATCAATTTCCTGGATATCTTCTTGGGTAAGCTGCAAGGTGAGCGCCATAATATTGGCCTTGAGATGGTCCACCTTTCGACCACCGATGATGGGAAAGACATAAGAGGTCTTGTGCATGACATATGCCAGTGCGACGCTGGTGATGAGTGTGTTCTTACGGTTAGCGATCGACTCCAACACTCGACTGGTTCTGACCTCCTGGTCGCTGGCCTCTACCCTTCGTCCTTCTTGAGCATTTCGCTGCTCTTCACTCTTGAACTTGCCGCCACCAAGAGACCCCCAAGGGGCAATTCCCATGCCTTCAGCTCGACACATGGGAATGATGTCTCGTTCAAAATCGCGCGAAGCTGCGGACCAACGGCCCTGGTAAACAGAGAACTGGCGAAGTCCATTGCAGCGAGCGTACTCGTTTGCCTTGCTATGGAACTGTCAGCCACGTTCTCGGGATTGGTTAAGGGTTTTGACTCACCTCACAATCCAAGCGGGAGTATCACTGATTCCAAGATGAAGAACTTTCCCGGACTGTACAAGTTGGTTGAGAGACTGCATCAGCTCCTGAATCGTGGTGCTTCCATCGTACCAGTGAACGTAGAGCTTCGGCAGGGTTAGCGAATATCTTCCAGACGAGTGGGAAGCATACCAGGTCGATGTAGTCGGTCTGCAGGTTCTTGAGACTGGATTCAATCGAAGTTCTTAGACTTTTTGTGCCGTTTCCACAGAAGTTTACCAAGATGTTGGGACTACCAGGGCCAGCTCGAAAGTTGGTGGTGTACTTGGTCGCAATGACTGGAAGAGACTCAGTATCATGTCATCCAAGGAATGTGTGGCAGTAACAAACCCATCTCATCACGGTTTCCACGTTTCGCCATCCACTCTCCCACCCATTTCTCCGTCTCTTGAAACTGGTAATTGTTTGCAGAATCAATGAAGTTCCCACCCTTACTCAAGGTTAGCGACACATGCTTCCATCATTGGACAATATGTAAGTCATACTTGTTCGTAGTAAAAGTCCATGATGGACTCGGCGGTAGATTGGTTGCATTCGCCCATTAATTCTTTCCTACATCGTGTTTGAGCGAGAGTATGCAGAGTCCACGGTTGCTGTCTTACCAAGCGTTTCCAAAGTTCATTGTTCCAAGACAGATAGGAGAAACCCACATAGAAGCTGTAGGTGATAGCAAGCGGTATCGACCCAGAGGGCTCTTGGGAGGCGGGGCGGCAGGGAGAGCCATCGTGGTCAGTAGTCGTATTTCTTGAAGGTGTTGTTGATAGGGAGGGATGATGGTTTGGTTAGAAATGAACGGTGGCAGAGCGTGATGAAAGAGAAACAAAAGGCAGGAGGTTAGGTTGGCCGAAGGACGACTCTACTTTACCAGCGACAGTGACAGCGACAATGGCAGTGGCAGTGGCAGCAACAGAGGTAGGTACAAAGTCAATGATTCACCACATCATAACCACGAAAGAGGAATATGCATAGGCCATGATTCACTGTTTATATACTTCTCGTCCAGTATCAGACTACCTATCATGACACCTACCTAAGGTAGACAGCTTCTACCCAAGATATGCATCTAATGCCATTGTGGAACGGTCCTTCTGGATTCCGATGCAGGTCTCGGATTCCGCATAGAACTACTGGTAGGTATGCTCATTCTAATTTGTCAATTGGAGTTTATTGCTACCATCGGAGTTAAGACGATTCAAATAACAGGAAGATTCCTGTAGTCTATTGGCTGATGGAGCATGATCGAGGAGTTCTCCAACAAGGACAAACCACTCTACCTTTTAGTGTTAGTATGAGCACCACGATGGGTATGGCATCGGGTTTAACGGACTTTTACGTCCCTGATAGGCTCGAAATCTTGTTCATTGTTAACGCCGATCGAATATTTGGTGGTGTCTTGTGGTAATTATGACGGACATGCATAGATACATGCCACTATGTTCAAGGATTTTACAAGACCTCAATGACTCGATTAGCTGCAAATAACAGAAATGAGCTTCGAACATACTAGTTTATTAGCTTGTAGCAACATATACAACTATCACCTCAAAGACATGATATCAGTCATTAGACGTATAATGATATATGAGGTTGAATGTCACTTACCCTGGGGCTACCCCAGAAAATGGAAAAGAAGCGCCCGTTCGTCAGGAATTTTATAGTTTGCTCTCATTGGACCGAACTTCCGATCCCTGGGTCGAGTCGGTACGTACCACCCTCCATTTTCAATCTCACTTCAATTGGCTTAGAATCTGTGCATCACACCACTACCGATACCGCGAGCGACATTTCGAGACGACAAATTGAGCCTCAAAAGACAAGCTCAAGTGACCAGATCTGGACAAAATTGGTCCGAACCAAGATGACGGCCGCCTAGATGGCCTCTCCAAGTCCCGCCCCTCCCAGGGCTGTCGTTCACGCTCTCCGTGGTGTCCTCCTAACCACGTCCTTTTCGGTCATTCTTCTGGCTGAAGAACGACGACGACGCCTCAATATTGCCCGGGCTGCTCTCGACAATGCCAAGAAACTTCACACTGCGCGAGTGAACCGCAACTCGACTGCGTTGGCGGAAAGCTACAGCAGTAGACGAGAATTTCCGATTGAGATTGCCCACGATTTCTCCCACGCCCCCACCAACAATCCTCTACGCCGCCGTCGACAGCGAATTGATTCATTAGAGAATGAATTATCGCGACCGAAAGAGATTATATCGATAGAGAACTTTGAGACGACATTACCGGGGGATGGCGACTCAAACACATCTCAAACAAGCCAGAGAAGATGGGACGAGTGGGATACGGCTCGAAGGGAATTATCACGAATATCAGAGACCAGTCCGTTTACGCAAAGTAGCCATCATATCAGACTTTCCTCGGATGTCAAGCTGTCAACGCTGCAGTCACGAAGTCAGAAACCAAGGACCCCAACAACGACCACCAGACCGAACACGGAATCAGATACCCCAGAATCGCTTCATCGTACCAACGCAACAATATCCCAGCCAGCCGATGAGACTTTGGACGGACAGTCGATATCTTTATTGCAATTAGACGCCATTGTCACAGATTTGGAGGCCTTGGACTCATCAAGTAATCTTCGTGCCGAGAAAGAGAGGAAAGCCATTGGTTTACTTCGAGAATTGTCCTCAGGGAAGGTTGAGGAGCCTCAGGAAATTCTGTCAAGAGGTATACGTCTCCTTCAGTCTGTTGCGACTTCACAGGAGTATGAAAGTATTCCTTCCATCCTGGAGGCAGTTCGTCCTGTTTGTCAAGACCCCTGTCTACTTGCTGTACCATTCTTCGACACTTTGAAACGGAACCCCGATGTAGAGGGCGTTCGCCATTTCATAAGGAGTCTATCGAGGTTCCAGCCACATACGACCAAGACCAAGAATGACAGAGAATGGCTCACTCGATTATTGATGCACAGCTGGAGGAAGTCGAAGGATTTCACCGAAGTACAGAACATTTACAGACTACTTGAAGAAAGTGGGCTTTATGACAACGATATCTTCTCAGCGTCTGCACAGTATGCAGTCAGGCGCCGTTTTATCCTTATTGCTCTTGACGCTGGCGATGATGCGACCGCAAGTGCTGAAATGTCCCTCCTGTCCGAAATGAGATGCGAGCACTCTGGTGTTGATGTGAAGCTTCGCGGTAGGTTCATTGTCCGAGACGCAGAACTGGGACACTGGGACAAGGCCATGCCTGAGCTTCAGACCTTTGGACCTAAAGCAAAGGAATCAGACCAGTTTCAGAAAGTGCTCTCATGGCTTACAAAGATTTACTGCAAATCCCATACCCCTTCACAGGCGGATTTATTCATCCGAGATCTTGTTGATAGCCACGGCATGATGTTGAATAAACATCTTGCTTTCTTCGTCATGGACAAGCACGGCCGAACACGCAATCTTCAAGCCCTGGTCGCATGGGTGCAGTTCTGTCAGGACGGTGGACTGGAGATGGATCAGGTCTTCTTCAACGAGATTGCCGACAAATGCTGCAAATATTGGAGCTTGTCGAGGGTTGATGTGGTTCGCATGCTCAAGGACGCACAAAGCTCTAGGCCGTGGATACAAGATCCTCTCCTGACCAAGTATGTGAGTGACGGTGCTTTGCATGATGTTCACAAACCTCTCCCAGGAGAAAAAGCGGATATCTTTAGACTTGCCCAGACCCTTCCCGAGAAACGAGGGGACTCAATTGCCATGTACGAGCGAGCAGTATTCAAGCACATGAACACTCTAGCACTCCGAAACGATTGGAACGGTGTCTACAGCGTGTACCAAGAGGCGATTAAGAAGAGCCTTGGCGATTCGTCGCGATGTCTTCGACTTGCTGTCGTGGCCAATATTCATTTAGAGGGCCCCCATTCGTCCACAGGATCGAGGCTCATCAATGAAGCCTACAGCAAGAAGCATGATATCAGTGGGGCTTTGGTGCCGGTGTTAGTCGCACAACTCGAGGCCGGCGATAACGCGGGTGAGCTGCTTCAAGAGAGTCTCACCAAAGGTCAGCGAATACACGACAGTGTCTACAACAAGGCCGCTCGAGTGCTTACACAGAAGGGTAACCCCGAGGCCGCGATTCTGGTGTGCGAGGTAGCGGCACGAGAGAACGGCGAGGGTGAGCTGGCATACAGCAAATACAATTTCGCCACCCTCATCCACTCGTATACTGGTCAAAGACGCTATCAAGACTTGTCATCACTGATTACCAGCTTCAACTCGAAGTCTGAGTGGTGGCAGGGCAGCAAAGAGTGTAAAGAATCAGTCAAGTTTGCAATGAAGCATGTGGCTTCGCGAGCGGCAAAGGACGAGAGATACGAAGAAATGTACACGCAAGTGCTGCTGCGTCTCGAGACTGCCTTTGAGCATATCAAGTGCATGCGAGCGACAAAAGAAGAGCGAGAGATTTTGACTAGAGAGGCTGTTGGCGCCTTCAAAAAGGCAGACGAGCCAACAGCATTCGAAGGAGGGTTCTTTCCAGAGACACAAGCTGAACGACAAATACCCAGAGATAAGAGGAATATGGACTGGGAGTCGGCCACAAGGCGAGATCCAGCACCTCAAAGCCTAAGCGAGACGAGGCATCGCATTGTCGAAGATGAGTTACATGCTCAAAACCAGAGGATAGACGACATTCGAACAGGACCAGAGAGAACGAAGCGAGAAACGACATCACCGCCTCAAACGAGCGAGAGAGAAATACTATTAGAGAAACAAACGGCCGGAGCAATGTCTTGAAAGCACACATAGTTAGAACGCATATGCATTGGCATGGCATAGATATCATTGTTACATTTACGAAGCTCTATTAGGATATATTGGCTGTCTGGCTGCTCAGAACTTGTGTGCAGCTGTAGCCCGGTGATATGATGGTGTTTATCATGCATCATCTGTATATAAAAACAATACAATGTAACAACATTTGAAGCAATAAACGGTATATTAATTTGCCTAAAGCTATTTGTTTCTCGATACGGGCTGCAGAACGCAATTGACGTGTCCCTCACTTTGAAAGCACATGCAAACCAGCTTATTGTATGTGGTTACATTTTGCATGTGATTTCACTCATCTCTGTATCTCAAAGTAAGCTCTGAACTGACTGCAGAATGCAATTGATTGCTGGTGGATACAAGTTTTTAGTAGCGTCACATGCATGAGCGTATTCGTGTAGACTAGACCCGTTATCATGAGATGTCAAATGGAGGTCATCAATCAGACAATGATTGGATACCCCAACGCAGGAACAACAAATAAGCATCAGCCCAGCTTTGAAGAAAAACAATGGATCCGAATACGTTTTTCCCTTCCTCTTTCGAGACGAAATAATACCGGACTCTCACTCGGCACAGAGACGTACGATTTAGAATTATCTTTTGAGGGTCCTGCTCTTTCACATGCATGTTCCAGATCCGGAACCTGGCGGTGTCCTTTTCGTCCATCGAACCATGTCCAGCAGATATCAGACCCGTTGGTTGGTCGCTTTTTGAGCGGTCAGGGCGTGGTGGCGCGATTGCGAGTGGACGGGAGGGAGATACAGCGTTGCGGGGTGAGGCGTTACAGGGACCTTACAGCGGGCTACTCCCCTGAAGGAACGAGAATGACAGCCCTAGAGAAGGAATGGAACCAAGAAAAAAGAAGAGCTAATGGAAGCATTACCCGATGACAAGGGTCCCGTCCATTGGATCATCTTTTTTTTCTGCCCCTGACGAGCGATCCAATGAATTATAGGCTGATTTGTTGGTGATGCTCTGAATCCTATGAGAACGAGAGAACAAAGGGTCCTTATAAACGGCACATATCCGGTCAATTGCAACAAGGCTGTGAGGAAACGTCGTCTTTTTAAATATCTGTGGTCTTTTCGACTCTTGAACCAACAGATTCCCATCTCCGTTACCTCAATTGAATTCGCCTCATACAAAAAGTCTAGAGCGTCATTGTCCGGATCTGTGACCCCTGACGCATGAATCTGGCTTTGTTCAAGATAGATTCAACTTGGAACATCTGAGCTGCCTCAATCTCTCAATCCATCATTCTTCTTTATACAAACATTCTACTCTCTTTGTTTGTTCAAAGATATTTTCTGTCTCGGTTGTGCGACTCTTCCTTGGCTACCACTTCCCCCTAATTTCCATTTTCAGGGTGATCCGAAAACCCATCCATCCAATTTCTCGCCGCCCCCCGATCCGCGATTAATAGACCCCCCACTCCCCATCGAAATCGCAGGTCTAAGTTCCAAGACAAGACAAGTCCAATCTTCAACTGCCGCGACTTGAACCTTTATCCTTTTTTTTCTTGTCCTCAACACACAAGCTATACGAGCCAATACTTTCAACAATGGCTTCGATACTCACAACAACCGAGGCGCAGTCTCGTCGCCGCGAACAATACCATGAAGCCGATGTCGTCGTTGTAGGAGCCGGTGTATTCGGATGCGCCATGGCCTACGCTCTCGCCAACCAGGGCCGATCCGTCCTTCTGCTCGAGCGATGGCTCAAGGAGCCCGATCGCATTGTCGGCGAGCTTCTCCAGCCTGGCGGTGTCGCCGCCCTTCAGAAACTCGGCCTCGGACACTGCGTTGATGGCATCGATGCTGTGCCTTGTTACGGATACACCGTTTTCTACCACGGCGAAAAGGTCCTTGTACCTTATCCTGGTATCGACGATGGCGGAAATCCTACACATGCTTGGGGAGGTCATAGTACAGGAGACAGGAGCACGAGACCTTCAGGATGCAGTTTCCACCACGGCCGCTTCATCAACAAGCTACGAGAGTCATGTATAGCCCATAAGAACATTACTGTTGTTGAGACTGAGGTTGTCAAGACACTGCGCGGAGAGGCGTCGGACCAGATCCTAGGTGTCGAGAGTCGCACCATGAATAAAGAGACAGGCAAGAAAGAACAGGACTACTACTTTGGACAATTGACCGTTATCTGCGATGGTTACGACTCCAAGTGGCGCCAGGAGGTCCTCCAGTCCAAGCCCAAGGTCTGCTCAAAGTTCTACGCTCTTGAGCTCATCGATTGCGACCTCCCTGAGCCTGGCCACGGCCATGTGATTATCGGCAACGCTTTCCCTATCCTTCTCTACCAGATCGGCACACACGAGACCCGCGCTCTTATCGACGTGCCTCAAGGTATTCCTGAAGCTTCACCCGAGAACGGCGGTGTTCGTGGCTACATCCGCAACTTCGTCCTACCTGCGCTTCCTGCTTCGATCCGACCATCAGCTGAGAAGGCCCTCGAAGACGGCAAAATTCCCCGAAGCATGCCCAACAGCTGGCTTCCTCCCACGAAACAGCGCGCCAACGGAGCAATCCTTCTCGGCGACGCTATGAACATGCGCCACCCTCTTACAGGTGGTGGTATGACTGTTGCATTCAACGACGTTGTTATCCTGTCTGAGCTCCTGCACCCCGATAAGGTCGGTGATCTTGGCGATTCTAAGTTGGTCAACAATGCGCTCGACGAGCTTTACTGGAAGCGCAAGCCTTTGACAGGAATTATCAATGTTCTTGCTCAGGCTCTTTACTCTCTGTTCGCTGCTAACGACCGCCAACTACGTGCTCTTCAGCATGGATGCTTTACCTACTTCAAGCGCGGCGACACTGACGGTCCTGCTTCTCTCCTCGCTGGTATCCTCCACCGTCCTTTCATCCTCTTCTACCACTTCTTCTCCGTCGCCTTCCTGGCTATCTGGCTCAACGCCTGCTCCGTTATCGGTTGCGGAATCTTTGGTATCTTCAAGTTCCCTCTGGCCATCATCGACGCCCTCCTCATCCTCTGGAAGGCATGCGTTGTTTTCGTGCCCATTATGTGGCGCGAGACTTTCCAGTAGAGCTTGACATATCAAAAGAGAAAACGAAGCATGGTGATTTTTATGTAGCGAAAGCTGCGGGCGTTTATGGAGCTTTGGCTTTTGGGATCTTTGACGTCCAGCTTCTTTGAAAAGAGTCCATGTTTATAGATCGGGAGTTATCTTTGAAAAGAGGAAAGGGCTGTCGTATATATTTCATGGATGGTTATGAGACATTTGAACATTTTGAAATGTTGAGCGTGGGAGTGGCTTTTTATTAGATATACACACGCTTGACCTGAGGCTAGACCCTGGGCATCCAGTAAACATTCATACCAAGATTAATACTAATTGCAAACTGATACCCTTTGTTCACTCGTGCTATGTAACTGAATGATGAGTAGAAACTTCAAGATGTTTACTAGTGTAGTAGAAGTTATTCCTGAGCTTTGAGGTGGCAGAAGTAATGGCCCATCTAGATGCTGGTTCAAACTGGCATGGTGTGGCCAAAGTATTTCATCCTGTCTGTCTCACAGTTCGTAAGTATCCTGGCACTCTGATACTCTGATGGAAGCTAGATGGGCTTATGCCTGGTTTGTAGGAACAGTAGACTTGTATTCAACTTCGTTTAGAAAGATCTCTCTATGATCATTAATGTCTACGCTTGTATCCTCATTTCTTTCTTTCCCTTGGTATATCCACCTATGTCAATCTTCGTCGATAGACACCAAACATCCAGCTGGCCCGTAGCACCGCAAGACCAAGAGCCATCTTGATGCTGTCCTGGATGACATTGAGCTTACTTCCACCCACCTCATGCCACTCGATTGGCACCTCGGCAACCTTGATGCCAGGACTAGTGCCAATAACACTGCCGTCGTGGCCGAGAACTGGTGTTGCGGGGGCTGACTCGGCGAGCATGAGCATCTCAATGTCGAAAATCCAGCCCTCGGTGTGCATGTAGGGGATGATGTGAGGGAGTGATTCTCGGGAGAAGAGCTTGAAACCGCACTGGGTGTCGCGGATGCGGGATGTTGCTGGGGGTGTGAGGATCATGAGGACGAGATGGAAAGATCGCATGAGGAAGTTTCGCAGAGCCGATCGCTGTGGTTTGTTAGATGACTGCCTATGTTCGATTATGAGATGTGACTTACCTTGACGACGGCCTCACTGCCAACAAGATGGGCACGACTGCCGATGGCAACGCCACGGTGCGATCCATCAACAACTTCCTCGCATCCTTCGATGAGCTTGCCGGCATCAGAGAAGCGTGAAGCTCCATCGGCATCAGCAAACAGGACATATTCGCCTCTCACATGTCGGAAACCATGAGTAGTTGCTCCGCCCTTGCCTCTGTTGCGCGCAAGCGAGATAACCCTCAGAATGTCATGCAGACCGTTATCCTGAGCGAATTGGAGAACAACATCAACGGTCTTGTCCTTGCTTCCATCATCGACTACCAAAATCTCGTAACCTCCGAGGTCCTCCTTAGCAGCGCTTCGGGTGTGTCGCTTAGACGCTGGGTTCGTCGCGCTTGTTCCAGGACCTGTGGTACGGCCAAAGTGCTCATCAAGGTAAGCGACAGCTTCCTCAAGAGTAGGGATAACGCGGTCTTCTTCGTTGTAGGCTGGGAATACGACGCTCAGGCGTACTTGGGCAGGTTCAATGTTGCCAGCGTCGGGAGTGGGATAGGCTTCGGAAGGTTTGATGGACTGCTCGCTGGCCTGGCGCTCTGCAAGCCAGCGGTCGTACCAGCATGGTAGAGGTTGAGGCTGTGTTCGTCCGGTAGGGTGGGATGTGATGTACTGCTTCTCGGAGGGGTGGACGGGACGAGGCTTTGGGGCGACGAGATGGAGAATGACATAGAGCTAGAGAGGTCAGCTTGATGCGATGCGCGGAGTGGACTATAGAGTGTACCTCGAAAACAGCCAGTGAAATCAAGCCGAGGAAGAGCACGATCAGGATGTAAACAGGCGTTGCCTCAATCCAAGCCCAAAGAGGCTTCAGAAATTCGGGCAGGTCGTGAGGTGCCGCGACAGTCATTTTTGGTGTTGAAATGGATGCGACCAGCGACTGCGGGGAGGGGGGAGATGACAAGTTAGAGTCAAGGAGCGTTCATCAGAAGTGATTTTTATTTTGTTGAGTAACACAGAAGGAAAAGGTAAATGCGCCCGGTTTGGCGAAAAAAAGAAGGTTACAAAACGAAAAGAAATGCGATACGTGGCCGCGGTGATTTGCTTGTATTGAGATGAGATGAGCGCCCGGTCAAGGCCACGAAGCATCTCCAAGCAATAACCTGGGGTTACAGTTGATTACGTAGCTAGCGATCGACAGGGACCAGCTTGATAGAGAAGCATGAATGCGACCGACCAGTGAATGAATTGGCAAATGACATTCATTTTGTTTTAGAACATAAATGACATTGTATAATAATTTGTCTGCATTTGCTTAATTGATTGTATACATAATGTGGTCTCTCAACAATTAGATGATTGTTCATTGTATCACGATGAAAGCCAAGAGAAAAAGCATGTGAGAATAAATGGTTCTGAATTATTTTTTGGCCAAGCCAAAGAGAGCTGAGCGTATTACTGCAGTCCATAATAAAATAATAATCCGCCAACGCTTCTAGAAAGAAAAAAGAGTTGAACCTAAAGTGTAATTGTACATGAAAGTAGCCTACCAGAGTCCAGCTCTGGTCCCCCAAATTCTTCAGCGTGGCGCCTGTCAACCAACACTTTTTAAGCTTCCATCCCTCTGAAGGACGCCATGTTTGTTGGTGGTCTCTTCCTTTTGGAAACTTAATCCCTTTACCGAGTCCTGCTCGATCCCATTGGAGAGCTTGGTGGACTGTTCGGTTTTGTTTCCATTGTGCCGAAGGTGCGCTGTGCTTTGCCAAGCACGAGGTAAACTCTGTTGGCTTGCTGTGTTTCAATTATGATCTGATCTTGTTGGTGACCCTCCGGGGGCCAAGACAACCTTATCAATGAATAGACTTAGATCATGACACCGGTTTGGAAGCGCTGGGCAAGGCGATCGCGGGGATCTGGGGATACGGAGTATGCCAAGCCATGGTGAGGACCCCGAACAACTTCCTTGCCCTTGAGAGAGATGGCTCGAGGAATGGTAGGAGCAGGAGCCCAGTCGTAGCTCTGCACAGGAGATTGGCTTCTAGGGCTGATATCACCCTCGTAGTCAATCTCGCTGGCTTGGTAGGCTGTGCTGGTACTGCCGCTGGTGAAGGGCGATGAGGTAGATGAGCCAGGGAAGTTCATCTGGATGGCCTGGTTGTCGTGCATAGTCTCAGCGACGGCCTTTGCAGTGCGCTTGCGGTTCTCGTGGCGGATCTTGGAGCGATCATGGCGAAGGGCACCGCCTGGGCCGCTGTTGACGGAGTCGCAAGCAGCGTGGGTGGGAACATGGCGATAAGGCTGGGAAGTCTTGGGGGGCTTGGGTTGTTCGACTTCCTTGGCCTTGGTTGTGTCCTTGTGATCGCGGGCACGCTTGATGGAGCTGAGGATGGACATGTTGATTGTTGTGTAAGTTGAAGATATGGTGTTTGCAAGAAGTGTTGTTGTATTGAAGAGTTGGGATGATGAAGTGGCTGTTGTTGTCTTGTTTGTTGGTTTGGTCTGAAGAAGAAGACGTTGTAACGGGCGAGGTTGTCTAGATATATACGAAACTCGAGGTGAACAAGAGCCCACGATGATTCACATCTTTGTATAGCAACGTAGTATACAGGGCCAGATGCGTTGGAAGCTGGCGTCAAGGTTGAGTGGGCTCCAGAGATACGGCCCGCAACGGCGTTGGAATGGCCGATCTTTACTCTGTTCGAGACTCCCAAGTTCAAAAGGCAAACGACCTAATCCAGGGCGTTAAAGTGAAGCGCCACAGACGCGATCTCTTATTGCGCCTTGCGGATCCGATAAGCCGGTGAATCTCAGTCTCTACGGCACGGAGAGTCATGTGTGAAACAGATCCAGGGGTTAAGGACTTGAAAGCCACTTGTTGCAGATCCTTTCTTGACTGAACTGTGAGTTGCTGTCGTCATTGAACTTTTGTAAAGGATTATCGATTTGGACAAACCTGTCTGTCGGAGATGATCTCCCGTCTTGACAAGTTGACAATGTCTTGGACAAGTTGTCAGGTTCAATCTCGATACACGCACGTGTAAGAGCACAGACAAGCCGAGATCTCATGGACCGATCTATAGTTATCTTGATCAATTAACCGGAGAAGCCTCCAACAACAAATTACCCCTGTGCCTTACAGTCCAAGTCGTTGTGGCTTGCGGCACCGCGTTACGAGGGGCATAGACCGAGTCTCGCCCTCGCCTTTTCTCTCCAACATCGAAAGAGATACAGCCAGCCTCACAGCGTAAATTGACTGAGTGGCTGTCTGAGATCGTTACAGATTATTCCAGGCCCTTTGTCCTGAACGCCACCAAGGCTGGATTTGATGAACCAATAAGCAGCCTTGAGAGACAGCTGAAATTTGAGCCACCGCTTCTCATGATGTTTGTTTCTAACAAGAGAAAGAGCTCCGTCTGCCAAGATACGGTTGGATTGTATCTCGGCGTTATTGATCTTGTCCCTGACGCCAAGACGAGATCTTGACGATGTCTGTGGGGAGGCCGAAGAGCTTCGCGTTCACTAATACGTATGATCGGCTTAGAAGTGCCATGGATATTGCAGGATACATACTTCCGTATATCATATGAGAGACGAGATGGTATTCTACAATTAAGCCGTTTACACGTCATGTCGAGGTTCGCTTGTGAATATCAGACGCCTCATCACGTCAATTAGATTCTTACACATGAGCCTCTCCAACGGTCTTGTGCCTCCATTCTCGAGCCATATTGGTTAACGAACGAAGCAGCCTCCCACTTAGACGAGAATCTGTGGCGTCAATCCTTCTTCCGAATCCTTTCGGTGTCTAAATTTCTATTGTACCAGGCTCCTGGGTCAAGTGGGTGACGTGGAGTCACCTTTTTTACCCCTTGGCTGAAGAACTAGACGCCTCATCGTTTTATTATTGACTGTCTTCATTGCCTCGGCATGTTCCATTTCGTTGTCTCTATTGTTGAATAGAATGGATGCCACCATGTCTCGCCTCATGCACGAGGGAACGTGCCGTGCCCTGGCAGCTTTGACGGCCCGGGGCCTCCCCTGTAAAATGTCATTGTTTTTGCGAGATCAGATCTGCATCAGGGATTGTACCCCAGACCAAGCCTAGCCAAGCACGCCACACAACTAGGGAGAGACAACAAACATTTCATTCAATTACCCAAGACTTTTTTTATTGTCTAAACACTCAACACTCTAATAACATTGACCGATATCGGATTGGTTCGGTTTAACAAGGTCTTGTTTCAAACCCCAAATAAAAACACAGAGACATCACTCAAAAAGTACGACAGTAAAATCGACCCCCCCACTATTTGTCAACTGCATCTTCGACCAAGCTCAATTAGGATTGCCGTCTTACGCTAGAAGCTTTAGAAGCATCGGATTCCTAGTAAAGTTAGCATGGGGGCTGTTTACCTAAACCAAGATCAGATCTGGAGTGCGCCCGCTTATTGTCTTTTCTTTAACTGCGGTTAGACCCAGGAGTAAAGAGTTAGAAACACTTGGCCTGCGTCTTAGTCACAATAGAGACCCCTGGCGGTGAAGCCGATGATGCTGAAACAGTTGGTGGATTGCTTGACGGTTCATTGACTTTGCATCTTGGCTTACATCAAGACTTTGAGCAGTCGCTCAAAAAGCTCCGGTATGACTTCACAGAATGGGTCGATAGAAGATTCAAGCCATGAAACAGGTTTGATACAAAGACTCAACAAGGTCGGACTGACTCTTCAGGGCCCAGCCCCTTCACTTGTCCTGCCCCTTCTGAGCATCGGCTCTGGATTTCTGTGGCGACTTTACTGTAATGAACTCAACTCTTCATAACTGTTGGTTCCATGCCTATCTCCTCTTAGCCATTCAACCTGGAATATCCACTCATATCTCAATAGTTCACGCTCTATATTCACATGCTTGACTCTACACTCCACGATGGCATCTTCCGCCGTTAGCAGAAAGGATAATCCCAAGTAGCTCGCAAAGGTCATGAGGCGACCGTTGAGCAGGGCCTGCCTTGTACCTGAATCCTAATGCCCCCAAGGCAGAGGATGAAGCTACTGTCACTAGCTACTGTCACTAAATTCCCTGGGCTGTTCCACGTACTGGGTAGCAGGAGCAATAGTTCCTAGCGAACGAAACTATACGTGCCGTGTAGCGACTATTTAACTTCTGAAGGCACAAGTGCTAGTAGTTCCTGGGCGTTATCTCTAGGGAGATCACCCGCGCCGATATATTTCGCGGCAGCTGATATGCTGGCAACTAGTGGTGTTATGGCTGCGGGATTGATAGATAGCTCTGCAATTAATGGCACTTGTGGCATATTTGGGCTTGTCTGTTTATAGTTCCTCTATGAAGAATGTTCAGCGTGTGAAGGCATAGTAGCACTTTCGATTAAGTTCGCTGGCTTCTCTTCTGTCATCACTCTTGATACCATCATCGTCGATATATCTCGTCTACATCCATAGCCCATATTAACTTTGTTCTAGAAATTCAATATCAAACGACAGATATCCCAGTTCCATTCCTGCCCTCATCCTTACTAAACCTTGCGTTAAGCTTAATCAATAAGACATTCTGCTTGGCAAGATAAACAAGATACGCGGGGTAGTGGTAAGCCTTTCCCCAAGGATCGATTGATGACATTCTGGAGTCTCAAGACCGATTCCGCGTTCCTGCAGGATAGCGTCATGATTTAACTTAAGAAGCTGAGTTTAATTGTCCCTGTCGATCTTTTTGTTTCTATTCACGATAGTGTGTTTTAGATACAGGGAAGACGATCGGTTGGCCCAAGACTAATTATTAGTAGATGAATGAACCTTGTTTAATGAGTGAATCCTTGATGTAAGTCGCAAGACATGTTGCAAACATAAGAAGCTTGCCCTGTCGAGATATCATTCATTTGGATACTCCAAGCATCTGCTGGCAAGATACATTCACGGTACTCACGATACTCAATTCACGATACCCAAATGTCTTGTCGTCAATTCGCACAATCTCATGCATCGAACAAGAAACAGAACTTGGACAACGAATATTGTATTCATGCATGGCGAGCAACAATCGTTATTGCAGAAAGTCCCTCGGTGCAGTGTAACATTCTGCAAAAGGTCCAACCTTGATGGTCATTACCGTCTCTTTGGAAAGTTATACCGTGGCCCAGCAACATCCATCGTGATTTCCGTCCTTTTGGTTGATGTTGTCTTCATCGGAAGGAAGATTGCATCATAAACCCCAGGCAGCTTCAGCATGACGGACTTTTGCAGCATTGACAGGTTGACCAGGGGTCTTTCTCTGGGTCGCGCAATTGGAGAAACTGGAGAAACAAGCATTGATTGGCTTAGAGTCATTTTTCTTAGCTCGAGACCCGCGTCATTTTACACAAGTGGCAACCCCGACTAGAGTCCTTGATTGGATGATACACACTCCATTCACCAGCCTCACTGTGGCGGTAGACGGGGCTTGCGCACTTTGTAGGGGATGGGTCGCCCCCTCCCCCCCGAAACCGAAACTGAAGAGGATCCCAAGGCCTAAACCCAACACCATCTGGCAGCCTGGTCACGCGCATTGCCCACCTCAATCCGCAATTCTCGACAGCCTCAAACGGTCCTTCGATATATTCCGGACCCTGACTCTGGCTCTCGATCACCAAAAGAGAAAATAGCCGACTTCGCTTGTACCGAGGCCTTGGGTCTGTACCTTTGTCGCCCGACGTAGCCATCCGCTTGTCATTGTCGCGCTTTCCTTTTCCCGCCCGCGGTCGTGGTCGTCGCTCCCTCTCTCCCGCCGATTGCTTCCGTGGCGTGTCGCCAATTCTACTTGTCCAACTCCAACCCACCCCCGATCCGCCGACTTTCGCCCGCGCCTCATACTCAACATAATCATTGCATGGCGCATTAACGGGCATTTCACTCGCTCGATTCTCTTCTATTTTTTATAGATATTCCGACTTGTGCGTCGCAGCGCAGCGCATTTCCCGAATTCCCCGTATCTCGCTCGCATCATCATTATCGGGGCATATCCTGACATTTCCACTGTCGCGCCTTGTCTGCGCGCACATTGAGAAATCGTGGCGGCTCTTACCATCTTGACTCCCAACGAACCGTCGGAGCTGTCTTTGCAACAGCATCTCGAACTTGCCCCCGATCTGGCTGCGTATACGAAGCTCTCTACCGAGGGAGAGTCCGAGTCTTTGATGATGGCACAGCCCGTGCCTCATCAACCAACTGATCGAAAGCGCGTTAAGGTATACGAGCTTCGAAACAATGATTGGTTTGACAGAGGTACCGGCTTCTGCAGCGCGAGCTATGAGACTGTACGTCATTGATGCCTATATCGCCATTTTTGCGCCCGGATGTTATGCTGACTGAGGTGCTCTATAGCTTGAAGATGGTCGCAAAGACCCGCGCGTAGTCGTCGAATCAGAAGACCATCCCGACCGTCTTTTATTAGAAACCAAGATTCAAAAGGAAGATGGATTCCAGAAACAGCAAGGCACGTCTACATGTCTAATATGCGCTCTACAAACGTCATGTGTCTAACCCGACTCACAGATACCCTGATTGTGTGGCAGGAACCCAGCAGTGGTGTCGATATGGCTCTGAGTTTCCAGGAAGCTGAAGGATGCGCATTAATCTGGTTTGTCGTCTCATTTATTTACATCCATTGGTCGCTAATGCATGTCAGGCGTTTCGTGAGCAACGTCCAACAAACGTTTCACAATCAGCTATCCGGCGCTGGTAAGCAGGCCTATACTTCGGTCGTGGACTATGTTGCTGATACTAAATTAATAGATGATGGCCTTTCCGATGAACTGGCTATTGACCAAACGCAATCTATCAACTTGCCGTCCCCCGAACTCGGAAATCTTGCCGATATAGAATCGGCTATGCGGATACTTAGTGCCACCGCTAATGGCCGAGATGGACTCGCCAAGACGATTATGGCTGAAGATTTTATTGGCAAGATCGTTCCCCTGGTTGAGATGGCGGAAGATCTCGAGAGTCTCCAAGATTTGCATCGACTTTGCAATATTATGAAGACCGTCATTCTTCTTAACGACACTTCGATTATCGAACACGCAGTATCAGACGAATGTGTCCTGGGTGTTGTTGGTGCCCTAGAGTACGATCCTGACTTTCCTAGTCATAAAGCCAATCATCGACACTGGTTGGGTAACCAAGGCCGCTACAAAGAGGTGGTTCCGATTGAAGACGACCAGATCCGCAGGAAAATTCACCAGACATATCGATTGCAGTACTTGAAGGACGTCGTACTCGCCCGTATCCTCGATGACCCCACCTTCTCGGTTCTCAACTCTCTCATCTTTTTCAACCAGGTCGACATAGTTCAACATCTGCAAACCAATGCAGCTTTCCTTAGCGACCTTTTTGGCATCTTCAGTCCCTCGAACGATGACCAGAAGAGGAAGAAGGAAGCTGTGCTGTTCATTCAACAATGTTGCGCCATCGCCAAAAACATTCAGCCACCAAACCGTCAGACACTATACAACAACTTTCTGGCCCATGGACTTCTTCAAGTCATCAATTTCGGATTGCGGCATCATGACGTTGGCGTTAGAGTCGGAGCTACTGACATCCTGATATCTATCATCGATCATGACCCTCAGATGATTCGACAAACACTATACCGACAAGTACACGAAAAAGTGACCCCTCTGACCGACTCTTTAATCGATCTTCTTCTAGTCGAGGTTGACCTTGGTGTCAAATCTCAAATATCCGAAGCCCTCAAGGTTCTCTTAGATCCTGGCCCACAGCAAATGCAAAGTGAGGCTTTTCAAAAAGCAAATGGTAAGTCTGACAACCAAAAAGGACACCGAGACTCTGCTAAGACCCCTCAAGAAGTGTTTTTACACGAATTTTACGAATCATCAGCACCGAAGTTGTTCAAGCCATTGGTCGACTTGGAGAAGCGAACCGATATGAATTTTACCGTCCAACAGGCCTCGATGTTTACGTATCTTATTGAGATCTTGACATTTTTCATCCGCCAGCATACTTTGCGCGTCAAGTTTTATGTCATGAGTCATGATATTGTCAAGCGCGTGTCTCAGCTCCTCGCGTGCCCCGAGAAGTTCTTGCGACTAGGTTTGAGATAACCCAATACCTTAGCCTGACTCTTACTGACTTGTATAGTTGCAATTCGCTTCTTCCGCTCAGTCATCGGCATGCAAGATGAGTTCTACATCAAGCATCTCGTAGAGAAGCAAGTGCTGGGACCCATTCTCGAAGTACTCATCGAAACCATGCCTCGCGACAACCTATTAAGTTCGGCTTGTCTCGAGTTCTTTGAGTTCATCAAGAAAGAAACTCTTAAAGATGCCATCAAGTACCTTGTTGTCAACCATAGAGAACAACTAATGAGCTTGAGCTATATGCCGACATTCCGGTACATCGTTTCTCAGTACGACTGCACGCAAGGATACACCTCGAACGTCGATTATTTCATGGAAGGCGAAGATGAGATGGGTAGAAGGCCCCCACCAAACACAAGACTGGCGGAACAAATCACTGTCGACCAAGAACAAGAGGAGTACTGGGCCGTGTCCGATCCTGAAGACGAAGAGGACCACAGCAAGGATGGAGAGAAGACGCCGTCTACGAATGGATCTATCACCTCGAAGCTTCTGGTCGATTACGCGTCTGATGAGGAGACAGACGAGAACGCCGACCCCGAAGCAACTCCTGAGCATAGTGATGTGGCATCGGATGCTGTGGGCTCGCCGATCGACTCGAGCCTGGGAGGAGGTGTACCGCCACCAGAGCGACTTTCAGAGAAGCGTCGACGTGAAGAGGAAGATGACGAGGATGAGATTGGAAAGCTGATGCAGAATAAGCGACGCAACAGCAGTGGCTCTATTACCGCAATCTCAAGCAACACACGTGGCTTGACAAAACGCAAAAGCTTCAATGGTAATCCCACCAGCGGCGGTGGCAAGAAGATAGCCATCAGTCTTTCTCCCAGCTTAAAAGCAGGCAGTGGCCCAGGTTCGAACGAGGAGTCGTAAACATTACCCTTCACTGCTTTCGGCGACGGCGTACCGGTTGTTGGTCTTTTTTATTCGGTATTGATGAAATTGAGGCGTGGACGAGGTCTTGTCTCTACATAACTACATTTTGGCAAGTATATCTTGCTGGCCCAGGCATGGGCAGGCGGAGAGAATCGGCGTTGTTTTGTATTATTTTAGTGGTCTCCCGTCACTATATTCTTTGGTATTCCTATGCTTTGCTATGGTCTCCGCATCATCCTTTAACTAGGCATGCGTGGGAGAATGTTGGCACTGCTTGGTCTGGTCTAATAGGGCTCTGTCTGGACCGGAATTCTACCCTTCTTATTGGGTGATAGAGTCGTCGAGAAGCGGCGGCAACGGCATTTGGCAAGGCATGTGGTGGAACTGGGCTTTGCACGTCGAGATTGGCAGGACTTGAAGATAGCATGTCTTTTTACGAAAAGCAGATGTTAGTTGAGCAGAGACCGTTGGTCTACTATGAAGGTGGCTTTGCAGCGTTGGTGTGGAGTTGTATATCATACACTTTATGACTTCTATAGCTCTCGCGAGTCAAGCGAGGAGGAGTTGGGGTCCGGTCTGGAGGCGATAGTTTGCGCCGACCCTGAGCCCCTCGTAACGAAGAAATGAAAAAATCGAGTCTAAATGAAGACAAACTTTTCTCTCCCATTGCGGCAGTTGGTCTACCTACCTGCATATCTAGTCTAAACAAATCATAACCTTTGCCCGTTGTCGTATAGTCATCTCAACTCATCCGAGCTTGCCTGAGCCCATGTAAACTTTTTGAAACTCATCTAGACTTGTCTCAACTCATCTCGTCTCGTCCCCCCTTGTCTGGGCTCACAATAATGCTTAGCCTAGACTTTAGACCTTTTTGAATTGTTTAGACCACTTTTCATAACCATCAATCATCTGCTGCGTAATATTACGCGGTGTCCTCTGCAACACAGTTGTCAAATCACTCATAGACAACTCTAGCTTTTCGATTTCGCCGTCCTCGAAGCTCTCCTGCACGATCAGACAGGTTTCGGTACACACTGCCTTGATTTCTGCACCGGAGTATCCTTCAGACAGGCGAGAAAGCTCGGGGATATCAACGTCTGGCGCAAGAGGCAGGCCGCGCAGATGTACATTGAAGATAGCCTCACGGGTGGGCCCGTCAGGGGGACCAACGTAGAG
Source organism: Fusarium coffeatum (assembly GCF_003316985.1). NCBI lineage: Eukaryota > Fungi > Ascomycota > Sordariomycetes > Hypocreales > Nectriaceae > Fusarium > Fusarium coffeatum. Next base: position 101,000 of record NW_022157929.1, on the reverse strand, counting down.
AATCTGATCAAATCGGCCGGGTCGCATCAGTGCCGGGTCCATAGATTCGGGACGGTTTGTAGCAGCAAGGATAAGCACGCCAGAAAGGGCTTCGAAACCGTCCATCTCGGTGAGAAGAGTTGTGAGCATATTGACTGAGCCTGTGCTGCGAGAAGCAGAGCCACTTCCCGATCTTTGACCGCCGATGGAGTCAATTTCGTCGAAGAAAATGATAGAAGGAGCCGCATTGCTAGCACGCTCGAAGAGGGTACGAATCGCACGCTCAGTCTCACCGACATACATGTTGAGAAGCTCTGCACCTTTGACAGCGAAGAAGTTGAAGCCGGATTCGGTGGCGGCAGCCTGGGCGGATAAGGTCTTGGAACAACCAGGAGGGCCATAAAGAAGAAGACCCTTAGGTGGAGGGCGAAGGGATCGCTCTGGGTTCTTGGTGTATTTGACCATTCGGTTGAGTACCTTCTTCAAAACGTCTTGGCCACCAACATCTTGCCAGTGAATAGTAGGAGGGTTGAGGTTGATGTCTCGCATGACCGTTGGCTTGACCATACGTTTGGCTTCCTCCACATCTGACCTCCTGATAAATCGTTCTTCAGGAGAGGCTCCGATGCCTGCATCCAGGATTCGATATGATGCAATCAGGTTTGCCTCATGACAGATCATTCCGAGGTCGCGTGGGCTGTATGCGTGCGTCTTCTGTGCGAGGTCTGATAGGATTGAGTGCTTTTCCGCTGGCTCAATGTGCAAATTCTCGAATTCGAGGATTTCAAGCCTTTCTTGGGTTCTGGGTATAGGCAGGGGCGTATGATCTGCAAAACCGCCTCGACCTCGGAGTGAGTTGGGAATGTCTGTGAAGAAGTCAGAGCATGTGGCCACTATCAGGACTCGAGGCAGAGCATTGTTTAACGATGCACTAGCAGAGAGGCTGGCGAGCTCATCGCGCAATAGCTCGATAACAGAGTCGACATTAGAGCGGTCCTTGCTGATCAAGTCCTGAAGGTTATCGATCAATATCATGCTCGGCTGCTGGCTCTGCGCTAGCTTGAAAGTCTCCCGCATGGTAGCAAGTTTGTCTGAGGGTTTGATCCAGTGTACTTTGCCCCATCTTGTCTCAGCAATACGGTTGAGGATGAAGGACTTTCCAGTGCCGTGACCTCCGTGAATAACAAAAGCACATGAATCCCTCTCCTTTGCCCACATCAGTTCTCTGGTGAAGCCTTCGAAGAAACGGTTGATTTTCTTGACCTGGGCCGACATTCCAGGGACTCCCCTTAGAACCAAGTCACCAGGACTTTGTGCCTCGACTTCGGCGTTTGCTGTGCTGTCATCGACAATATTAATTGCCGTTGTGCCAGGGGCAAAATTTGCCAGGTTATTCGTCTGTGAATTCACAGATATGACCTTGAAGTTTCGTTTGTATTGGTTCTGCTGTGCGTCCACCACCATTCCAGGGAAAACCTGCTGAGCTTTCTCTACAGGAGAGTCAGCTCTCTCGACCACATTATACACAAAGTGAAATTTACTCACCGAAGGCAAGTGCGATTGGGAACCTCCATTCTGGTGCATAAGCACACTTCTTCTCAATTTCCTCCAGCGCCACTTTCTTATCAGAATCCTCAGTGACATCCTGCATAACCACCTCAGAAGTCTCAGGCATCGCCGTGCTCCCGAGTGTTATGCGGGTTTGGTCTCCGACCTTGAAGCCGGTTATGTCTTGGAACATCCTTGTCATCATAACGATGTTGGGGCTGAGATTCTTCTCCGGTAGGATATACAGCGAGGCTTCTCGCTGCAGCTCCGGCTGAGGTCCATCTTCCTTCGAGGCGGCAGTATCCAGCCTGGTTATGATACAATGCCTTCCGGGTTTTAGGCTGCCAGTTAGAGATAGAAGAGTATCTCTGCTCACATAGACCCGGGCCGCCCCAAGCAGACTCGCTTTTTCGAGGCTGACGCTGGCCAAGGGTCTCACCTTGACGTCAACGCTTTCGGCAAGCATGATAAGGGACAAAAGTTGGACCTAAATGTTATGGTTGTTGGAAGAGGTTTGCCTAAAGTTTTATAACTTTAGAATAAGCTAAAACTAGGTATGGTCCAAAAGTGGGCAGGGGTAGCTGGGGCCGATGGACTGGCTTGACTTGGTTGGTTACTGTGAAGGGTGATTACCTATGTTGAATTGATTGAGTGATGAATGAAGAAGAGAAAAGTGCTGTATATATAGTCAAGAACATATTGTTTTGATTCATCTAATGTTGACTTTCCAAGTCTTTGAGTTCAAGGCGGCTTAGAGAATATGACACAGCCTAACTTTTTCTTTTTCTTTTTTTAAACACGACAGTCACAATCGATATCTATCAGTACCAACAGCAGTAAAACACATCACCCTTCTTATTTAAGTTCTCAACGGCAAGATGGATTGAGTCACAATATGCGGCTTAAGACAATCAGAGTGCATTTACTGTAAACAAACTTATTTTGACTCCTTGATTTACTCGGGAAAGGCTGTTATTGAAGAGTTCTTGAAGTCAAGCAACAAACGGCAGGTGCGCACTACCCCACCACCGCATGCCAGTAAGGCAAGTGCGACCCTCTCAATTCCAGAAAAGTTTCCTAAGTTTAGGGTGGCGGAAATAAATGGTGTAAATGCATTGCCTAAATTGGCCTAGAATGACCAAATTATTTCGTTCGTTAGACTTTGAACAACCTCAAAGACTCATTATGTGTCGTTCCAACCACTTGATGACTCAAATGAGAAGTCATTCCTCTGATCCAGCAATAAGGTTCAGATATCCTCGTGGTAGGATCCTATCATCAGTTCTTGCAATGCCTTAACCTTGAATTACATGTACAATGGAAGGGTCCAGTGCAGTACAACCCCGCTAAACCACTTCGGATCTCGGCCCCAATTCCGCAAAGCGGCTTCTCTCCAGACTTGCATGGTAATTACTGCAAGGTACTGAACCTACCTGCTAAACTTCCACTATCACGAGCCTCACACTCTCTCCATGTTTCCTCACACCCCGTCGCCCGGATGAATCACCCCAGATGGCTACCCAGTGCCAGGGCGATCCTCGTCGTCCGCAACAGACTCGTCAATGCTAGATTCTCCACCTCCTCTGCGAAGCTAAACGAGACGAGATCCAGAGTTCCTCGTAGGAATTCGTCTGCGACAACGAATAATCGGTTCAACAATGGAAGGAAACCTCAAGGACAATCGTCTTCGCCCAATGAAGCTACCAAGCATAAGCTAGTCCTTTCTGGACTTCCTACGACGTTACTACCGGCCGATTTTAATCGTCTTGCTGCTGACAGCCTCGCTGGTTGGAACGAAATCATCTCTCATGGTACCACAACTCCGCGCACGTAAACAGAACTCGACAGCTTACAAAAGCCAGTTTACCAGGAACGAGACCCCTGGACCATGGAACCACTCGGCGTATACCATATCACATTCCCCTCCGCTGCCGCCGTCAGTCTATATAGAGATAAACTCGAGCGACTCCTGCGTCTTGCCCAGATTAAGTTCAATAGCAAAAGTGGTCTTTGGACTGGCAAGTTTCCTCGAGTGCTACTCGAAAAGGATAAAGATCCCCACAAAGAACTCGAGCGTTTCACGATCCTTCCGGGTTCATACCAGGCCCGTATCAAGACGAGGCAGACTCGCGTACAGGGCAAGATGGCTTGGCAGCATGTCATCGATCAGATTATCAAGGACTCACACATCAAGACCGTTCGCCCTAGCGCAGTGCTGATCGAGCTTCCGGAAAAGAGCTTTCCAGCGGAGCAGCTCAAGGCTATCATCGACCAGGACGGTGCTGAAAGCGGTTATAATTGGGCAATTGAAACTCATCTATATGATCTCTCAGAGGTTAAAGACTTGGAGAAGAAGATCTCCCGAAGCACATCGCGGGTACGCAGGAACGACGCAGAGTTCCGTCAAAGGCACTCTTCGCGTTTTATCATGGTGTGCGAAACACCAGAGACAGCATGGCGATTCATTCGCAGCTGGAATCAGCGCATCCTGGAATATGACCAGGGTGAAGGCGTTGTGTTGCGTAATCGGTTAAAAGCATCATACGTTGACATTTAGCGACTGTAAATATATGATAGAAGACAAAAATAAAGTTAGAAACAAAAGCTCACTGATCCTCCCAATACCTCCATCGTGTCTCTCTTGGCGGCAAGGCGCCCAGCAGCCTCTCTCGCGATGTAGCCTTTCTTTTGTCTCTGCTTTCGTAAAAGCCCTGTAATCATTCTGCAAACAAAACAAGGTAACAACAACGTTGACCGCGAACCGCAACCGGACACGTAACGAAAGCAATGTATATTAGACCCAGATCAAAAACCGAAACTCCAGACCGGATTTGCTCTCTAAGATGGGGTGGAAAGGTTGATCGGGGGAACAATGAGACATGGCCAAAACCCCTCGCTATGTCGCGCCTCTCCTTTGAATGTGACTGATGTTTGCCGCCCAGTTCAATTCGCAGCCATCCATTTCTCTCTTTCGGTTCCTTCCCTTCCCTTGCATCTCTCCATACGCACGGAACGCAGTTTGAAATTCCACTCTCATAGTGAACTCTTCAACTCTCCCTTTCCCCTCTCACTCAGGTACCCTGCCTGACTCATACAAGGCATGTCCTTTCCCCCGAGTTTACAAAGTTATAAGCTTGATAAAATAAATAGACGGCAAACGGAGAAATGACAGAAAACGGACGCCTTTGGGGTATTCGGTGTTTAACAGCACTTGCTGCCGCCGCCTTCGCTCTTATCATTGACGTTGACGCCGCTCGCTGCAGGCTGGTCGTTCTTGGAGTTGTCGATAAGTCGCTTCTTGATGTCGGCGGCTAGACTGTAGAAAGCCTTGTCGATGTTGATGTTGCTCTTGGCGGAGACCTCGAGGAAAGGAATGCCCAACTCGTCGGCAAGGCCTTGGCCTTGCTCGGTGGAAACAACGCGCTTCTCCTCCCAGTCACACTTGTTGCCGATTAGAATCTTGTTAACACCCTCGGTAGCGTGCTGCTCGACGTTTTGGAACCAAGTTCGGATATCTGCGAGGGAATTAGTCTTATGTTTTGTTGAGGGTATGAGTGGCTCGAAAGCGAATGCGTTGGTTGATTGGTCAAGGGTGACAGGCAAGGCTAGCTGGCCACCCGGTAGGTGAGAGGCACAGCAACCAAGTATCGTGAAATGTGCATAGCGAGCCGAATCGTAGAGAGTAGAGAGACGTACTGTTGAATGAGCGCTCGTCGGTGACGTCGTAGACAAGAAGGATTCCCATGGCACCGCGGTAATAGGCGGTGGTGATAGTGCGGAAACGCTCCTGGCCGGCGGTATCCCAGATCTGCAGCTTGACGCGCTTTCCATCGAGCTCAATGGTCCTGATCTTGAAGTCGATACCGATAGTGGTGATGAATGAAGGGGTGAAGGAGTCTTCGCTGAACCGTAGCAGACAGCACGACTTGCCGACGCCGGAGTCGCCTATCAGGAGCAGCTTAATCTACATAGCAGCAGAGGGTCAGCGGGAGATATCAAGAGGTCGTCGCATGCAGTGAATGAAAGCGACCGCTACAGCGCGATGCAAGCTGTCATGAGATAGTCGTCGTGGTTGTGATATCGAGACAGTCTGAATCCAAGGGCCGCAGGGGGCGGGTTTGGCGGGCGGTGGGGGGGAATAGATTGGATAGATGGGAATGAATAGTGTATCGTACCAGGAAATCATAGTTGCGATTACTCGACATGGTTGCGAAAGGTTGAAGTAGCAAAAGCCGCTACTGTGGACGAAAGCGACGATGGCGAGGGAGCAATTTCGGATCTGAAGGAGTGAAAGGTTGAGGGAAGTTGAGGCCTCGTTTGTCCGATGGGTGATGTAGTGTAGGTGTAGACTAGGTCGTCGAGGGTTGAAGATGGAGATGGAGTTAGGTATGGAGTCGGAAGTTGGAAATGGGAATGGGAATGGGGAAACAGACTGGACGGACCACGCTCTGAGTGGAGGGGGACTTTGACCACGGGCCCGACTAAAAAGGTACACTTGGCAGGCAGGCAATAGATATGGCGCAGTGATAGATACCTAGGTACGTGTACAGGGGCTGAGGGGCGCCTATGTCGCCTCTGGGGTCCCTTGGTTTTAGGCTGTTACAGCGCCGAATGCTGCTGATTTCGGTTGGGACTGTTTCAGCGGTTAGATGAGTTACGTGTCAGATGGACTCGATCTCAGTCTGCATATCGATGGAACACATTGAATACTCTCTTATTCAGCGGTGCTCAATACTGGTTTATAGTAAATAGAATCTATTCATCTGCCTGATATCTTCCAAAACTTGAAACGGCAGACAATGACTGTCAATCCACCAGATAGAACAGCACTAACAGATAGCCGACTGCATAAACTCAATTATGCATCCACCTGTAGACAGTTTCAATTATATATCTTGTAACTGTTTATAAAACTGCATATCATTCGATATAGATTCTTCATTGGCCGTCCCCATACAAACAGCCGAGTCCTGTCACCAAGCCAAATCCCTTACTCTACAGAAAGTCGTCTACTTGAGCATCTTCAACTCCATCTCGGCATGCCCCTGAACAACAAATGCTGTGGCGTTTGTCTTTAATACTCGCTTTGAGTTTTCTTCGCAGAGTTTGGGTTCCACAACGGCTTGTTTCCCCTACACAATTCTATGTTAGGTCCCTCCAACTTTTTTGCCCCTGGCTTACGACGTCATCTGAAGAGACATCATCACGAGACACACTCATCAACAGGTCAGCCACGCCTAGTGCGTCCAAGCCATGCCACATGGCACGCCTTCCACGGCATTAGAAGCTTAGTTGGAAGCGGTGGCATCATTGCGGTACTGCAGACATCATGGGTGTTTATGCATGGCGGCAATCTATGCAGTTGAGGCTTGTGGTGTTTCATCACTAACGTTAGATTGAACTTGTAAGACCTGCCAGTATAAAAGTTACCATCTCAATTAAACACAAAGGACGTTTACCAGAAACAAATCAATTGATTTCTCATAAAAGCTAATAAGACAAGCTGTGGCCGACAGCCACACAACAAACAATCATCCATTCAAATGTACATCAAGAATTGAAGAAGAATCGAACCCAAACTTTCCGTTCTTGCACGCTTTTACTTGGGGTTGCAGATACCAAAAAGACTCTGGCAACCGCATCCACACTGCTTGGTCTTGCGGCCACACTTGCCATCGCGAGAGCAGCAGTCGCCAAACTTGCTGGCCTCACAGGTCTGACCAGTCTCGCCGCCGCAACGACCGTCTTCGGATACCTTGACAGGGAAGGTCTCAATGGGACGAGGAGCAACAGCAACAGGAGTGTCGGTAAATAGGGTGTTCTCCTCATCGCTACTCTTGCTGCGAGTCGCAGTTTCTTGAGAAGGCAGATCGACGTAGACAGGCTTCGACGCCTTGGTAGTGGCAGCAGGCGCCTTCACAGTCTTAGTTGTCTTGCTGGGGACGTCGTTGCTGGGAACATTGTTGTAGTCTCCAGCAGGCGCATAGTTCGAGTAGGTGTTCTTGATGTTCTTAGTTACATCGCTGGCCTTGAAGTTTCCGTAAGCAGCAGGAATGGGGCCTGGGGTTTCGACGTAGTGCTCCTTGCCGCTAAAGGCAGGGGGGCCGTTGAAGTTCGTCGCCTTGCAAGCGTCGTTGATTTCCTGGCAGTAGTCGTTCCAGGTATCGCAACCGTAACCGCCGGTAGGGGGAGCATTGTCCCAGCAGTCACCAACCTGATCCCAGCACTTCTTAGCTGCATCCCAACAGCCAGTCTGGTCGGAGTACTTGGCAACAGGCTTGCCGCACCAGTTGGCATTCTTAGCCAAGCAGTTCTTGGGAATGAGACCATCCTTCTGAGTCTTCTTGGTGCCAGTCTCCTTAGAGGTAGGGTTCCAGACAGGAGGTCCGTGGATAGGGTACTCGCCATGCTCGTCGTAGATGTTGAAAGTCACAGCAGGGTCCTTCTTGGTAACATAGCCAGGAATGCTGGTTTCGTACTTCTCGGGAATCTCAAGAGAACCCTCAGGGCCGTTCTCAATGAAGATCTGAGCACAGCTTTGGTAGAACTGAGGGTCGCCCTCAGGAGCACTGTGCAGGGCGAGGATCTCGGGTCGGACGAGGTAGTATCCAGCAGGAAGACCAGTAGGAAGGTCAACAGAAAGAAGACCCTTGTTCTCGATGAGGCGGTCGACACACCACTTGTCCTCCTTCACATTGTAACCATCCTCGAAAACCTTAAACCAGCCGTCGCCAGCAGCAGAGTCTGACTTCATATCGTCGACCTTCTTCATGTAGACGGAGCATGGGCCTCGGTGGCCTTCGGCAATGGCACCCTTCTTGTGACCACTGGGAGATTCGCGGAACTGAAAGGTGAGCTTAGCACCGCCTTGGGCGGGACAAGTGTACTGGACAGCCTTGCCACCGTTCTCGCCTAGGGGATTGTCAGTCACTGATACAAAGACGTATTTGGCTTCGCTATATACATACCACAAGCCATAGCAGCTCCGTCAATGGGGTAGATAGGGCTGTTGGCCTTGGAAGCATCCTTGGGCTGACGAACACAAGTGCCATCGCCCTGGTTCTCACCATCGATGAAGAGGGTGGTGAAGAGAGTGTGGGCATTCGCAGCAGAGGCGAGGCCAAGGACGGTAGTGAGAAACTTCATGGTGAATACGTCGAGTAGATTCGATAAAGCACAAAAGAGAAAGATGCAGAAAACCAGTTTCTGCTAAAACCGCTAGGGCTTAAGTTGTTGATTGCTGTAGTAAAGAGAGAGTGTATATGCCACGAGAGGGCAGTAAGGAATGACTGTCAATCAAAAGGAACGAAGAGTCGAAGAGAAATAAAAGAGTCGACAAGCAACCCGAGTGCACCAGAATGAGTAAGGATGAAGGTAGAGATAGGAGAGGGGGGAAGCATCACCAACTTCGTGGGAATGCTTGGATATATACTCGAATCACGAGGTCCAGAGCTCATCTCACTCAAGCTCAGGTCGGGTCAGACTACAGATCGTATTTCCCTGGGCGAACCAGGTCTGTGAAGGGTCCCGAAGGTCCAGACATGGATCGAAGTCATGCCAAAGTTACACTAGCAGGTCAACTTACCAGTGATTTGGTACGCAGGCGACAAACAGTGCCAGCATCTCAAACGGTGGCTTGACCCCTAGCTTGATCCTTTTCCCACTTGGACAAGGATAATAGAGTACCAGGTGAGTCCGAGAGTACTACGGATATATGAGCGTTTCCTAGATACCTAGCTTTCTGTGTGTAGGTTTAATCAAACAGACATGGGCCATGGTCCATGCCGCTGACCGTCGTGGCCGTCAAGCTTGGAGGGTCAGGGGCCAGGAAAAGGCCAAGGCCACGATCCTTGTGGCGCATCATTTGGTGAGCAATCGCTGAGAGCCAAGATGATCAAGATGAAACGTAGTCGCAGTCGCCGGGAGAGAGAGGTCTGTGGGTGTAAGTAGAATGAGTTGGATTGGGTGAACAGTTCAAGCTAAGCCCAGGACTGGTCGGACTATTTTGCTGGTACCTGCGTCAAGGAAGGCGCCTAGCCAGGCGGGCGTTTCCGTTGTGGGTGTAACCTACCAATGAGGACAGTTGAAGAGAAGGCTCATTCTGTTTAGCTACTTCCTCATTTTACTTAAGATATGGTTTACTTCTATTATTATATTTTATACACTGAGTGAATAAGCTTAAATTTTGTACGTTCTACTGCACTATTATCTACTAAGGTGAGAGTACCAACGGTTCAGGCAATATGCACTTTTCAAGGACATGCAGGAAACTTATCCGGCAGCTGTTGGCCATCTGCAAAAGCAAGTCATTACAAGGATTAATATGCATTGAAACTTGACAAATACTGTTTGCTCACTCTAGTGTTTCTCGATTTTCAATCTCATCACTTAATTCCTTGCTTAACACCGTCTCGCTTCTGTGCGTTCTGTCAATTCTATTCATCCTTCGTGGATCGAAACCCTCAGGGGTTTGCTTCAGCCGCACACGGGCCAGTGATATTGGGGAACCCCTGACGGTGACATTGAGCGATGTTTGACTCTGATTGATGTTGTTCTACTGTGATAGTCTGGTGGATAGGACTATTTCGAGGTATCCAGCTTAATACTCTACAAATATATCGGTATACTAGAAGTTGTATGAACATTTGATGTCCAGAACGTCAAGTATTCGACTTTGTTTCGACCTTCTTGCTGTTGTGCGATTAGAGTACAGCCTGATCGACAAGGATCTCGTCGATCCTCCTCCTCCACAAGTTTAATGCTAGGGGCCATTTTAAAACTCACCCACTGCCCCTTCATCACGCTCCAACGAGCCAACGAGCCTCGAGAAATGAGTCGCATAGCCTAACATCACACACATGAGCTATTCCGCTGTCATCCCAACTCATGTTGATCACACTCGAACAAACGTTGCTTTTGGTTCTTGGCACGTTTCTCTCCTGCATCATCACATTGCTTTTTCCCTAAGCCACAGTGTTTCCAAACGAGCTGCGAGATCCCTTTACTTTCAAGTGTCAGATTGACAAGCCCAGGTCAGCTGACTGAGGGAGGTCGGCACTTTATGATTTGTTTCGAAACAACCGTTTTCAGGCGGCCAAGTATGTTTCGATAAACAAAACATTGGCCGCATAGAGGTCGCTCTTTTCGATCTCTCCACTACTCTCAGGCGCTTCGGCAGCTCAAGCGAGTACCCGCCGTCGTGAAGAGTCGGGTATCTAAGAGCAATTGATCATCAATTGCCCTATACATGCGACCGACAGTTGCTCAGACTCTCCTATATCTACTTAGGAAGACCAACACAACACAAATGAGCAAACATGGCTTATCACACAGCAAAAACGACATAAATCATGATATTAGAAGGGTAAGAGTGGAGATTTGATTCTGTCTTACGCGACCAACCCAACAAGCGTCAATGGTTTTTACTTCTCATACACACTTATACACAAAACGCACATGCATCTTCTCGAACTCCTCTGCGTAATTGGTCTGTCGTTTCTTTTTGCGCCTAGATTATAATCAACTCCGCTCTCTTCCCCCTCTCAAGCGACTTAAGCAGAGGTTTCATCTCTCACGTCCGCCGCTTTCGATATGGTACAATATGATACAGGCTGGCTATTGTTTGATTTGATTTTGTGATTTGGGTATCTTATTCGTTGATCTTGGCAAGGATCCTAAGCAAGTTGGTCAGCATACTCGTTTCTTACACCAAGTGGCGCTCGATTGCGCTTTTTATTGACTTACTCGCTGTCGCGGAAGAGCTGGAACTCCTCCTCGCCGGCCTTGACGGGAGAGCCACCGAATTGAGGGATTAGGACACGGTCACCGACGGCAACACCCATGGGTAGGCGGTTACCCTTCTTGTCCATGGCACCGGGGCCAACAGCGAGGACCTTGGCCTCGTTGAGCTTCTCGACGCTGGACTCGGGCAGGAAGATGCCGCTGGCAGTCTTGGTCTCGGCCTTGATGCGCTGGACGAGGACACGGTCAAGAAGGGGAGCAAGAGCTCGGATGGACTTGATGGAGGTGGCCTACAGCGCAACAATGTTAGTTCCAGTCATTCCATCTTGTAATTCATAGGTCCCATGCGCCTCATGCTTCAATCTCTTCCACCTTTGCCTCCCCCCGGCTTTCCAATTGCCGAGGATAAATAGCTTAAGCGTTTGGGTTGAAGCATTGGCATGATAGCATGGACCATGAATGAGGTAATCATGAACGCACCATTGTGATTAAGCTGTAAGATGATTATGATATGGAGAAGAAGAGTCGTAGATTCGTGATTGGAGAAGTAAATAAGAGGAAAGAGTTCGGCTTCGGTGATCAACGGAGTTCAAATCGGCGGTGGATCTCTCTTCCAACAGCTTCCAGAAGAGTCAGCAATTTTTTCCCCAAGCTTTCCCCTCGGCTCTGGATTTTCCCCGGTTCCGACGACCGTCACCCCACTACACCACTTATTTCGATCCATATCCCAAACCGGCCTATGATGCCGAACGACGTATAAGCCGGGGTCTATGAGGCCAAGTTCGCAATATCAAATTGTATTCAACTTTTTCTTCTCCCCTACTCACTACTTATCCTCTGTAGTCCTGTCCGTTTTCCGCTGTGATTAATCTTACGCTACACCAGTACTCTTTACAGTTGCCAATCCACCATCTATCCGTTCGTCATTCATGATGCGCAGTACAAACAAATACGTTTCCAACCATACCAGCAATTGATACTCGCAATTGCTCTCAAAACGCCAAATTCCGGCATATTCCCTATCGGTTACTCCATGCTTTCTAGTAGCTGTGTCTCAACTGTCTAGCATCACTTCTTCTCCGGTTGTTGATTGGCTGGTGGTTCTAAAATGTGCGTGTGGTCTTCGGCGGGGACCACCTCGCCATGATCAAATTGCTGACAGATCACAGTATCAGCCACCCATGGCTCTTGGAGGATCTCTTCCATACTGGCTCGTTTCTTGGGGTCGAGGTCAAGCATTCTGCTAATGATGTGTCTGCTCTCTCTGGGTAGCAAGCGCAGAATGCGCCAAGGTCCTCGAATAACTTCTTTCTTTTCTCCTGAAGCAGGTGCCTTGGAATCATTTGCGGAGCTCGCCTGTTCCGAGGTTCCTTCCAGCTTGCGCTCCTGATGGGACTGCTTCTTTGTCTCATCCTCAGACAAGAAGTCTCGGGCAGGTGTGCTGGTCAAATCATTTGTCGACTTTGAGGGCGCAATTAACTTTCTGGGATCGTGTCCGGGCGTGGGATCCGCTGCGAACAGCTTGAACGAATTGTCTGTCATTCGTGGCACCTTCCAAGGAAAACGGCGTAAAGTCATGCAACAAAAGATAATGGCCAAAGACCAGATGTCTACAGCAACAGCATCATACTCCTTGGCGTCGTAGACCTCAGGGGCGAGGTAAGGATCGGAACCGACAATACCTGAGACAAATTAGCCAAAGTTTTCACCTTGCTCACGCTAGTACTTACCCTTGGCTGGTACTGTGCCAGTTTCAAAAGGATATTTGAAGACATGAGCGCTACCAAAGTCAATGATTTTCATGATACCCTTACTGCTCACGACCACATTGTCCAGCTTCAGATCTCGATGCGCAAGGCCCACGCTGTGCAGATAGGTCACACCGTTGAGAATCTGAAGGAAGCAGCATGTTATCTCTTCTCGTGACATCTTGCCGGTCATAACAATCGCAAAGAGATCAAACGGCGCGTATTCCATCACTTCATACCACCGTCCCTTTTCTTGCAAGATGTCCAATGTTTCGATGATGTTGCCATGGTGAAGAGTCGACCCAACACAAAACTCAGCAGTCACTTTCTTGTTGTACTCCTTTTCGGTTTCGTAGGTGTGTCTCGCACGGAACTCCTTCACAGCAAATACAGTGCCATCGTCCTTGCGCTTCATCAGTCTAACCGAGCCACCAGCTCCGGACCCCAAGAATTTGCCGAGCTTTCCATACTTGGAAGACAGGCCATGGTCATCTCCAAAAGGCAGCTGCTGAGTCGACTTGGTGGTAGTTGAGGGTGCCTTGGAGCTCTTGATAGATGGCGCCGGGGACGATTCCCTCTTCTTGTTATGGTGTCCACCTTTTCGGAAGAACCTCTTCAAATCTGCCATAGAGCCTTGTCCAGGATGAAGGCTGCCGGTGGTGGCACTATCATTGTGCGACAGTTCTTCACTACTATTTCTGGCACTGCCTCCAAAGATTGAAGATCCACGCTTCTCATTGAGATTTGCCTTTGACCCATGAGGGGAGCTATGCTTCTTCTTGCGAGAGAAAATGAATCGAGGGTCGATCGAGTTCTTTGTAGTGTGTGCTGCTGGCGCTGGTCGTCGGCCTTTGGCGTAGGGGTCGTTTTTATCGCCGCCAGGGGTAAACGGTTTGGAATAGAAGTGGGATGCTGAGCTGCGAGAAGGACTAGACTCTCGGGAAGCAGGCACCGAACCAGCTCCGCCTCCAAACATGCCTCGCCGATGAGGCTGGTGCTGCTCTTCAGCTGACGATGCCCTACGAACCGCATGATCCGAGGCAGCTCGTTGAGCCGAGGGTCTCCTGTCGGGAGCTGGCGAGGCCTTTTCGTGGGATGACGATGGTTGTGGGGTGATAATCGGAGGGTCGCTCGGTTTCGATCCTTCCCTAGCCTGACCGGATCCAGCGGGAGTAAGGGGAGGGGACGCCAATGATGAGATTTGAGGGCTGCTGTGTGGGGATTGAAAGCTGGCGGATGTGGGTGTGGGCAGTCTCGTAGACTGACCAGATTCATCTTCGTTTGATGGGACCTGTGATGACATCAGTTAGCGTCAGTCGCAGAACCTTGAGTTATGGCGGCTCATCCGGGCTCTGGACAAATTGCAACAACAATCAGGTTGCAAAAATCTCAGAATAACGACCTCAAATGTCGAGTTGACCGACAAAGTATCGCAGGGACTCATTGTGCGTGAATACATAGCAGGGGAGACATACTCGGGAAGCTGGGAGCGAGAATGCTTCAAACTGGCAGTTGTTCAGGCGCAATTCTTGCAGAGGTCGTCCATGAAGTGACTTGGTGAATGCTTTGAGTTGGTCGGCAGTGACCTCTGTGAAAGGGCTCGATTGATCTCTGTCTTCTTGTTCCAAGTTCGATGACGACGGCTCTACAGTAACGGGTTGTGTGGGGGAGATCTCCTCGACGGCGGAAGAGAACCGGACACCGGAAACATCCTCAGGCGCATCTTCCTTGACCTCTGGGACTTGTTGAGATTTCTGAGTCGATTCTGGAGCTTCTATAGAGTTGTATGTTAGCGATTGTACCACAACTGTTTCGCAATGTGGTTGAGTGCGCGCAGAGAAGAGGATCAAGGTGGGGCAGAGTTAACTCGGTAGAACCGGAGAATAAGCTTACCAGCGAGGTCCTTGGGACGAGAAGGAAGCTCGTGCGATGGATTTGGAGAAGCCATCTGATTCAAAATGGATGCTATTGATGGGTTGTAGTCCAAGATATCAGAAAACAAACCAAAATAGCGATATGGGGGGAGTGTTAGTGTTGTGTAGAAGAAGCGTAGACTAAAGGAGCCCAAAGTGTTGCGACAGCGATGATAAAAGAGGATGGCCCGCGCTGGTGGGGGTCCCACCTTCCCATTCTACTTCCATTCACTCAGTTTCCTTTTACTCCGGTCTCGTTTGCTTCCTGGGCAATGGCTAGTGCCCGAGAGGTTCTTTTCACGGCAATGCGGGTGCTAGAAACACGCTAGTGGTGCACTAAGAATGTTTCTTGGCGGGCATGGACATGCGATCACCTTTCAGGTACAATGAAAGTTGTTACTGTTGCTTGTATATGTGTGCGAATATTCACGATGATGAGATTCATACAAACTATCAGTCTAAGCATCATGTCAAAGAGAGGCCTCATCAATGTTACTTTAACTCATCTTGATGCGCAAATAGCTCAGCCAAGAGGTTCGGCAGGCATCAAGAGTCATGTACCTCGACTTACGAAGCTCTGTTTGGCCCTGGCACATCACTAGACAAGGTTGCTTGAAAAGAAAAAATTCAACATATGGAATTAAGGAATGGAAGTCGTACCCGTGTACTACATGTTTGTATTGTAAAATAATCTTCTTCCGAGGTTGACGACATCCATCTGACTAATTATGACTCAACTTCCAATCCATTGAGTGTGCCACCACCAAGTATGTGGTAACTGAATATGTACTAATTAACGATGCAAAGATTGAGTTGAGAGACGGTAAGTATATCCAGATCCATGAATAACCTCACCCCTGTCAAACGCATCGGGTAGCCCCGATCTGGGTCACCGCTCAGCTCTGTTTCTTGGTCGACGATATAAGCAACACAGTAATAATCTCGGTTGGTTTAACAATGTCTTACTTGTATCAGTACGAGGCGCGCAGATACACGTGCTTAGTAGCACGATACTGTTTATAGCATTGTGAAGCTGTCCATGTCAGAGCGTGATATGCACTGAGAAACATGAGACAGGGGAGAAGTATGCAGCAATGACAGCTGCCATTGTCCGTTTATGGAAATAAATCAAGAAATTTTCTCTCTTCATTCTTAACGTTCTAGCCCATGCGGAGCTTCCGGCCAAGCTTCGGTCGCCTCCAAGCCCTCTGGAGATAAATATCAGAAATCCTTTCATCGTCAACCAGTAGAGAAATTGTTGATAAAAAATTAACAACTCCACATATTGCCCAAAGTACTGCTAATGCTTTACACTTTCCCCGTATAAGGAATGAGTCCGCAACCAGATGAGTCTTTTGCCTGAGTAATACGCAACCACCGTATGGTGCGGCTCTTTGCATACTAACTACTCTTTCAAGTAATTGAGTGCCGGCCAAGGTCCAAGAATACACTCAGTGAATGGATCCACGATGCTATTGATTCGCAGAATGCTAAAATAAAATAGTCTAAATACTCGTCTAAATTATCATAAGTTTATGTTCTTGGCGGCGAAGTCTTTTCATATCCTAACAGATTCACGCTGGAAATATGCTGGGCGATTCCAGGGGCTATCTAGATAGGTATTAGTTAGCTTAGGATATCTGGCCTTAGCTGTCGATCCTTCATTTGTGCATTGAAGCGAAGTTCAACAGTTGTTTGTTGCAGTTATATGAAGCCCAAGCTTATACAGACACCTGACCCATTCGGATTACTATTCTTGGATATTACGTTGTTAGAATATCCTAGTTTCTTGGCCTATGACACTTTTATACTAATCTTTAGACTAGCTACACAGAATTACTGATATAAGATGTATGCTGCCATATCGCTAATCGAATAGTCTTCACATGCATGCCTTGACCTGTTGCTCAATACGAGGCCTCCTGCAAGACACGCGTACTGTGGATCTGGTTCCTGAATATCCGTGTATCTATCTATAGTTAATCATGACAAGGCTAAAACTAGGTTTCATCCCTCATCATAAAGTCAATGATAGTACGATCTTCAACCACTCGCACTTGATCCATCAATGTGGCCCATTCTCCGGCATGAGCACCCTTCTATCATGTGATTACCTTCTCGACTTCTTGCCATTCCGATCTGTCACCAGGTCTCGTGTATCATCTTGCATATCTTCGCTCTCCATCCAAGCTCTAATTGTTGTCTTTCTGATATATAATTGCTCCCTCGCTTCGAGTTGGGCCGAATCTGTTGTGAAATGCCTTTGTAAGACCTTTTGTTGTTGAGTTTCATCTCAGCCGATCGTGAAGAAATCGATCCTCCTCGGGTGTCCAGACAGGATGTTTCTGTGCTGTGTTCACTGTGGGAGTCCGTAGGAGATGAATATTGTGCTCAACTGAGCTTTTGGAATGGCTGGTCCTAAACCACAAAAGATCACATGTCTTCTCGAGTCTTAAACCTGAAGCTATGGATTCTCTGATATGTTTCTCCCCTGCTTCTGTGAAGGGTAAAACTGTGCTGTTGGTAAATCCCTTTGACTCAGCCATTCTCATATATATAGAGATCCCAAGTATTTGTCCTACTCATTGGTCCAAAGTGGCGGCGCTCGATGATTGGGGCCTCTAGTTTGGATTCGAAAGTATTATCATGAAGGCTTCTTAATGATCTTTCTTTCTCGGAGTCTCACGCCTTTCGTCATCAAGTTCGTTCCGGGTGGTCTTAGTTCGCAGAAGCTCGACCAGAGATTCGTGTTCCTGCTCGGATGGCCGGTATTTGCTCGAATTTCCGTCCTGACTACCTAGCTATAGTCGACTCGGTTCGTCCTTATATATATACCCTCGGATGGCGATATGAGCCTTTTGTCATTGTTTTCAATCCTTTTCAGGTATCCTGATGGCGCTGTCCCATTGTTGTTGGAAAATGCCTGCGGCCCCGTGCCAATTATATATAGCTGTAAGTAACTGTCTACATATTTTCTCTTTTGCATGCATCACTCTATCTCATCAATGAGACTATTGATGAAGGTGATGTTTAGTTTCTCTGGTTGTGGTGCATTGACCTCCTCGGAAGCAGTCTCTTTGTTCATCGGATCTGTTTTCTTCCTCAGTAGGACCCAGACCTGTGTCTCGCTCCAAGAAGGCTTCGTTCGCGGCCAAATACATATATCTCGTCGGTGGTCTTCGCTGATGGCTTTTTACGGCTCTGGCCATGGTGTCACTACATCTTTCCATCAGCATCACTGTTTCTCGTACCTTCCTCTCTTGGGGCATCTACCCACCTCACGAACTCGGAAATCTTTCCAGGACGAGCCTGAGGAGCCAGCGAGAGGTATGGTAACAGTCATCTTAGGGGTCCTGTCTACTCTTATATGTCAGTCAAAGGAAGGGGGCTGATGAACTGACAGTACGGAATTTGCCTGCGAGGTCTGGTGTTTGTCTCGTCAGTTACGTTTGTTGGGAAGCAAGCTTCAACATCTGCATGAGAGGCTGTGACGATGATCAAACCATTCATCAGATGCCCTCGCCGATATCGCAATGTTTTCTAGCCATCCAATGTGACTGACATCAGAGCTTCGTGGACATATGGCAGCTGGGCTGCCAGTGCCTGCCAGTGCCTGCCAGTGCCTGCCAGTGCTAGCCCACAGGACCAAATTTCCTACCACCTTAACCTGAATCACGAAATAAGCCGTTTGATAGGCTTTGGCACTGACATTGACTTGGGAGGAGTTGGCCATTGATTGAAGTGCAACTTTGCATTATCCGATGTCGCCTTTACCAAGCAATTTGCCCCGGCCACTCAGCCCTTTCATTATCCAGAGCTCTGATTTGGCCCGGTCATCGAAATTCTGCTGCACTATGTCTCCCAAGATCACATCGCAATCGACCTCATATTTCTCGTCATCTGGAAGCTTCACATCCTCCAATATACCGATGAAGCAAACGCTCAAGCAAGGGCGGGGCTGGCAAGGTCGGTTTGTCCAGAAACACAAACGTCAAAGATGTGCTTGGTATTTCGCTTTTCAAACACCAAGTTGGCGCAATCCAGCACTGATTCATTTGGTGAGCTCAAACCCCAGTCCTTATCATTAACTGTTGTACACTTCTAATATCTTCTTAGAGGTTCTTATACATGCCACATACGTGGTCTATCGTTTTCTTGATTCATAAACATTTGCTTCAAGCCACCACATTGATTCCTATCGACTTCGCCTGGAAAATGACCGCTCTGCAAAGACCTTCCAGGGACAGACCCGAAAGTCGGAGCTCAGACTGCTTGATCTTTGCGATCTCGTAAACGTGCTTGAGTGAAATGGTTCCAACTGTCTCGTGACCTGGTTTGCTGGCACCCTTTCGCTTGCCCTTCTTCGACAAAGGTGCTTCAACGGCGTTGAGGAGGAGCCATGAGGTTTGCGGTGTTCGGACGTCGAAGATGAATGATCGATCGGGGCGCACGGTGACTCGGCAGGGAGTTGGTGTGCCGGTGATGATATGTGCGGTTCGAGCATTGAACTCCTACTCTCAGGTCAGTACACTATCAAACCGAGTTCCTTCACATGCTCTGACCTTGCAAAAGTCCATCGACTTGACACCTTTGGAACCCAGAGCAGGACCAACAGGAGGACTGGGACTAGCCTGTCCAGCTCCCACGATCAGCTTCACGATCTGGTCGACGCCTCCAGCACCTCGAGCCTTGGACATGACTGCGGTTGTTCTTGAATTGGACGAGTCTCGTGATGCGACAGTTCGAATGGTGTTTTGCGAACTGGAGAAATTCAAGAGCCACTTCGGTAGCTCTAGTGCGCTGATTGGACAGTATATGTGGGTCATGATGCCCATCCACCCAGCCCACAGCTGCCATAGGCTTTGCTCCACTTGAACCTTGCAACAAAAAAAAGTTTGGAGCTGTTTTTCTTCAACCTTCACATACAACCATTTTCTCCCCCGCGAGAGTCATACCGTCAACCAAGAGAAGAGAATCTCATCGTCGTCTAGGAAAAGGGAGTCTCGTCGTCGCCTAGGAAAAGAGTCACATCACCGCCTAAGGGAAGACCGAGTCTCATCATCGCTCAACAGAAGAGTCCTATCGTTATCTAAGAGAAGATGCCTTCCACACACGACAAGGCCAAACCGTGGGACGATGGCACCGTGGACAAATGGGCAGAGGAGAAGTTCACGCCTGAACACAACGTCGGCGGTGTTTTCGCTGACGAAAGCTCCTTCGCCACTCTCTTCCCAAAGTTGGTCTTCTTCCTCGTGCCGGTTACTTCATCCTAACAGTGTCCTAGATATCGCGAGCAATACCTGCGTGAGGTCTGGCCTCTCATTACTAAAGAGCTTGCCAAATCGGGTATCGCTTGTACACTTGACTTGGTCGAAGGCTCTATGACTGTCAAGACGACGCGGAGGACCTACGATCCGGCTGCAATTTTGGCTGCAAGGGATCTCATTAAGTTACTCGCCAGAAGCGTTCCCGCCCCTCAAGCTATCAAGATTCTCGAAGACGGTATCGCCTGCGACATCATCAAGATAAGGAATCTTGTCGGATCGTCCGAGAAATTCGTTAAAAGACGCCAGAGGCTTCTTGGGCCTGGTAAAGCTGCCGGAATCGAGCTTCACGACAGATTTGCTAATATTGTCTTTGACAGGAGGTTCTACACTTAAAGCTCTTGAGCTGCTCACAGAAACATACATTCTTGTTCATGGAAACACAGTCTCAGCTATGGGCCCTTACAAGGGACTCAAGGAGTTGAGACGAGTCGTGGAAGACTGTATGGCCAACATAGTAAGTACGATATGACTCATACGACACACAGCTTGCTAAAACGAAGCAGCACCCAATCTACCAAATCAAGACCTTGATGATTAAACGCGAGCTTGCGAAGGATCCTGAGCTTGCTACAGAGAGCTGGGATCGCTTTCTCCCTAACTTCAAGGCGAGAGCTCTCAGCCACCGACGAGTCCCGAAGAATGTCACCGACAAGACCAAGAAAACCTACACACCATTCCCTCCAGCACCCGAGAAGAGCAAGGTCGACAAGCAGATCGAAACTGGCGAGTATTTCTTGGGCAAGGTCGGCAAGGAGCGTGCTGCTCAGGAGGAGCGCAAGGAGAAGCAGAGCAAGCGAAAGGAGGAGAAGGCCAAAGAGCGCGAGGCCGAGTTTGTTCCACCAGAGGAGGATCGCCCAAAGAAGAAGCGCAAGAAGGCGCAAGACTAAGCGCGAGCTTTCAGTACTGCATATTGCGTGGATGGGCCACTGGTGTGAGTTGCGCCAATCTCATGCACAAGCTCTCAAGGTGTATGATACCCTGAAAAATGACTTGGCGTTCTTGTATCTGCTTAAAAGTTTAATAGTTGAGGGAAATGCTTTCAAACTAGCTAGTTTCGACATTGGTGATATTGCATTATATAATTTATCGATCACCCGTCTACAGCTTTGAAGATGCGCCGTTTGCCGAATCCCACTCAATCACCAGCTTTCCGAATTGCTTACCCTTGTCCATATCTTGGAACAGTTCATCAATTCCCTGGATGTTGTCCAGCCCCTTAATCGTTCTGCTCACAATGGGCCGGATCTTCTTCTCGTTTACAAATGCGACCATATCCCGAAACTCCTTCCGAGATCCCATTGTTGATCCTTTCAGCTCGATGTTCTGCAGATTCGCAGACATGAGCCAGTCCATCTTTGGAGAAACAGTCATACCATATTGAACGATTACACCACCAGCCTTGAGCAATCGCACAGTCTTGCTCACGATTCCGCCGCCTGCGCCATCAATGACAGCATCGATATATGGCCGGTCAGCTGGCAGCTGTGCTCGAAGCTCCTTATCCCACACCTCGTTCTTGTATACGACTCCACCCTTTGCGCCCATCTCTTTGGCCTTTGCGATCTTTGCTTCGTCACCGGACGTGACGAATACGTTGCAACCCTTTGCTACGGCAAACTGAAGCACTTGCAGCGCAACACCGCCGCCAATGCCTGTGAGAAGTACATTTGCGCCAGGGAAGGCGGCATTGCTCTTGGTGACTAATGCGCGCCAGCCTGTGAGACCGACAAGAGGTAGAGCTGCGCCTTCAGCAGGTGTGAGATGCTCAGGGGCGGGCTCGACTTCTTCCTCTGATACCACGATGTAGTCTTGGGCGGTACCGACTTCGGTGAGCTTGGAACCACCAGTGACCGCAAACTTGCGGCTATCCTCTGGGGCAGCAGGATCTGACTCCCAGCCGCGCATTGGGGTAAGAATGACGGGCTTGTTGAGAAGATCTTTACGGGTGACGTTGGATCCGAGGGCAACGACAGTACCATATCCATCTGCTAGAATTGGATTGGTGAAGGAAATGGCTGGGTAGAGATGGCGGCGCATGAAGAGATCACGGTGGTTAAGCGCCGCCGCTGAGAGGTTGACTAGAACCTCCTTTGGGCCGGGTGTTGGCTTAGGTACTTCATTTATCTGAAGTCTAGATAACTGTTAGCAATTGGATGTTTCTTTGATGAGATGGTTGTTCTAACGGATAGTAAACCTTTCCAGGCTTTGCGCCTTCAATCTTCTGTAGAGTGAGAGCTCGGGGCATAGTTGCGGCTGCGATGCTATTAAATGAGATGTAATGAGACTTCTTATCAAAATGGAATTGTCTCTTAAGTAATTAGTTGAAATCGTCTTGATGCCGGCTATTGTGTATGAGCCAGTTGATGTTGGGAAGTATGTATGAGATAGCCTTCGACTACACCGAATAGCCATGGCCCCGCAACGTTAGTTTAGACCTCGGTTGTGCGATCTAAGGTTGTATGAACGTCGGCTCGATGATGCAAGAGCTTGGAGATCATGATCCTGATTAATAATACATAGAATTTGAATCAATTTGCACTATCATTCTTCTCACTTCACTCTCAGTCAAACATGACTATATTGCTCTTTGTCTCATTGAGTTCTTGTTGTCTTCATGTGACGTTATGAGTAACTACCCGATGAACCAACAATAACTTACAGCCCCGGTATGCAAGTAACAACTCTCAAATCGGAACAGAACGTGAAGCTATATATCCAAAGCACCCAAACTACGTAGTAGCCTCACTATGGTCGTCTCAACAATGTATTCCGCGATTCCTATTGCTGAGACTCATGTTTGAATACGAGCTTACCCTACATGATCCCTGATTCGGCAACTCAAGCTTCAAGTCAGCACTTTAAATCAACTCTACCACTGTTTGAGCATTATTGTGAGCCAAGGTGGTCTATGGCAGAGTTTATTAAGATGGTAGACTGTATGTTGGAAGTTATCTTGTTGTGGACGTAGATGTATCTTCGACGGAGAACGATACTACGGGTTTTGACACTACGGTGGTGCTATAGCAAGCGAATCACTCAGCTACTATCAACCAGCTCATTGGATTTATAATGCTCTGAGAAAATCATGATAGTATTTGCATTTCTGTAACAGTATTCTTCAATTAGTAGCTCTTTGGTCCAATTCCTACAATCTAGTTTCTCAAGTAAAGCTGCTATACTAACAATTGCGTGCTTACCAACACTCCGAAAACCGGCGATTGATATATCGTCATTCCCAACGACCATCAAACAAACATCCACTCTCAAACTAGGTGTTTACCACAACGAGGATTTCCTGATGGCCGCACTACTATCAGGTGCCGTCTATGGCGCCTCTACGATAGCATCAGGCGTATTTCTGCCCTCGAAAATCATCGATCAGTTCAAGTTCCAGGATTGGCATATGCTACAAACCTCTCTTGGTGCCGTCGCAAGCAGCGCGTGAGTACCTGTATCCCATATATCGTCTGGACAACTACTAACCATTTGGATAGAATTATATACAAGATTGCTGAACGCTACGGCTATGTTAATCTCAAGCCTAGAAGCTCTTCTCCAATCGGCCTTTTCGGACATTATGATGGCAACGTTCTAGGCGGGTTTCTGCTTGGAGCTGGTATGGCTTTCTCAGGATCTTGTCCTGGAACATTATTCGCGCAGGTTGGAGCTGGATTACGGACAGGATTATATGCTCTTGGTGGAGCTATCGTTGGTGGTATTGCATACACTGGATATGTTGCGCAAGCAGCCAAGGCTCAAAGAGAGAAGGCGGACGTGAAGCCTGAGACCGTAACTCTTGATAAGAACCTTGGCTTGTCGAAAGATGCAACCGTGGCTGTCTTCGAATCTGTCTGCTTATCTGTCATTGCTGCATCCGTGGCATACACTACTGGCTCAGACTGGACGGTCTTCTCAGCTGGTGGTGGACTGTTCATCGGCTTCTCGCAGCTCTTCTCCATCCTTATCCGTCGTTCTATGCTAGGCATCTCGGGCTCTTACGAAGAAGTCGGCAACCACTTTTGGTCACTTACACGAGGCTCTGCTTGGCCTAGCAGTCGACAGAATACCTTGTTCGCTGTGGGTATGGCATCTGGTGCGTGGGCGATCACCAAGGTCTTCCCTTCCTTCGTGCCCAGAGATGCTATTGAGGTTAACCCATGGCTTGCTGGCACTGGAGGATTCATGATGATTGTAGGATCAAGGTTGGCTGGTGGATGCACTTCTGGTCATGGTGTTAGTGGTCTGTCGATGATGTCGACGTCAAGTCTTGTCACTATGAGTACTGCTTTTGCGGCGGGAAGTCTGATTGCACCTTTAGTACACTAGAACAAACACCTGGATTCAATATATAGACAACACACGGGTATACTAGCTTACAAACTAAAAACCCGTTCGGCCTTCTTACCACATCCTATGCTAGCGGTAACTTCAATCTCAATCTTCATCTCATCCTTCATCAAGCCAGACTGCACCATAGTAGCAGCAGGACGAACCTCTCCAAACCACTTCTTCAAGACTGACCAAGTCTTGGGAAAGTCATCTCGATCAGGCAAAATGTATTTGACTCGAACGACATCCGATACCGAAGCACCAGCCGACTCAAGAGCAGATGCGATGTTCTTCATGGTTTGGTCAGCCTGCTCAGCAACGTCGGATGAGATTTGCCCGGTTCCATAGTCATAGCTAACTTGCGTTAGTATATCTTCATAGTCACAACGAAAGAAGCTTATGGTCACCCGGTAGTACCACTGACGAAGACCCAATCTCCGGTCACGACAGCTCGTGAGTATCCGATTTGCTCTTCAAAGGCAGAGCCGGAGCTGATGTTCTGGCGGGAAGTCATTATAGATGAGATTCAAGTTTGAGGGTCATATAGATAAGAAGATGGAAGCTACGGATCAAGTACAGATCAAGGGAGAAAAGAAGCTCAAAGACGAGTATAAATACGAAAGGCAGTACCACTGTTTGGTTGTTGTGAGTCACTTACACTATTCCGAATTACCTCTCCAAGGTGGGGTTCCTCGGTCAAGCCTCACTAGGTATGAAGCAGAACCGAATAGCTCGCATGTTACAAGACCGAAAATGGCTGACAATTCTCTCATAATCATAGTTCACTTGTTATGTTAGCTCCCTTCTTCTTGTTGGGAACAGGACGTTCTAATATGGATGAATTGAGATATCTAGCCCCATAGATTTATGCAAGCAGCTGGTATCTGATTGATTTCGTGACAATCGTAACGCTGGTTAACACCGTAGTATACATATTTTATTTTACACCATGCATGGGAATGCATCAACCATCTTAACCGATAAGCTCCTTGACCATCTTGGACAGCTCCTTCTTGTCCACATCCTTGCCCTCGAGAGCACCAGACAGACGCTTCATGACATCTCCCATGATGGACTTAGCCTGACCACCAGCAGCCTTGGAAGCCTCAACGGCATCCTGTACCATGGCCTTGAGCTGAGCCTCAGACAAGCTCTCAACGCCGCTGTTTGAAATGTACTCGTCCAGAACCTTGATCTGATCCTCCTCCTTCTGAACGAGGTCCTCACGGTTGGCGGCCTTGGCCTCGGCGGCAGCATCTTGAGCGCCCTTCTGGATCTTGCGGATCAATGCGACGAGCTGAACATCGGTCTTGATGGGGGTCGATGTCTTGGAGGCATTGAGGTTGGCGGACATGATAGCTCGGAGGACGGTCAGACGGGGGGTATCCTTGGCGCGCATGGCAGTCTTGAGATCGGCCTTGAGCTTGGACAGCAGAGGAGGGGGAGCATCGTCGGTAGATGTTGAGTAGAATCGGCAGACAGAAAGTCGGTTGACGGGCTGGCGGAAGGCAGGTTGGGACATGCGAACTGCCCGGAAAAGCTGCATAGATTGTCTTGAGGCCATTTTGACGGTTGGGACCAGGATGAGGTATTCGTTTGCTGTAGAGTGTGTAGAGGCTGTTTGGTGCTATGATATGATGACCTGGGAAGCTCAGAGCTGAAATCGGGCGAGACGGGAACTCAAAATTTCCCAAGGTCCTAAGGCCCAATTGGCGATTGTGATTGGCGGTATCGATAAGCTCCAGCAGGTGTCAGTGGTGGATAGAAACTGTCCAGGGACCCCAGACTGCTAACCCCGACCCCATGGAACTGGTCCAATTTGTGTCATATCCGGGGAGTAACTGAATGCACGACCAGACTGCCGAAGGTTTTATCCAACATATGGAGAGTGGTCCTTTGCCATTGTTCCAGGCGCTGAACAGTCAAGGCAGATATTTTTCGATTGTGCTAGCTGAATATGAAGTGTCCTAGTATATTTATCATTGAAATCCCAACAGATAGCGGCACTATAATGTCGTCAATATCATATTGACCCCTTACCCCTTAGGAACAGCCTACATGTCAATGTTTTCTCTCCTCTCTTCTGACGTCGTTCGACATGGCACGGAATACCGCTAAATCACCTGATGATACTCGCCTATGCTGGACAAGGATCGGGGATGATCCCGCTGATATTGCATTCCGCTAAGTTAGGTGTGCGTAGGATTACGCACTAGCTTTGGTGGTCGAGGAACAGACCAAGCAGTGGCTTGAACGTCGAATGCTAAAGTGTTGACACAGATCTATCCGTCTCGTTCTCCAGAATTGCCCGAGACGATCATCAAATATCAACACCAGTAGAAGGTACATGAATCATAGATGACTATCTCTTGCTGCAGAGATAGGTAGTGTACCCTAGCGTTGTTGGTGGGGATAAACTCGTCGGTAGTTCAGTCCGACGGGGAAATGAGGATCTGGCTTGTAGCGGAACGAGTGGTGATTTCGTAGTGATACCCAACACCCATTTGTGTGTCAAGCTTGTAGAAGGAACCCTAAGCTGTGTGAAACGTCTCTCTCAAACCTGTGCCCTGAAACTGTTCTGTTTCTTCCTTGGTCTTCTATCAATATCTTAATGTTGCAGGGTCTCTTAGCAAAAACCAAGGTTGCGGCCGCAAACAACAAGTCTCTTACACATCGGTCCCAAGCTGTCGGTACCGAGTGTCCGTCGGCCAGTCGTTTACGAGTCGAGTCACTCCTTAGGCCTTTATTCACAACAAGGGATGAGCAGCCACTTTCCATGGATTGTGCAAGTTGGTTAGGGAGTTGGATCTGCTCCTTCTTTGGGTAGTCCGAGCACCTGCACTTCCACTTCTTTGTTGTTTATCTACTAAGGTAGGTGCTCTTGCCCTGTTTGTCGTCATGCTATGGATAACCGTTCAACCTTCCTGCATTATCCACTTGATGGCGCGCCACTACTGCTTGCCTTGTCAACCAACAAAACTTTGTTTCAACGACATGGCAGTGTCCACTGCTCCTTCTCTTCAATGATGTACCGACCTCTTCTTGTTCTATTGTGAAGTCTCCAACTCAACACTATGACTCCTCTTAATACACCATGCTTGAATTTCGAATATTGTGCACTCATTCCCCAGGAATTGCCCTACCGCCCTTCAGGTACTGTTATTGGACCCAAGACCTTCTTATCGACGCGGCTTCTTGCCAATGCAGACGTAACTGTCATGCCTGGATTAGATCAAGAGAGAATGGCATGGGAACATAGCTAACTTACATGGGAAAGTATGCCTATAACCGCCATCAAACCATTTACGTCAGACCGCTCACGCCAAGTAAAGCTTTATGAAACAGAAGATGGGAAAGCTTACCTTGAAAGCCGGATTGCTTGCCTCGCTCCTCGCTTGAGCTACTAGAAGCTGAAAATCGTTGAAGGACATACTTTCCAGCGATTAGCGGAACGTCCCTGTTATCAAATTCCGATCGACCTACCCAAGAAATTGTGTGAAGGGGTACAGAGCCAGCGACGACAACAACTGGCTCACATTATCATTATTCGATCTGCCGATTTCATAATCTCGAGGCACTGCATCGATCAGTCCTGAAACACAAGAACATAACGTCATTCCGGCATACCATTTGACCAACCACACATGGGTAACGTCATGAGTCTCGATTCGACTTCGGTAAAGCCTGCGCTTCTCATCCAGCCTGCTAATTGCAATGGTGCGCGTGGATCTTTATACGGCGATTGACTATCCAAATACTGCTTTGACCACTGCGACAGAGCATGATCTTCCCGTCTTGGTTAAAACAAACGGCCTTGGTTGGAGATGAAGGAGACATCTACTCACCTGGTGTTAGTGTGCCATTATCGGATTGGGCATTGAAGTATATTTCGACCATCTGACACCAACCGCCAGGCTTCAGGACACGGAAAATATCTCGAACATAACTTCTCCATCGATTGGCATGGATCCCTCCTGCTACCATTTGGCTGTGGACGAGATCAAAGTGGTTAGACTCAAAGGTGAATCTAAGTTCGGTTGTCGTCAGCAGTTGTTTATCGACCCCGGCGTCAAACAGCCTACCTTCCGTTCAAGTCGTCAACCTGGAGCTCCATGTTGTCTGGAGGGTTTTCTGGTATCATATGCGGGCTCACATCGATGCCCAGGACCTGTGCAAGACAACCAGTCAGTCAATGACCTTTACGTTTCAATATTCCATGCTTGATGATTGGGGTTGCAGCCGTCTTGTTTCATCCGACGAGACCAAGCACAGACGCAATTATGCTTTCGGGAATAACGTCATGTTAAGCGTGCTTTAAGCTAGCTTATACCAGACAAAACCGACGCAGGGACTCCCTTTGACCTTATAGCAATAGCCTGCTATAGATAATGTTCACCAAAAGCCCACGGAGAACGTACCTCGGAATCAGGATATTGTGTAGCGACTTCCATCGCCCAATCTCCAGTGCCACAGCCACAGTCAAGCACTCTCTTTGGAGACCTGATCGGAGGGAATATGAGGCGTTCGTCGAAGAGGCCGCTCAGAACTCCGTGCATCAACTCAAGGCGCGAAACTTCATCCTGGCGAAACTCGTTACCTCCTGCAGACGATTTCGATACTGAAAAGCACCATCATTCCTACCTCATCGATCGGCGCAAAATAAGTACCGTTCGTTAGGGAGTAATGTTGGTAAGTGCGTCCGCAATGCTCGACTATCTCGGTGAACGTTTCGTCCAAGGGCACGGTTCCATCTCTTTGCATGGGGGCTTAGTAAAACTTCCATCTCTAAAGTCTCTCGTTGTCTTACTCGGCATCCATCATTTTTAGAATCAGATTTTCGGGCTCGATTGGCTTCTGAGAACACCAAGTATGCGGCAGACTTGTTCAAAAGATGATAGCAAAATGAGCTAGAGTCCTCTACCGAAAAAAAGAATTTCAGACCACCATCAATCGTTGGGAAAACATGTGGTACCTAAAGCATGGCCCTAGTCCGACGTATAAGAGCCACCCTGGTGCCAGGATGTTGACCCCGAAGTGCATCAGTACTATGGCGGCATTTGCATCTAGCGGCTTTACTTCCCGTCTACAGACGCAAAGGGGCTTCTCGAAGAATGCGGAGATGATGCTGGACAGCCGAGACATGTACCGGCAAAGCAATGCTTCTCCAAGCTTCTAATGCCGATCTTTACACTCCAGAGCGTTGAGCCATGGAGTAGTACATTGCCACGAGTGTATCATGAGCGACTATCTCAAAGATCATCTATTATTATAACAACAAGCAAATATGAATTCGACACAACGTCTGACAGATACAAAATAGGTATCTGGACGAAATGGTCGAGGGGGTCGAGTTCTCGTTTTCCTGACAAGACCGGATAACGATTTCAAGACATCGCGGCCTCATGTTTGCTTGGACCACCATGACTTAATCTGGGGCATAGAAGTGGCTGCCAATGGATGGATCTGAAAACGACTGGCGGAGGCACCGAGTGTCCTATCGACGTCCTATTCTTTCCATGCTTTGTTCGATAGCACGCGTTCCACACAAAGTGGAGGGGCTGCACTGACGCATATTTAAACATGATTGCAGTTGGCCATCTCCTCCATGCAGAAACAGCTTCTGTAGGGTCTCACTGTCGTTTAGCTCATTGGAGCCAATCACCAGATCCATTTCGCAGTTGGATGGAATCCTCCCACCATCTTGAAAGTCAGGCACCCGGCTGTCGGGACTTATGCAGCCTCCATAGATGGCTTCAGACTATTACCCGCTATGGATTGTGGCAACCAATAACCGTGAATAGTTTCACGTCGATGGTGAGGCTGTCCTACCCCAATGCTGTAACCTATGGTCACCAGGTAGAGGATAACGAGGGGCGATAGCCCATTATGTATGTAACACCGTTCTTGGTCTTGTTGGAAAGCAAGATCATGGTCGTACAAACAAAAACTCCTGCTGTACAATCCAATGGCAAACCATGCCAATACCGAGGACGTGGACGTGGGACCGTCTTCGGAAAAAGGCTATCTAAGCTTACCGTGCAACTATCCTCGGAGCCTACTCGGGTTACTGCACCAAAAAAGGGTCAGCAAAACTCTCTTCTCTTAAGGGCTCATTATTGGCATGGACACTGAGCAGGACAGCAAGTTGGCATGTTGATTTGCCTGGTCCTTCCACAGGGGGATCTTGGAATACCAGGATCTGCGGCGTAAATGCACCATAGAGCCCACCTACAGTCGGAGCACTTCCGTATCACCAGAAACATACTTCGACAGGCCTCAGCGATAACAAAAGTGATCCACACTTGGAGCACTAGAACTTTGAAGGCCAAACAAAGATAATCCTTGATCCAGGCTCACAAAACTTCAAGTCTTCACCGCCTGATGTGTCCACAACTAAAACAAAATTAAGAAGCTCAACCAGGAGCAGGTTATGCAAAGCGTGGAGATGGAGGATCCTAGTGGTAGAGATGCGCACGAAGGAGGTCGCATGGCCGCATAGATGCTGGTAATGGGCCGCTAAGTTGCATTGGGACGGTTCTCGCCGCTGGTGCGCACCTGGGTCCCTCTTCGGCTGATCCTTTGTTCTGCCTTG
This sequence comes from Fusarium coffeatum, assembly GCF_003316985.1. Classification (NCBI taxonomy): domain Eukaryota; kingdom Fungi; phylum Ascomycota; class Sordariomycetes; order Hypocreales; family Nectriaceae; genus Fusarium; species Fusarium coffeatum. Next base: position 69,823 of record NW_022157929.1, on the reverse strand, counting down.
CTCATATCATACGACATGTCGAATTCTGCGTGGTATGGCAGCCAAAGAAGAACAAAACAGCGTCAACCAATGACCCGGCGGCCGCACCTGTACCTATGGACGGGCCGTTGCAGCTCGCCGTTCTGCAAGTGGCAGAATGGGGGAAGAAATGTCATTTGTTTGGTATGACACGCAGAAAAGAGTTCTTGAAAAGCTATTGCCGATTGCACTATCACCGCACTTTCATACAACTCATGACAGGGGATATTGCAGACTTACCTTATACGGACATAGACTCACAACGGTCGTGTTGTGAGTTGGTGCGAGCCATCAAATATCACAAAAGACTTGGAGACCGATGTGGATACCGAGAGAATGAGAGGATCCTTATGAGCAGAGCGGGAATATCTTAAGGTGGAAAGCTCTTGTAAGTCTTGACCCGCATGTTGCTTTGACCGTACCTCGACGGTTGAGAATTGCAGAACAGTTGGTCATAAAGGTAGAAAAGTGACGGAATGACGGCCATGACGGCCATGACCCAATTCTTACCCCATTTTTCAGATTCAACGAAGACTCTGAGACTTGATCAGATCAGCAAAGAACTGCACTGTACTGGATTGTGCTACAAGCGATGTCCGGACAAATTATCCCAAAGCTGAGAACGTCAGTCGGCTCACATGAATTAGCTTAAGAAGGGTCCAGTGGCTGCTGAGACTATGTACTGTATCCGCAACCAGATTTTTGATGCCAGCCGTGGCGGGCCGCCAGCAGGGAGTCTGTGGGGAGAGATAAGCCACCAAGCCAAGCTTTCGCTTTAGAAGGGGGTCTTGGCTTGAATGCCACTTCTCTAGACTCTAGTGACGTGGTGAAGCCTCATCTGGCACTCGCTCATACAGATAGGGCCAGTAACAGTGGGTTCCAAGAAAATCAGGATAACAAGACTTGTAAGCGAGCTCAAAGAGGGGGCAGTAATAGACGGCCGACTGCTAGGACGTATGGCAGCAATGTTGCCTCACTCACGCAACGAACAAGAGCTAATGCGTTATCACTAGCACTACCTGACTACCTACCACGATGACAGGGGAGCCATGCTCGGACCATGGTTTGCCGACCCAGACCGTCGGGATCTGACCAGAGAGCTGGTAAAATGGTGGGTTGATGGTTGTATGTACAGTACAGACACTACATCCCGCAGAATCAACACATCACTCAGGACCTTTTCTCCGGGCAGATTTTGTTACAGCGGCACTTTCATGAAATGCGTTCATCCAATAGTTATCACCTATCCTAAAGAACAAGGGTTGCAACGGATGCTACCATGATCATCCACGAAAAATAGCTCGTTTAACGTCTGGTTCTTCTAGCTTGTGGTGGTTTGTCATAACGACGTCTTGATTCTCAACCCATCATAATGCATACTTCTCCTCGAGCTCAGGAAAGCCAATGCAGAGCAACAAAAAAGCAAAGACTAGAACCACAAGTCCAAAGTGTACTGTGTAGCAAACAATGGTCGGCTAACTGTTAGCCCCGCGCCGTTTGCCCACACCATGTCTGTCTTGCTTGTTGTCACTGATTCTTTATGCATGTCAGCTAGATCCCTTGCCTTGTCCGCATGCGCCGTCGGCGTACTCGTTTTTCTTCCCTCTTTTCCAAGCGATAACAATGCATTGGCTTTTCACTGAGACAAAGCACGTCGTATCAAAAAGACTATCCCTTGTTTTCTTCTTCCCAATGCCCTTACCAATCACCATCATGCACATGAATCCTAAATCAGTAACACCAACCAAATGTCAGAGCAAACTGCATAGGCGGCCGAAGTCGATGCCGTACAGATGTAACATATTTACCCCTGAATGGGTAAGATAGAGACGACCCTGGCATGAAAGTAACGTCATGCGCTAAAGGAGAGAACATCTACAGTATGACAGAACGGATAGCGTTGCAGGTACATAACGCCCATGAAATGTCGCGGGGCAATCAACAGTTTATACCGTGAAGCAAGCCAAGGCCTGCGCTGGCAGCCACATTTGAGGCCCTCACCAGCATTCAAAGACGGGGTTCCTACTTTTGACGGCCTCGAGCCGCTCCACAATGACCTTTCGTTGATTTCCCATTTGTCCCTCTGCTGCAGCATATCCTAGATCACCTTCCAGATCATCCGTGTAGTTTTCATGGTCACCATAGTACTGCTGTGCAACGGAGTTGCTGTTGCGACGAGCAGCGGCATTGGCGAATGAATATCTTCGCTGCCGCCGCGATGCTTGTTGGCGTGCGGGCTCGTACATGTTCAGTGCGCGAACTGGTCCTTGGTAACTGTTCCTAACTCCAGTTGGCCGGACGGCCGGACGTTCAGTCACATCTCCACTGTGCTGCTGCTCTGTTGGTGCCAAGTAGTTGGGTTCACTTGACATTTGCTCGCCTGGCGATAGAGCCGTTTCTCCGGTGGGGGATGAGAGCTCGAACCGACCCGGATGGGGCATATCTGCGGGCGCACTGGCGAGGCCAAGAAGGTCTTCGATTGGAGGGTTATTAGCAGGGGCCGAGCTTGCAATGTCGGCTTCATCCATCGATTGACGAACGTGGGGATTGCGGCGGGCTTCTGAAGACGTATTACGCATAGGAACCGCAACAGGCACATCGACCAGATCGTCCCAAACACAAACTCGTGCTCTGCGAGTGAGTTCAAGAGGGCCATGGTCCGGAGTCTTGAGCGTCTCAACGACATTCCAGGCCTGTCCCTTCATGACTGCCACCTGCTTCGCAAACATGCGCTCTTGGAAATCGACATCCATTTGGAACACTCTCTTCAGCGAGAGAACTGTTTGCGTCCACCACGAGGTCGATGTCAGCAGAGGGAGAAAGTGGTCTCTCGTCTTTTGAGAGAATGGACGACCGATGAGATCAACGGGCAGGAACAGCCAACCAAAAGGGAAACTGAATGTGTTAGTTTGGTCCTAATACTGTAATGAGTGACTCTAGCCTTACCTTCTCCAAGCATCTGGGTGCTTCCAGGGCCATGATAATGAGTTATCAATGGCTCCAACTGTGATAACCGGCTCGTTTCCGACATGTTTCCGACTAGAAGCACTCATCGGTCTCTGTTGCTTGTATGGGTACGATGCTCTTGTAGCACGAGGTCCTTGCTGAGACAAGTCGACAGGTCGAGGGCCCTCCTCCTCCGCAACTGGTTCCATATTCAGTTGAATTGGGTCTGACGCTATTGAGGCTTTGCCTGTCTCCCAGTCCACTTTAATCATCCAATTGTCCAAGCCTCGATCTGTGTTTCGCATTATGTAGTCGAGAATGACTAGTTTCTCGAGCTCCTCGCGCAACGACTCCTTGAGATTCTCGGTCCAAATGAAATTATCAGGACCCAAGAGATTCGCGGCTTGAGCAGCTTCTTCGTCGTCGCTATTGTATCCGTCATTCGGGGAGGCGTTTCCTGAAGGGCGACAGCTTTCGGTCCATCTCTTCTTCTTTTTGTTTTGGTTGTCGTTTGTTCGGAATCCTGACCAGTACTGATCTGGCCAAGGATGCTCACGAAGGAAAACATTGGCATCCTTAAATCCTTTCAGGAAGACCTGGAAACTGCCCGGCTTCGCAGGAAGGGGGGTCTTCTTGCGTTGGAATTTGCGGCGATCCCAGAAAGGGTAGTGGAAAGACTTGGAGGCAAGCCATACGACATCGGTATATGGAACAAGGTGTGTTCTCAGTTGACAATCAAGGACGTATGCAGCTGCCTCGCTTACATACGAGAGGTTAGGAATAAGACTACAGAATTTGTTAGTTAGAGTACTCGGCCAGGAACCGAGGAAAGACATACCAAGCTCGTCCAAAGCAGCATGGGAACAAGTTTCTGTGAATCCACTTGTTCCATTTAGGATTTCCTGCTGCGTAAGGCTCCTCATCCTTGGGTTTGAAAACACCCACAATCTTGCCATCTGGATTGCGGGCAAAGTAACTGCCAGAACTGCCCTGCGAAATCATGCTAGGGTGAATTTCTTGTCGGATAGCGCTCCTTACGCTTTCGACAATGACCTCAAACTCTGCCTTTGACATGACACCCTCATGCGGCACTGCGGTACTCTCAGCAGTCACCGGGCGAACACCCTCGGGAGGCTGAAAGACAGAATAGTGAATTTCAAGGCGCTCCTCTTCGCCATGCTGATTCTTGCCCTTGCGCTTGAAACGCGACGCAATCTCGTCGGCCCAGCGCTCTAGACGAGCATTGATGGCTTTCAAATCAACACCAGCGCTACTTCCTGAACGGTGACGGAATTTGGGTTGAGAAGATGAGGTCAACGATTTGGGACTGGCCATGCCGGAGCGATGGCGCGGCTGCGAAGCAGGGCCATATCGGGGTGCAGCTGCGGGCTGGAGAGATGCGTATGATTGGGTGAGAGGATCCTCTTCTGAGTCGTCGCTGAAGTCGTCGGCCTGTGCGAGGCGTTCATAGCCTGTTGTCGCGGGTCGTGACCGAGGCATATTGGCGATTGTATGTAGAAGCGATTATGTGTGATTTCACGAGATTGACAAGGCCATTCCACGCTGCTAGGTACGTATGTTCGTGATTTTGGATGATTCCTCGTTCGAGACGCGCGTCGTTATCGTTGAGAGGGGCCGAAGAAGGATTGATTATAAATGGGTTCAGAGTCTGTGGTGTTGTTGTTGGCCCGTTTCGGGAAAAAGGAGTAAATGTTAAGTATCTAGGTTATAAAGAAGGGATAAAGAGGAATGAGAAGAAGAAGAAAAGGAGATCTAGGAAGATGAAGAAGAGAAGTACATCAACAACAGGATAACGCGCTCTCGTTGACAGTGACAACCAAAAGGAAGCCGGTTGCAGGATGACGATGGTGCCAGTTTGAAGTTGTCATGCTTTCAAGCTTGTGACAGGCCAGACCAGGACAGGCCAAAAAAGCCACGGGCTTTCCTCCACTTGACTGCAGCCTCCGCGTTGGAACTGGGGCCCGAGCTTGATTGGTGGATACGTACCCCTGAGTCTGTCTGAGTCTCCCCTAAACCCAGCCAAGAGGAAGCCCGGAAGAGGCACTGGAACTTCAAACTAGGGATAAAAAGATTGATCTAAAAACAACAACAACAATGGAATAAGGGAGATCCATTGGCTTGGAGGCCAAGTACAGTAAGCAATTGGTTGATCTTTGCTCATCAGGAACGCGCAGGAACTTAACAGACTTTTGATATGAACAAATGCGGATTCTAGTTTATGCTTTTAAAATTGGCTTGGAGCTTGGCTATGCCTTTTCTCTTTTCTCCATTGCACTATCAATAACTGCTAGCTACAGCTACAGTAGCACGGCATGGTTGAGTGGTCAGTGATCCTCCCGGCGCCGAATGCTCCGGAAGAGGATACGGAACGGACGGGGTCCCGGACATTTGAGTCCGCTTACAAGAACAGGCAACCAACCAACTCTCAATCTCTATAAGTCAGAAACTCTATCATGACCGGATTAATCGTCCGATATATATACTTTACAATTCCCATTCCATTTCCCGCATGGCAGAATAAGCGGGCATTTTTACTTTCCCTTTAGTCTGATGCTTTTGACTTTGAGGCAACCTTTTTTAGAAATCATCATTCCGCTATCCTACGGGAGAGAGCGTTGGACGAAGAGTCTCGGCCTTTTGTGTTACATTGCATGACAGATTTCTGTCTGCATGCTGGCAGCTCACTTGGAACAAACCAAGATCTAACCAGATGCTGCTGAAAGTGCAAAGTCTCCCTTGTACCTACTGTTTCCCTTTCCAGATCAACGGGGAATGAAGAGGGAATCTTCAAAAGAGCGCCACCAACTCGAGAGAGGAGAAGCTAATGTACCGAACCAGGGCTGAGCCAACGAGGGTTGCACCTCAAGTGCCCTGGGCGCTAACAAAATCCTCTGATCGCGTGCAACTATGATGAGGGGGAACAGAAGCTGCAAATGCAAGCAAGTACCCGGCGCCAAAGCTTGGTGCATTACATATTGTCTGGTGTGGTAAACTGCTGATGATGACGGCTATACACCATCAAAAAGGGAACTTAATTGCAGCTGCAGCGGACTATTTTTCCTCATCTGCAGGTTTCTTGACAATCGATCAATCTTGCTGATACACAGGGGTTCTTGTATTTCTCAACTGTACCTTTATCTTTCAGACATGATTTACAGGGACAAGAGACACGACTGAGCATGTTTTGTAGAGCCTGATACGTCATGGTATGCATCGCTGTGTTTCGTGAGCTCTAGTCTGGTATGATCATCTGGAGATCAAGAGTCATTCTTGTCTATCTGGGGTAGGGCTTGTCTAGGGAAAGTCTCTCCATACCAACCCAAGCCAGAACATCTTTTCTTTTTTGCTGATGAATTTGTCTTGAGATGGTTGTGCCACCGACAGAGCCAAGCCAAAGACAAGGCAGACTAGTCTGTTGTACAGAGACAGCTTAGATGCTGTGCAGTAGTAGGTCTGTACTGTACAACGGCCCCCTCCGTGCAGCACAGCAGAGCACAGCGCGGGGAAAGGAAGAAATGGGTTGGATGGGAGAGACCTTGACGCCTTGTGAAATGAGATGCTGCTATTCAAGGTTCGATCCTGCGATGGGAGGCTAAGCAACAGAGTTCGACGCCGGCAGAGAGGCGATCCCTTTGCCTTGTTATCATACACATACAGTATCTATATCTTTAGAGATAATATTGTTGATAGACAGTTATTCAGGAGATTAACCAGGGCTTGTCTTGTCTAAATAAGCGAGTGAGGGTGGACGAATTATGAGCCGTGACCATTCCATCCATCATCTGATTGCCTCAAACAAACATGAGATGAGACGCTCCAAATGGAATAGAATAGTACATACTCATCAACTGTTTCTATCAAGGATGTTTGACTTGAACATGGACCCCATCCCCCCGGGATGTCAATGCCGCACACGCACCCTAGGCACCCCTCCACTAAAGGTAACGTCCTGCAGTGCATTGCGGGTCTTTTCTAGGCGACTAGGCTAGAGCATGGACACCTCCATTACTACCGTATCGTATCCTCCCTGTAGAGTCCAAGGTCACTCGGTTTCTCCCTTCAAGGTTTCGTTTCAATCCCTTGGCCTAACTAAACTACTACGGTACTGTACATGTACGGAGCAGCCATTCCCAGTTGTTTCCTTCCCCTTTTTATTTATGTGACAACTATTTATATAAATGCCGAGCGAGGCCCTCCATTTGCTCAGACACTCTCTTTGACTAACTGCAACCCAAACAAAAATAATACCCTGGGCCCATCTTGAACTTACATACGGATACTGCTACCTACCACTGCCACGTCTTCTGCAGTCCTCCACCATTACCCAGTCGTTGCTCAAGTGATCACAGACCCCGGAAACCGTTCTTTCAGATATTTACTTTCGATCTGCTCGTTGTTTACCTCCTGATCTTTTGTTCTTCTGTCTTTTCAACTATACAACTTGCTACGGTTTCACAACCACTCAACAACTGCCTACCATCTATCATATCTTAGTCTCGCCAAAGAACAAAAGCACAACATGACTGCTCGAGTCGCACCTGGCTCCTCATCCTACACTGAGCCACCTACCATCATCTCCCCAACTGCCGACCACGATGTTCGAGGCCGTAAGAGAGAACGAAGCATGACCCGACGAGGCAGCGTTCGCTCATTCCGAGCTGCACCAGCAGACGAGTCTAGCAACCTCCGAGGCCGTTCCCGCCGTCGTGCCGCTTCTCCAGCTCTAAGCTACACATCTCGACCTTCCTCGCCTAGAAGGGTACCTTCTCCCACCCGACGTCGTCTGCTTCATGCTCGCCTTCGAAGAGAGCACTGCCCTTCCCGAGTTTCATCCCCCATTGAACAGCAGCTCCAGCAGCATCTACCTGCTCGTCGAAGGCAGCGAACTCGGAGCCAGAGCCGGGGCCCTCGGTTGGAGATGGAGCTTGGATCTCAACAGCTCACCGATGGTCTGTCCGGGTTGCGGAACGAGGTCCGAGCCTCGTCGTCTGACACCGCCGACGAAGTAAAGTCGGACGCTTAATATTCGATAATACTACCTACTTGAAGGAAAAGGAACCACTTTCAACTTTCGTTCGATTCTGGTATCCATTACCCCTGCCCCACGATCAGATGTATAAAGACGAAAAAAAATTACCGGAAACCAGACCGATACCCATATACTTAATCCATGTTGTACGATGACGGGATGTGTCCTTGTTCATTTTCTGTTTCTCGTTGCGTTGCGCTGAGAGCTGGTTATCTCGCATTCACAAGATTGTGTCCTGCTATTAAACTGGTTGCATATGGAGTTTCATTTGTTATTCAAGAAATTGAGATCTCTTGACTTGATTTGACTTTGGGTACTTAGCTATGAATAAGACGGCGCTGGGAGGATTGGATGGAATGTTCTACTTATTGTTTATGAGTCGGTTGAAGGATGATACATATATCCTGGATCTATTTCATACAATCAAATAAATTGATGAAGTTCTCAAATTGATACTGCAATTATCTAGCAAAGAATTGCCCTCTAAGTCTTAGGTTGCCAGAATAAAGTAGCCCGAATGCCTATACAAGCTGGCATAGAGTGAATACATTATTTCATATGTTCTCCTACCATGTAGTCTAAAGTGCAGGAAGAGTCAATGATGATCTGGACCTGAAGTGCAACGGTCGGCTCCGCTATTTCGCTTCTATGTAAGCTCGCTGATTGGTCAGATTCTACCCTAAGCACTTTTTTGGTGGTGGATATGGACTGATGTTAACGACATCGATATTTACTAGAGGGTCCAGCTCAACTTTTTTGTTGCCTCAACATAGCGACTGGAGCATTCGGTTTCTTGGGGCGTTCTCTGGATACCATTTCTCTCTCTTCTCCGGCCTTGCCGTGTGTACATTACAACTAATAACGGCTCTCGTTCTTTCCTTCACCACCTTTTGGATCCCTGCAGCTCGACCTGTAGCTGTTGGTCTCAACTCTGTTCACCTTTCTGTCTGGTTGCCACCAAGCATGACTGCGTGTATTCTCAACTCTACGACTTAATCCTCACTCTCCGCCTGGCGCAAATGCTCGAACGAACCGCTGCGGCTTTGGAGTCGCGCAGCCTTCAACGGATAATCCATAGGCCCTCGAATCGATCTCAAAAGCTACATACAGGCTTCTGGCAGCATGGCGCCGCCGCTATCGATATTTCCAGCTCTCTTCCTGGCTCAATGAGACCAGTTGGAGCTGCGACTCCCGAACCGGAAACACAGCAGCTCCAAGCGAACCTCTTCGCCTCGGTTCTGATGCTCGACTTCCTATATCCTACCTCGACTATACCTCTCTTACGCCGTCTATACCCTGAACTACCGAATCCTCAAAATGCGCAACGAACGGCGATTGTCTCGAATAGACGAACTTACTCTTCAATAACGACACCGCCCAGCAATGACGAGTCAACGACAGATGAAGGTGGTTGGCCCAACAAGGACTCGAAACTCCAAGATCCAGAACCAGAGGATGACACGAATATATGGGTTGGCACAGAGGCAATAATACCGAAAAGAGGTCAGACGGATTTGGAACTGCTCCAAAACATCATGGGCACCAAGGGACGTCATTTTCAGCAAGCTTGGGATATTTACTCTGGGATGGATGGCGAGCAACGGCGTCTTGTGCGTGGTCCTCTCGTCAATTATCTTTCCCGCTCCCACAGTATTGTTGAGACAGGGCGAGCTCTCTCAGTCTTTCGTCAGATCCCCACGCCCGAGTGGACCAATGAACTCTTGTCCGCAGCCATCCTCCTCCTTTTGCGATCCGGAGACCTGCCAGGAGCCGTGGAAACTTTCAAAACAGGATTAGAGATTGGGGGGCTCAGCCACGGCCTAGAATTTCTGATGGCAGATACCGTTAACTCGCGGAATTGGCCAGTCGCCCTGGATGTTTGGACTTCATATCACAAGAGGATGGACAAAAGGACTCCCGGTATGAAGCCAAATGTGGGGCGATTGCAGCAGCTTGGGACTCTCAAGAAAAAGGGAGACCTCTATCTTGATTTCAGAAACTACCTGGTCGGCGAGGGTAAAGATCAACATAAGGAGATCCAGAAGGACATGGCTGCCAAGAGAGCTTTGTCTGCACTGCGGAGATTCTTTGCTACATTGGCTCTACGGGAGCCGTGTCCCCCGGCTCAGGCAAGCATCATTCTCGAGGCTCTTGGCGATAACTTCGAATATAACACATATATGAACACCATGTTCAATCGTTGGTACGATAAACTAGAAGACCGATACACAATGGAACAGCTCCCCGCCATTTATCAAAAGCAACGACTATTGCCAGATGCAGCGCCTACCATGGCGGTGTACCGCGGCTTGTTCAAAGTGAATTTCCCAAGGAACAGAGCTAGATTGGAAGAATTGTACCAAGACTGGGTTCGAATCAAAGGCGGTTTGAATCAATGGGGATACGAAAAGTTTTTAAAATACTATGCAGCAAAAGGAGATGTGCCATCAGTCAAGAAGCTTTGGGCTCAGTTTGCGAAGGAGTACCCTGAGATAATTCAGGAACCCCGAGGATTCAGAAGCACGATCAACGTCTATGCTCAAGTTGGAGATGTCGAGGGCGTCAAGAAAGAGATGGAAAGGATGGTCAAGGAGTACAACGTTCAACCTGATGTCGATATCTGGAACACACTGCTCAAGGCTTACATGAGAACCAATGACTACGACGGTGTCTTGGATTTGTTCGATCAAATCACAAGCCAACACCAGCCAAGCTCTTATACTTATGCCCACGTCATGGCGATGAGTTCCAAGAAGGGTGACCTGGACACAACTCTGGAATACTTCGACAGATCTCAGCGTGAAGGTGTACCAATCTCAAAAGAGATGGGACTGTCTTTGGTAGTAGCTTACTGTCGAAGCGGTCAACTCGCTGCGGCGGAGAGTTTGTGCATTGAAATGACCCACCGCAAGATTGCTTCGCAAGCCATCTGGAACCAACTGCTCAATTACAACGGCGTCGAAGGAAAGATTACAAAGGTGTATGAACTACTCAAGCAGATGAAACAACTTGGAGTTGAATGGGACGACGAGACGTACGAATTTCTTCTCCAAGCCCTTGTCAGGGTCAACCGAATTCCTGCGGCACACGCGCTTTTGAAGCGTGCTGTCAATGAACGTTTGTTCCATGTCACACCCGATCATTATGCCATTGTCATGGCTGCAGCTGCACGACTCGGAGAGTCTCCAGTCGTAGAAACTCTCTTTGCCCAACTTCAGAAGTCAGAGCTGCCTATAACTTTTAATGCTTTAGTTGCCCTCGTCACTCATGCCAACAAAAAGAAGCCAGGCGCCGACCGAACAAGGTATCTAGCGAATGAACTCGTTGAGTACTTCCGACAGGCGGTCGCGGCTGCTAAGGACGAATCTGCACCTGAAGACTTCGCCGATGCCGGGAGCATTGCGGATCTAATGCGATCTACTCCTAAGATCGGTCGAGCAATTGCTTTACTTGTCGAACTTCGAGAATTCATCTCGATCGAAGAAATGATGGGCTTGTTCGTTCAGATCTTCCCGCAATATCAGACCAACCAATTTCCGCCTGAAATCATGTCTGCTTTGATGCATGCGCATTACATGGATGAGAACTACGACAAGGCCTTGGAACTTTGGGAGAAGACCTGGGCAGACGTTTATGCTTCGAGCCGAAAACGTTCAGGAGAAGGTATTGCTCTTGGTACTGAGTATGAACTGTCTCGCGCTGTGAATGTAGTGGCACGCGTGTATGGAGAGATGAATGATGGAGCAGGCTTGAGCGATACTATCGACAAAGTCATGGCAGCAGGCTTTAAGCTTACCCGAGAAAACTGGGTTATCGTCATAAGCAACCTCTCTGAACTCGGCAAGTGGGATCGCGCTATGTACTGGTGCGAGACATTGCTCATGCCAACTTGGGACGGCTGGGCCTTCAAGCGAGATATCCCACACAAGAGAGAAAACTCTCGCATGTTGTCAGCGCCTCCAAGACTTGTCCTGCGACTACAGGCGAAGTGGCTGGAGATGCGCAAGATGGCTGCCTGGGATCCCATTGTCTCTCGTCTTCTCTCTACAGTGAAGGAGAAATACCCCCGTCTGCACCACGCCTTCACCACATCGGAGGTTGATGTTATACCTACAAAATACACTGTCAACGGCAAGGAGGTTGATCCTAGTGAGCTCGACAGTATACTGCAGAGTCTGCCTTATCTGTCGCTGCTCAAGGTCAGGGACAACCTGAGGAGACAACTGGAAAAGCAAAAGAAGAGCGAGAGCAGCCTCGGAACACCAGCAGAGCCTGTCGACAGGGTAAAGTGGAAGCAGGACCTGCAAGCCAAGGTTAACAAATTCGCCCGAGATTGGTATCTTACACGCAAGAATGCCTATGATGAGAATCTGAAAGAGCAGAAGCGGCAAAGGTGGCTGCCCCGCGATGAAAGAAGAGAGATCGAGATCAAGGCTTCGGCCATGGGCCAAGAGCCCGTGGATATGCGAGTAGCCCGCGAGCAGTTTGCTTACTGGAATAAGTTCTGGGATCGATATGATCAGCGTCGTCATGGCGCAAGGAGACAGCCGGTCGCCCGTGGTCGTCCAAATTACCTCACGAAGAATCCGGTGGAGGCTGCAAAGATGCAAAGGTTGCGAAACAAGCGTGCTGATGATGAATGAAGATGTAAAATAGATTATGTATGAATAGCTCTTCGGAGATTTCTTCGACTACTTGTATGATACAAATGTCAAATCATGAGTTTGAATACCCTACAGCATTATTGCGAGAGACACCTTGAGGATCTAAACATATGGAGAGGCTGATTGCCACCAAAATAGGGGTTTGTGTTGCAGTAGATTCAATTGCCTATCTAAACCTTGGTTACATAATCTGCCTGGTATCCAGATGCTCCAAAAACGCCCTGAAAACACTTCAACTCCTACCTTTACCCAATTCCCATGTTCAGCCCAGCCGAATAAACAGTAACAGCGCAACTTAGAGCAATCAATGCTCCGATCTCTATCCCAACTTGAAGATATCTAACAACGTAAATGTCTGTGCTGTGACAGGAGTTATGTACAGTAAAGCATGTATGTTCATGCTGTCATTTGTAGAATGTGCAGTAGCTTTTGTCTAGGGAGACATATCATCCCCACGAGGTGTTTCCGGGGGAGAGGGTTGCTTAACCCCAAGTGAACGCAGGCGCTGTGAGAGCAAGCCCTCAGCACCACCGAGTGAACCCGATCTATTGAGAGCAAAGGCATTACCGCCGTATCCCGGTTCTCCTTTGTTGAGCTTCTCATAAAGTGCGGGTTCTGGTGATTGACCGGTATTCGAATCTTTGGTCGAAGGGCGACTGACTTGAGTCGACCGAGGAGACCGGACATCGTTACCAAGGACAGCCGTAGTGCTTGTGCTGTCGCTGATATCGCTGTCCGTTCGAGCGTGGGCCGGAAGATAGAAGGGAATAGGATCGACTGGTAAGGTGTTGCCGCCAGCAGAGCCTCCAGATGGAGAATCGTTGGCAGGGAACATGTTTTCCATACCATCGAAAGTCCGGGAAGGGCCCGAAAAGAAGCCAACACTCCGCCTGCGAAGAGCCTTCTCCGTAGCCAGCATAGCAGCAGGGCCAGACTGCGCAGGTAAAGGTGGATGCATGACCCGAATTGGTTTATAAGGAGTATAGCGAGGCTCTGGCCATGTTGTTTCGTTCCTGAGCTTCTCCTTCCCATCAGGGACACGATTCGCAAAGACGATCCGGATGCTCTTGTATAGATAGTACCGACCCTTAGCAGGGCAACAGATGTGCAGATGAGCGAGGTACCTCAGGATAGGGCGGTCATCAGTGTTCGCCCCAGCTGTGGCAGGGGCATTGTCGATGATGGGCCCAGCTGAATAGCTGCGCTGACGCACAAATGTCTTCGTTCCTGGTTCCATGCCTGTAAGATCATATGGGACAAGGAAGAGTTTGACAGCAGTCTTATTTGGGTTCTTGACGATGATCTGAATTTGCCCCTTTTCCGGAATTCGATAACTTCCGCCTGGAGGGGCTTTTGCTGCCACAGAGCCGGACCGGCGAATGGCCCGAGAATTTCGACGTGTGATATGCTCAGAACTCTGGTTCTCAAGGCCAACGTCCATCAAATCCTCGGCTGGTTTCCTTTCTGCATGTCGACTCTGTGCCTTCTTCTTTGCTCGATGTTCGTCGTCTGGATTGGGCAGTCCATTTTCAAGGTCGATTTGACCGACATACGGGCTCGGCCCATCATCTGTGTTGGACCGCCCATGTGACGTGCTGCTGTAGCTATAGTACACAGCTGGGAATGAGAGACTGACATGAGGTGGGCACTTCAGACTGGACTTGCATTTGCCCTTTCCTAGGACGCCGATCTGTGCGACAAAGTCCAGTGGTTTGGAAGGGGTTGTCGACATGCGACCTCGAAGAATACTTTCTTCGTAGGAGCCAACCATAGATGCATGCTGAAGTGGTGAAGCCTCTGCCGCTACGGAAGACCTGCGCGGCCGAAGAAATGCTGGTGTCGGTGGTGAAGCACCAGGTTGCATGAAACTTGGAGTTGAAGTTAATGATCTTCGGGGTTGGTGCGCCTGGTATGGAAACGCCTCTCTTCGATACGAAGACACACGTTGTGGTAATGAGTATCTCGGAGAGGGAGACATCCAGGGTGATGAAGCTGTTGAATGTGCCCTATAGCGACTCGTTCCAATATATCCGGTAAAACTGAATGGGTCCGTTGGCAACATATCGTGCTCCTCAGAGCTCTGAGCTTGTACTAGAGGGCTAGTAGGCGGTTTATATACAAAACTCGACGACAAAGATGAAGACAGAGGTGAGTTGGTCGATTGAAAACTCTCGGCACTTGCTGAAAATGGCACTCCTTTGTCGTGCTGGAATGGCGTGTAATGTCTAGGGGGTGAAGTCGCAATCCATGGAGTTTCTGCCGGAGCAGGATATCGACCATTATGCGGCCTACCGGCTGGTGTGGTACGGTCCTTGGCTACTGCTTCTTCTTCAGTGAAGTTACCACTGTGGAGTGCTGATCTCGGTCGTTCAATACTGAGGCCATCGCGCAATCTGTTATCGAAATCGGAATGCGAATCGGTTTTCTCGGGTGTTATCTGAGCAGGCGCAAGCAAGGTTGAAGCTTCGATAGGCGTTTGGGGGACCTTTGTCTCGATATCCAAATTTGGATGATGTTGTACTACAGACTCAAACTGCATGGACAGTGTTAGCAAACACTCGCGCACACAAAATAGAGTCACAACGCACGTGGCGGTTTGGAATCCATATCGGGGGAGATTGCGCTCTCTTGAGTCTCTCGATCAAAGAAGCTCGATCCGATATCGCATCCTCGACGCCTTCGACTCTTTCGGGGGTTTTGGATCGTGGTGGACTGTCCGGGATAGGTCCTTCACACAGCTCAGTACGGATGCTTTCCTCTGAGAGACGTCTCAGCCCAGAGGAAGGTGCATTAATTGGTGTCGGTTCAATAAATTCCGGTTCGGATTCAGGTTCGTGACTATATAAATCGGCCTGGAAGATAGGCATGACGGCGATATTTGAGAGCTGTAACAGCAGCCGTACGTTGTTTGAGCAAAATCCGTCATGAATGTGTAAGAAAGAAGAAGCCGAAAGGTGGTTTGGGTTTATAAATAATCGTCATAAACAGGGCGTTGGTTGCCGATATTGAGGTTGGGGTGTCTTGCAGATCAGATCAATTTATCGTACTGTATGTACCGAAAGAACCGGCCGGGGTTACAAGAAGTTTGGCCAAGTGGATTGGTAGACAAGGGTATGATATATCATGCCATGCAAGCCATGAGTGAGGAACTGTCTAGACTGTCTCTGTCAGGCACGGCGTGGGTCACCTAAAATCGAAGAAAAAGCGAAGCTGAATATGGGGAATCTGGGATCGTGGGACGTCATCCACCGATATGACGACAGTTCAAGAGCGACGATGGAGAGTCTAATCGGTCCCGTCTTCCCCTGGGGAGGTCAAAGGATTGCGATAGAAAACAGAGCAACAGGGCGAAGA
Organism: Fusarium coffeatum; assembly: GCF_003316985.1. Classification (NCBI taxonomy): domain Eukaryota; kingdom Fungi; phylum Ascomycota; class Sordariomycetes; order Hypocreales; family Nectriaceae; genus Fusarium; species Fusarium coffeatum. Next base: position 53,791 of record NW_022157929.1, on the reverse strand, counting down.
GAGGGAAACAGCTGTATTAAAGTAGGAGACAGAAATGATCACGCGATTTGAAGTTGATCGTGTCAAAAGTTGGTAGGTAGAAGTTGTAAGATAGAGCAAGAGCAGGAGCAAGTAAAAGCGAGGCGGGCAAAAACGGCAGGGTCCATCGAGGTAAATGATACGACGGGGACGTTAATTCCATCATCAAATGGGGGGCCGATGGCGGTGAAAGAGCGTGAATCATTCCCTAAAAAGCCCATTTTACAAGCCTACCTTGCCTACGGATACAGCACCTCAGTTATCTAAATCTTGACCAAGGAATACGTTGTAAATTTGATTTACATCCACATGCTTTGCCCAGGTAGTATTTATGACTTTCATATCTTTATCATTCGATAATCTCTCTTCAAACCCTTTCGTGATCACAGTATAACTGAGCACAATGTGGAGTCATCTTCAATGGCCCCAGATATGCCACGACCTGCTAACGACGTTTCTGGTTTGGTCTACGATGAAGCATCTCAAGTGAACTCCATTTTGCTACTCACAAGACACGGCAAAAGAGGAAACTTTTCACTACGCTAAAAACTAAGCTCCAGTCACAGAAGCCAGTCCCTTGCGGAGACTCACGTTTAGCGCGGTTGGGAATGAACCCTGATATGCACTTTGCTGTGCCGTGTGATGCAGTCTTGACGTGTAAGCGGGCAGTAAAGAAGGTAGAAAAGCAAGCTGAACCAGGAACGGGCAGCAGCTTGCAGTATGATGCGAATACTGTGCCTCTTATGGACATCAACAGCTGTTCAATCGTACATAGATGGGTTTTCTTGTTTATCTGTGTGACCTGGCAATGCATTGTAAACCCGAAGCAGATATACCAGCAGCTTTTGAAACAGCCACCGTGACTCTGACCCAACGGTTTGACGTACGTAGGTAATAGATTGGAGTCAACGGTTTAGTTTGAATTATCTGAGTATGCTTTTTTATTTCATGGTAGGTACCTTGATGTATCGAAGTCTTGGGATCAGATTACAGAGTGCAGTACAGATGGCTCCACTATAGCAAGGTGAACTGAGGTGAGCTCCACTTCTTCACCGAGAACAAAAGTGGACCCAATAAGTCCCATCCTAATTCTCATCAACGACAACTTACAATTCTCATAAAGAGACTTACAAAGCCACAGACATGGCACCCAAACACGAAAAAGAAGGCGCTGATGCCGCTCCAGAGGTCAATAAGCCTAAGCATGGCTTCAGAGTCGGTCCTGAGAATTTGCCAGACGGCCCCTGGCGACGAAAAGGTTTGTCGCATTCTCCTGTTAAAATTTTCATTCACATCGCATACTTACACTTTTATCACACAGTCACCAAAGTCAAGAAGGAGTTGATTCACAAGGCAAAGGTCAAGAAGGCGTATGCCAAGATTAAGGCTCGTGAACAAGAAAATGCGCAACCTGCAAAGCCAGTCCAGCCTGTTCAGGATGAGGGTGCTGAGGCAGGCGATGGCGAGACAAAGCAACCAGAGGAAGAGGCCGAGGTGATGCACCCCACGCGACATCTCATGCTGGCAGACGAGGCAAAGGCACAGGAGAACTCAGTTGGCGAGCACAATCCTGATGGCAACAGACGGCGCACTCGACGACCTGGCTACTATGAAAAGCAACTCACCAAGGCGGAGGAGCGTCGCAAGGAGCAAGAAGCTCGACAGGCCGAGTATCAGCGCAGGCAGGAAGAGCGCGAGCAGAAGATTGCTGAGAGAGAGCGCTTTAAGAAGGCTATGGCCAAGACGAGAGATCGCAACGGCAACAAGAAGCTTGGCAGGGAGAGTTCCATATTGCTCGACAAGGTCAGGAAGATGGTCGGTGATAAGAAGAAATAACGAGCTTAGCGAAACAGCGTACTGAAGACTAGGAGAGGGCGTTTGAGAGGTTCTGTTACTGGGTTAGACAAAAGTTGACACACGAGTTTGATACCAAATGGCCGCCATAATCACATCAATTCAAGGCAAATAATTATTTGGGTTCTTACAATGTTATTGATCATAATGGTATGAGACGTGTTGGTACAGCGATTGTCACAAGATTTGTGATATCATCAAATTTTTAAGCGCTATCACAAGTCTGCGATCGCGTTTCAAGATGATTCATAACACGCGGATACATTCGCCAGGTCTGTTTTAGCTTGAGTAGTTTGTATCGAGTCAAGCTATCTTGTGACAGCATATTCATCATTCTGCCTGAGTCGGGTCCGAGCCCTGTGCTGCTGACATCTTCTGAAGTAAGCAATATGTTAAACGTTGTCTAGAACGACAAAGCTCCAGGGTTGGCAATGCGGTGTCAGTAACATTGAACGATCTTAATAGGGTTACTGTGTGGGAAGGGGCCTCGTATGTTACCCTAGAAAGCATGGTATGATATTTGCGAACTTGACATTGGCCTCATTTTGACTTTTTGGTTGGTTCTAGCTTGGATCAAGTGTCAACCAGAAACAATACGAGGCACTTTGAGCATCATCACTCATCAGCTGCTGGTTGTCAGATACCCGTGCCTCAATTTCAACCGATGTCATTGCTCCAACAAGGGTTAGCTTGCGAGCATCTACATTCTTGAAGCATAGACAACCTCAAGTGAGTTACTTGCTGGTCGTTCTCGAAAAACAAGCAAATCTTCAAACTGCCAGACGCTCAATTAGGAAACCCATCACGAAGACGGGGTTTTGGGATGAAAGCTTGTCAGACTTAGTGCCTATAAGATTTGATGATATAGACTACGACTGCTTGGCTGCAGGTGTTACATTTGTGAGATCCAATTTTGAAGATCCGGTGTAAGTTGCCGGGCGCGCTTATGATCAATGAGGGAAGGCTGATACTTGTCAAACTGCCGCTGGCTAAAAGGGTACAGACATGAAACTTGATGGAATCGGCTAAAAGACAAAAGTTATAGTGATCTGCGTGTGTTGTAAGAAGAGTCTTTTGCTGTTGTAGAGTGCAAACGGCTGCAAAGGGATATTGTAGCGAAGAGATTATCCATACTTTGAGGAATAGACAACTTGAAACAAGCGAAGGTGATGGACCTGGGGTTTCAAGATATGCCTCGCTGACTGTCAAGGGAAGTGATCAGCTGAGTGACAGCAACATGGAACGAGATATGCCGCGGTCGTCTGACTGGTGAGCGAGATTTATCTAACTACTACTACAAGGCTGTGTGAAGCCAATATCGTGAAGGTTGCATGAGGTTATACCTGGATACGAACCCAAGTTCGATATAGGGTTTATAAGCTGACACTGACACTGACATTAACAAGGTAGTGCCGGTAATGTCAGCCCTTGGATAAGCTTGGTAACGGTTTTTAGATAGTGACAAGTTTAAGAGAGGTTGTCTGATGCTCACTCAACTCAGTTCATATTCGAGGGAAATTGAAGTTCCAGGGACATGGTCGTGACAAGCTCCAGTCAAACCCATCAAGACCCCTGCACTCGAAACCGATCCATGCAGCCAAGTCCACTGAACTAGACCCCTTTCTCACACTTGCATTGAATATCTTTTCAGGGTCGTTGGTTTCATGATGGAATCTTTCGGCCAACTGTTTGTGAGTGTGTCTAATGTGTCTAACCCTAGATGATTGGGCTGATAAAGTTGCGCTGTGAATGGAGGCGTTGTTCTAATTACTGTACTCGCATAACAGTAGCATTTGAGATACGGTAGCGATGTTCTACCGAAGCAAAGGAGAAGATCCTCTCGTTGGCCCATCACACGTTTCATGATGTGCGTTTCGTTAATGCCTTCTTCGGGTCCAGGTCCTCTCAAGACCACAAAATGTGTTGTATGTACATGACATGGAAAAAACTCAACCAATCTGTCTGAAACAACCGAACTTGAAGCGCATGCAGTACATATGATGAGGAGTTGAGTTGCTTTTTTCCCTTACTAATACCGGTTATTAGCTTACCGACTTTTCGACTTTCCATGCGTTGCTTTGCTTTTGCCCGCTATGATCTTCAGTTATACACAGCAGTTAGAGACATACATATGCAAAGAACCTAATTTATATGGCTGCTTGCATCTGAGTTCCATCGTGTTGTGCGGGTATCCGTTTGGCGGAGTAGACTTTGTACAACTGTTCTGTACTCTGAAGCTCTCCTCTCCTGTCAGGTTGTTTTGCCACTGGCTTGACTTCATTCCTCGCATTTATGATTCCAACCTCCGAGTTCCAGTCCTCCTGACAACACGGTATCTATCAACGGTGCTGTATGCAATTGCAATTGGCCTTCAATGTTGCAGATTTATTGCTTAGACATCTCTACAAAAAAAGCAATGTCTCGTCAGTGATCTCATCCCTCCAGACCCCGCCTGAGCTGCCCGGCCATCGGATCGACACTGCAAAGAAGCTGGAGCTCGATCCCCTCCCCTCCATAAGGTACGGTACGGCACGGTAGACAGACCATGATCCAGCCGCGTCCGCCACATACGCCTCTTTTGTTACTTTGCATTGCCCGTTCCTGTTCCTGTTACTCCAACATGCAATGCATCTCAAGAGTTGTGTGCACTTTCTTTGACCAAAGCTTACTATTGTATTATCTTGTGCGCCCCCAGCTTCAGCCTTTTGCTGGAGGTTACCCTGCCCCTTGGACTCTGCGTCTAGCGGCTTGCGCTAGTAAGGCGTCAGGTTTGTCTGTTTCTTCAGGCGCATCGTTAGTCTCAGGACGGTCTCTTGAATGGAGATGGGAAAGAGATTGATTGTGGGATGACCTGTAATGATAGGTTTGAACCCACGAGATTGTTAATCAAAACTGCCCTCAGCTCCCTACACTTTGTATAAATCCGTTATGCCTAGTAGCAACGTGGCAGATACAACAGTATCATAACCTTGATTTAGTCTTGGAGCTGATGTCGACAACTTCACCATCTGAATAATCCTGCGCCCCATTATGCCACTCAAGGTTTTCCCTAGTCATGCCGTAGCAACACACACGACACGAAGTCAATTCATGAGCATGTGAAAGAGTTGATTCAGTGTATCTTTCGACCAAGGGCGATTCAATTATTCTGCTACGTGGGTCAATATCATTCCAATAAAAGGCTCCCTATTATAGCTGGCATTGAATCGTTGAACACGGCACCTACATGTCAATATCGAATAGGCTGAAGGGCGGACGGGAGTTTAAACATCCAATCAGCCTATGTACGTTTCGTTCTTATTCGAATCAAGGTTTGTTGTACCTTACAGGGCGAAACAGTCAGACAGACAGTGCAGTGCACCTTTCCATACCTTGACCTTTAATATTCCACAGCATGTATCATCGTATACGAGACAACAAGTCAATGTCAATTGCGCGTGTAGTTGCGTGTACTCTAGAAATGCCCCTGATGTAGGTACTACTGTACAATCCCTGCTTCTCTAAAAAAGCCCGACCGCTCAAAGCCCTCGACATCTCTTATTGAATGACAGTCTGCCAAGATGGAGACCTTGGTGAGACTGGAGATCACCTCGAGCCAAGCAGCTGCCAGCCCAGGCCTGGAACGGCTAGGGGCCGTTTAGCGCGCTGGTCCCCTGGGGCTTGACCCCTCTCACTGTTCAGTGTCCCAGGCTTAGTGGGTGATCCCCTGGGACCTAGGAACCCCCCCTTAAGAACCTCCAGCTCTGAGTCCCGCCCGTCTTGAGCTGGACTGGAGCCCCCCCCTCTTCAGTGGCTGTTCATGTTCATCCCATCCACATTCGGATCCTACTCGACGTCTCCATTCATTCCAATCCTCTGCTCTCTCCCCCAGGACCACGACATATCCGGATCAGATCCAATCCAATCCATCCTCTCTTTTTCTTTACCCTTTTGCCTTCGCAGGGTCCGAACATAATCAAAACACTTTGTCATCCATCATCCCTTGAATTTGTTACGTCGTCATTGTCATTGCTTTGCTTGTCTTTCTTTGCTCTGGGTCGTATTTACCATTCAGTACTTCATCCAGCTTACATCCACTGGCTGTTCCGTTGTACGCCGATCCCTCCTGCAGTAACGATATCGACTTGACTGGGACATTTCGCTCCATCACATCGCTCATCACCCATCGCTTAGCTTAGCTTTTCTCTCGTAGAGATTCCTTCGCTTCCATTGCCTCCTACGTCGAATCTACAATTACAGCAACTTCTTCCAAACCCGGCCGACCTTCTTCTAGCGAATCCATCGTTAGACACCCCTTGTCCGTTTCTCAACCTGGGCCCTTGTCCTCATCAAACCCTCCACACGCCCCCTGGTTTGGTTTGGTTCCGACTGCTTGCTGTTGGCTTTCGCTCTGGCTTTTGACTTATTAGCCTGGCTTTACTGGGCTGTCCACTGCTTCCTGAATTTTGAACTCCATTCAAGTTCCTGTCAGTCTCCCTCTCTGTAGGGGTACTTCTGTCGACGTTGTCAACAAATATTGCTACCCCGTTCGATCGAACACATACCGACCGCCTCAACCACTTTCTTCCCGCTCCGATTCCTCGACGACTTCCGCCCACCGCGATCCCTGATCCGACTCCTTTGCCTCCCGATACGACATCGTCCATGACGCCTGCTCTCTAGCTGCGTCGTGTTGCTTGCTACCTTGGGCTGCAACAATTCTGTGTCTGAATGCCCTATCCGCTCTAGGCACCACATTTCGATCGCTCTGCCCCAAGTTACGAGTACTAGTTTCACTCTTTTTTCAGCACATTGCCCACAATGGCCAGTATCGTGGAAGATTATTTGGAGAGTCCTGGAATGGAACAGGAGACAGACGATGTCTTCCCCTGTAAAGGTTGCGGAGAGGTACGATATTACTGTACTCGCGGCAGACTTGAGAATGAATTGCTAACAAGTTGCAAAGATCCTCGAGGAAGGCAAAGCGTTCGAATTAGGTACGTTACAAACTGAAGGACAACACTTCTGACGGTGTGCCTTGGTGACCCGAGACAGTCACCAGCACTTCACCGCAAGAATTACAAAGCGCATTTTACCATGACACAGCAAGCTGACATTTTCAACAGCCGGCAACCGATGGCATCTAGATTGCTTCCGTTGTAACACCTGCGGAACACTTCTCGACTCCGACGCGAACCTTCTACTACTCGGCGATGGATCTCTCATCTGCAACAACTGCACATATAGCTGCAGCGCCTGCGGCAATAAGATTGAAGACCTAGCTATCCTTACTGGGGAGCAGGCGTTTTGTGCCACATGTTTCCGTTGTCGCAACTGTAAACGCAAAATCGAGAACCTTCGATATGCACGCACTTCCCAAGGCATATTCTGCATGGGCTGTCACGAAACTCTGATGGCTAGGCGTAGGAAAAAATCAAAGGCTGCAGCCGCTGCAAAAGCAAGAGAAAAAGAGCATTCACCTATGATCACAGAGAAGTCTTTGCCCGCTCTTCCTGCGAATGCTATACCACCAAACGCATTTTCCAACGACCGGGTAGATCCTGATTCGGATACCGCCACGGAGCTCTCTCCACGACCCCGGAATCACACCCGCCATGAGTCTTCGTCTCGCAGCAGTTCACGACCAGCTCGTTCTCCTGAGCGAAAGCCCGACGGCTTAAATCTGCCCTCTACGACCTACCGAAGCAACCGCAACTCAACCATGGTTTCGAGGAACGAAAACAATACTAACGATGATGGCTTCCTTATCTCGGTCGCCCTGGATCCCAGCCCACACCCAACGCCGAAATCAACTTCTGATAATCTGGGAGAGGGTAAATCGAAGGATGGAGACTATTTCGGTTCGGCAAAGCCTCCTTCTGAGAAGAGAAACGACTCTCGTACTTCAACCCCACATATTGCTTTCCAATCGAAGGGCCGTCAAGCATCTACTTCAGAACATGACATCCCGCCCAAGCTACCTGATCGAAAGCATTCCAAATCCTCACAACGGGAGTCCGCCAAACCATCACCCGCTATCGATGAACAAAAGACAAGCGGTCGTCGCCCACCCACAGAGGACTTTAAGCTGCAAGAGGCCCCCAAGAGCAAGAAGCTTCTCTCAAGGAGCAGCTCGCAATCGTCCAGTATACCTGCTGAGACGAACTCTGTAAGAACTAGCAATGGACAACCAAGTAAGGCTGGCCAAGGCAGTCTACCTCACACTGATAGCAACGCAACCACACCTGCCTCTCGCTCGTCGCTGGAGTCGAGGTATCTGGATGAGGAGGAGCTTCGTGCATCAATGGATTCATCGACCAGAACATCTTCTAGACCAGAGAACGCAAAGCCGCTTGCTAGGAAGGATGTTCCCTCTTCTTCCGGCAGAAATGGTATTTATTCATCCAAGTCCCCGGGCTACTCACAGACACTGACAGAAAGGTTAGCGAATGGCAGCAGCCGCCAACAGAGCCGACAAGAATCACCCGAAGATCCCACTCCTACGCGCCAAACCCCGTCTCGAAGCATTTCGGAGCAAAAGAAGACCTACACGCAACCACGTTCGGCACCCGCGCCTCCAGGCTCCCAAAGGGGCCAGAAAGATGAAAATGGCGAGCCCAAGGTCTCGCCAAAGCTACCTAGATGGAGCAGTGGCGGCGACTTTAGCATGGACGAGGATATGGCACGGATACTAGGCACTGACGAAGGCTCTACATCGATTCTCCGCAGAGTTTCCAACGCGGTAAGACACGGTCGCACCGGCAGCGTGGAGTCACCCAACCAGATGCATCCAGGGAACAGACACACCAGGAGCATCAGTGAAACTACACGAGCCACTGGATCACCCCGCTGGCCCAGGACACCAGTCGCTGATGATTATCATGCGCAGGACATCAGCAGCCCCATGTCACTGACATCGGGTGACGACCCTGCCTTCCTCAAACGACAACTACGAAACTCCGAGCAGCGAGTCGCGGAGCTCGAAAGGCAGTTCACTACCGAGAAAGATCTTAAGAGCCTTAACAGGAAGCTTGTGGAGAAGCGAAAGACGGTTTCTGTTCTTGACACACAGACTGAGATTATGATTCGACAGCTGGAAGTGTTGGCTGGCTATGTTGAGCGAGCCAAAGAAACCAAGACACCCGTAGACCCTCGAGATTTGGAAGAGTCCGCGATCAAGGAGTTTGTTCAGAAACTCGATAAGGTCAAGTCGGCTATGTCAGCCGCTATTGAGCAGCTTCATGAGGAGCGTGACCTATTGTGTGAAGAGAAGGACCAAGCCATTGCGGATCGAGACCGCGCTCTCCTTGAGTTTGAGCAGTTGTCATCCAAGAACGCACAGCTTGCTGATATGAACAACGATTTGACACATCAGATTCAAGAACGCTTTAAATCACAGATTGGAGGCGACATTAAGTCTCCTGGCGCTCTTGGCATCTATGGCGTCGGTAAGGGCCTCAACGCCTCGTCGCTCAACCTCGACGCTGCCAGTCTGTCAACTGGAGCCACCTTGGTTCCCGCTGATGAGGAGCCTATCGTCGAAGCCGGCCCTACTGTGGTACAGGTCAGAAAGGGTCAGGCTAAGAAGTTCAACTGGAAGAAGGGTTCCAAGGGATTGGCCCAGGGTGTTGCCAAGGGCGTCAACAGAGCCGTTGTCGCATTCCAGAATGACCGCGAGAGAATGCAGCAACAGGGTGGACTTACCGGAGAGAATATTGGCATGCCCTACAATATGACAGTCGCCCAAGTTGAGGCTCCAGCTGGTGCTCCTTCTAACGGCCATGTCACACACGACAAGCATAGTACTGCTTCAGCGCTAGCCAAGAAGCAGGAGGAGCGCGAACGTGAGCGTCAAGGCTTTGGATTCTTCGGAAAGAAGAACGCCATGCCCAAGTCTGGCTCCGGAGGTACTATGAATGCCGCCGATGCAGCCGAACCTGCCACAGTTCTCTTTGGATCCGATCTCGCAGAGCGAGCTGACCACGAACGACGACAAATCCCTAGCGTGGTAACAAGATGTATCGAAGAAGTTGAACTGAGGGGCATGGATCAAGAGGGTATCTACCGAAAGACTGGTGGTAATTCACAGGTCAACATGATCAAGGATGGTTTCAGCAAGGACGAGAACTTTGACATCTCGGATCCCGACCTTGACATCACAGCTGTTACCAGTGTGCTGAAGCAATATTTCCGCAAGCTTCCAGTACCTCTACTTACGTTTGATGTGTACGAGCGCGTTCTTGAGTCGAATGGTGAGTTTAGCTCCTTTCCTTTCACAAGACTAGTAAAATGCTAACAATTGACAGCCATTGTGGATGAAGAGGAACGAAGCGATCACCTGCGTAAGACGTTTGCCTCGATGCCCCAACGGCATCGTGATTGTCTTGAGTTTCTCATGTTCCATCTTGCACGCGTTGCTCAGCGTGAACCTGAGAACTTGGTATGTGGTACCCATTATTGGTTGTCTATCTCACTTACTAACATACTCTTCCAGATGTCTCCCAAGAACCTGGCTGTCGTGTTTGCACCTACCATTATGCGCGATACAAGTCTTGAGCGTGAAATGACAGATATGCATGCCAAGAACCTTGCGATACAGTTTGTCATTGAGAACAGTAATACGATTTTCGAGGATGCTTAGAGAGCCCGAAATATCTATTCGGACAGGACTTACGAACACCGTATCCCTTCATTTACGAGATCGAGATCGAGACCGAGGCCTTCAAGTTGTGGATTCTTGGGTTACTCTTACAGAGACGCGATCTAGGGTTATGATGGAAAAGGGGGAAAGAAAATTATTCGGGCACTCGTTGGATTTGAGAGCGCCGGTGCTGGTTTGCTTGCATGTGTCATCCAACCCGCAGCGCAGGGCGTTTTGTGCCAGGACATTTAATGATATCCAATTCTTTTCTCACGACTGTTTTGCCTTGTTTGTTCTGCTGTGTATGGCTTCTTTAGCCATTCCCTGTTTTATGCGTTTTTGATGATGGCGGGTTGTGGGTTAAGGGGGGGAGTATTGGTTAGCTTGTGTACGTTGATGAAGGGTGTTGCTCGCTGGTGGTTATATTTACTCTTGAGGGTATTGTTTGTATCTTTTTCGTACCGCATTGATGCGGAATTGGCATCATTGCGCTTATAACGTATATCAACATCTTGTCTATCTAGGCTGTATTGATAATGTCCTATCGTTTCAGGAACGTTTATTCACTCGCTCACAGTGATATCCTGCTGCATGGTATCTGCCCAACAATTCGCTCAAAAGTATAAGGGAGTCCAACTGGGAAGGAGTGTCAACTAGTCCCTTCTTCAACTTAACGAATAGTCTTGGAAAGCAAGCGCCTGTTGCAGTAGCGTAGAGAATCTTTATCCCGCTGGTCTCAACACTTGTGTCCTGCATCTACTTGCATCGCAATAGGCTCCGAGGAAGGAAGGAAGCCACCGCCACTTTCGTCTCTATCTTGCCTTGATAGAAGTCGCTACATAGCTACACAATAGGGAAAGAGGGGAGGGAAGGTTAGGGGTTAGTGCAACCAACACTCACTCTTCAGCTCTCCATTATTTATAGATGCTGCATGCTCAGCCTCAGCCTCAGCCTGATTCGGTACTTCACAAATGCTGCACCAGAGCCTGATCTTGGTATCTAAATACTATTCAGCTCTTCCCCGCAAAGATGAATTTTCGTATTCTTATTTCCATCAACATTATATACGTCGTGGCGATGGTAATGGCTGACCATGGCTGACCAAGTCCCAAGCAATTTGTCGGCAATTATCCAGCCATGGACAATCGTCAAAAACCATGAACATAACGAACCCAACCTCACTGCTCCCGCCTGGGTTAACTCGCCCGACATTCGAGGTACCTTTGATATCCTTCAGAGCTGCATCTTGACGCTCGTTGCGTGTATTTATACAGCTTTACATCTTGACGTTCCTATCAAGACGGCATGGCACGAAGTGTTTCTCTACAAGCTCAAGTGGACTGCAATCACCCTTTTTGCACCAGAAATTTCTCTTTATATGGCAGCAGACCAATTGCAGCAGGCTTGGAGTCTCAAGGCCAAACTTCTTGCTCTACAGACGAGATCTCCTTCTGACAAAGACCATGTAAGTTCAGTCCCAGACCACATTACCAGCAATGGTTCTAACAACTCTGCGCTACTATCCAGATCGTCATCGATATGTCTTATACCTTTTTCATCGTCATGGGTGGTGTTAGAGTGAATATCGACGATCTTTTATCCTTTCCTGACCTCCATGACAAGGCTTTTCGACACTTCAACCCTGCGAACCGTCCATATTCCGTGCGACTGAGTCCTCTGACAGTAATATGGCTGGCAGAGAGAGGACACTGGATACCAATTTCGAAGAAGAAGATCGATGATAAGAGTAAAGCCGACTATTTTCAGAAATTACTCGTCATGACACAAGTCCTATGGATGATCATGCAATGCATCATGCGAAAGATACACCACTTGCCCCTCAGTTTATTGGAGGTACACACCATGGTTCATGTTGTGTGTGCTGTATTTCTCTACATGTGCTGGTTTAGAGTGCGTTCAGATAATTGGGCTTTGAACTGTTTGCTGACTGTTGTTAGAAACCTCTCGATGTTCAACAGCCAGAGATTATCAGACCGGAGGCTTTCAAGGGAGAGATAGCCCTCTTGATACAGCGCCAATATTATCCTAACATGTCGACCAGATTAGCATTGTTTCCTCCTCAGCAAGATTCTGATCGACTACCGCCACCTAGAAGAGGTGGCTTGATACAGCCTGGTTGGGTCATACCAAAATCTTCGAGATCTAGCTACAACCAAGAAATCGAAGAGCTTCAACCACTTCAGGGTACATCTACATCTTCACAGGCATGGAGTGACTTGACTCAGGTGAAAGATTCAGCAGCGGCTGTTACTCACGAGGAGCGAAGCAATATATGGACCAATTCACGGCCAGGGCCTTGGGTTAAGCCAGAGCCAGGTTTGGAGATGTGGCCAGGGGACATTCTCCCCTCCGGTCTCTTATACCACTCTGAATTCACAACCCTACCCCTAATATTGACAAAGGAGTTCCTCTGTCGCTGGGATGCCATACTTTCAACTTTTCCGTTCCACGATCGTAACTCACTGGCCACAACAGCCAAGTTCATCAAAGTAAACGAAACGACGTGGCAGTTCGAACTGGTAGACCCAAAGTACGACTCGGGCCCTCAAAATGGCCAAGATCTTTTTCTTGCCCGATTACCGGAATTCGAACCGGTCCTAGAATGTGCGTATAGAACTATGCCGTTCGGCGAAGGGAAGAGAAATCTGGACATCAACTTCAGTTTCTTCACAGAAAACGAGAACGTCTTCGGTCTTTCTGGCTTCTTTAAAGAATTCCCCTGGTTGGCTGGCCTCTTCTTGGTCCTGTCAGGTATCTACGGTGGCGTCCATCTTTCCGCCTGGAATTGGGAGTTCCCAAGCGAGCTGGAGAGGTTGATATGGATCGTAAGCTGCCTCTATATCTCCGCTGCGTTGGTAGTGTACTTCCTTATGTCAGTGTTTAATCGGCTCCTTGATACTGATCCGGGTGATACGGGACAGGCTGCGTGGTTGTTCACGTTGGTTGCGTACTGGCTTGCGCTGATTACATATATGGCAGCACGGGGGTTTGTTGTTTTCGAATCGTTTTACAGTCTCAGGCATGTCCCTCAAAACGTTTATGTATCGCCTGCGTGGGTTGAAATGTTTCCTCATTTCTAGAACCTTAGTCGATCAAAGGGACCGTCAGGGTGTCAGAAGAATTGATCGCTGAAATCATAAGAGACGAAATAAGTGGATTACTTTATGCTGAAAATGTAGTAGATCTTAAACTACTTTACTTTGGTAGCCCAAGCTTTAGAGAACATTTCTTCTGTTGCCCACCTGGAGACCAAGATATTTTGTATTTTGTCTCTTGCTCAATGGCAGAACTAAGTGTTCCTGACCCTGGTACATGGCCACAGGCGACTAGCTAAATAGGTACGCTGACAATAGATCCATAGACATAGTGGTTGCAGCACTACTTAACGCGTGATAGTGACATGGCGCGCTGCCATTTGCCAATGTCGCAGTTAGGTTCGTGATTAACCAACCCATTGCAGATAAACAAAGAGTGAAACTGTAAGCTTTGCGACTATTGTCTCTGCTCAGACCACATCTGTCAAGCACAATCCATGTCATGTCTTTGCTGCTTTTTGCGGTTCGCTTCTAATCGTCCTAGGGCGCCGCAGCCGCAGATAACCTTGATACTGATGGCAGCGATAACCCAAACCCATGCATTTTCCCCGCGTTCTGTGAACACGCAGTCGCCTGTTCGTGCACAGCGAGGTCTCGGTACTGTGTTGTACAGGGGGATCCAGGGACCCTAGATGACTGGGCTTGCTTCTATTGTTGGGGGTGTGGTTCACCCTGAAGTGAAAGATCGACGTTGGTTGGCGCTGGACCTGTCGGGCTGGTTGCTAGGGGCGGCAGAAGAGTTGCTGGCTGACTCTAGAACAGCGGGAGGTTCCCCACGTGTACATACTCCTGGCCTGGCTAGTACTGTAGCAGCAGTCCATGGCCATGGATCAGGGAAGCGAAGAAAGGATAGGGGATGACAGACTAGGCCCTGAAGATCATAGCTGTTGGAACTGTCGACTCGTTAATCTAATCAACTTGACAATCTAATTAAAAAAATCTCAACAAAAATGTGTCGCGAGAAAAAGAGGAACGCGTAAAATAGGAGATACGTACTGTTTATGCTGATGGATCCATGGATGCTGGCAGGGGGAACTCATCGGGTAATGGCGCTATGTCAGGTGCCCGGCAAAATGGGGGCAATTTGATCACTGCATTAGGGGAGTACCTCTGAAATAGTGCTTCTACCTCACTAACAACAGTACCAATCTATCTCGCAGCTCTCCACTATTGCTCTTAACACTAACCTTTTCGGGGTGAATCCGCTAACAGGGCCACCCTAAAGTCCTTTGACACTATCGATGTAATTTGCGCGACTCGACTGGAGTGCTCTTCCCGTCTCAGCTCTCGCTCTGTCTGCCCTCGTCGAATCTGTCGCGATCCCATCTTTTTCACCTTCATCTACTTCATCCGTGTTCTTCTTCTCTCCCTCTATTTACGGCACAAGGCACCGTTAAAGTTGCCTTTTCTCTTATCAATTTTATTACCCGAAGCGCCATTGACGTCTTCGAGGTTTACTTGTTCTATTGAATGAGATAAGCCCTGCCTTGACACGGTACGTTGAACGTCGAAACTGTTACAGCCCGTACCCCCCGATCTCGAGCCCGCGCCAGAAATCTTACACGTTGCATCGCGATCAATTCACTGACACGACTTTTCATCTTTACACAGGCCATTAATTATACTTTACCCTGTTTGCGCATTAAAGACGAAGGCACATTTCTTCGTCTGTCGCGATTACGCTTCGATCTAGCTCTTCTGAGGTCATTGGTCGCGCCGCGCCCCCCCACGATAATAGACATCATTCAAAATGGCCTCTCAACGCGAGCGCACTCTGCCCGTCAAGCACAACCCTCTTCTTACAGAGGATGTACCCGACTGTAAATAATCCAACTTTTTCCGGTCGCGAGTTTGGATGCTCACACTTTCCCAGATTCTGATATGGTTTCGCGTCGTCGTCTTGGACAGACTAAGCTGACACCTAAGATGGCCGCTGGTATTGACTCCGAACAGGCTGCTCTTGGTATCTTTGACTACGCGCATCTTCGCGCCCCCCTGCCCAAGGGTATTGTCTCAGGAATCTTCAAGTCCAGCCCTAGCAGCTACTTCCTCATGCGACGCAGCTACGATGGTTACATCTCAGCGACCGGCATGTTCAAGGCCAGCTTCCCCTATGCGGAAGCTTCGGACGAGGAGGCCGAACGAAAGTACATCAAGTCTCTTCCGACTACGAGTCACGAGGAGACTGCTGGCAACGTCTGGATTCCCCCGGAGCAGGCTCTTATCCTCGCCGAGGAGTACAGAATTGCTCCTTGGATCCGCGCGCTACTAGATCCTGCCCCGATCAGCACCGCAACTCCTGCTGGCTCGCCCGGCAAGATCATTTCGGCTCCTCCCAAATTCGACGCCCTCAAGGTGTCGCAGCCTGTGTTGGCACCTCCTACTCCCTCGGCTGCTCTTCGACGCTCGCGTCGTTCTGCTAGCCCCACTAAGAGCAGCACGAGCACGAGGCGCGCCCCTCCATCGCCCCGAAAGCGAAGCACCCGCGCCAAGGCCGAAACTGTCGAAACTATCACTGAGAATGCTGAACTCGTCAACGGCACCGCGGAGGTTGAGGACAAGATCGAGGAGACCAAGCGGGAAGACATTGTGCTGCAATCCACCGAGTTCGAGCCTGCTATTGTCCTGGAGCCCAGAGAAGAGGATCCCAAGGTCAAGGTTCATATTGAAGAGGATACTATCACAGACGAGGCTGGTATTGAGACCAAGCGCACAATTACTGAGGTTGAACTTCCTCTGCCCACTGCTGGCGAACCCCCAAGCGCGGAAGAGATTGCTCAGATGATGGAGGCCGCTAAGGAGATGGTCCAAAAGAGCAAGGTGAACGAGGCTGAGGATGAAGAGGAAACGAACGTTGATGAAGCCCCTGCTTCAGCTAAGAAGAGCAAGCGTAAGGCCGTGGATATCTCTGTGGGTGACGAGGAGGGCGAGACGACCCCAGAGGAACAGCCCAGATCAAAGAAGGCCAAGACCGAAGTTCAATTAAGGAAAGCAAAGGTCAAGAACCGAGCCCTGCTCGGACTAGGTGCCACTGTCGCAGTTGGGTAAGTTGAATTTGTTTCGAGAGTATTGAGATGACCGCTAACATGTCAATAGTTACTTTGTTCCTTGGCTCATGAACTTCCTCTAAGTTACGAATTTTCATGTCTGGAAAATTAGGCCATCAGTAGGGGTTTGAATTGAATAATCCCCGAAACGACTATGGCTGCAATATGGGATGGACTGGTTGGATCGGCGTGGCTATTGTTGTTTTCCAGGTTGCCCTTCGTTTACTGTCGCTCTGTCTTAACAGATCACTACCCCAAATATACTCCCTCCTATTGTCTGGGTAAGATGTGCAGGACATTGCATCTTAGTCACTTATCACTACTTATTATACCACATCACTTTTTACCTCTTTATTAACTCTACTGCCAAACCTTCCATCCATTGCACATATCCCCTGGGCCTAACAGCTGTCTTCGCAGGTGTTGGTCTTAGTTCTGTTTTGTTGAAGGCGTTAAGGGATAATGGGAGTCGGTGGACATGACCAAGGAAGTTCATACAAAAGGACCTCTGAGAGGTATGGACTGCGTCAACTTCCATCAGATTACCTATGTATAAAGACTCGAACAAAAATACAAACAAACTTAAAGCATTCATTACTCTAATGAGTTACCCATTGTGTAATGAGAGTGTTGAATAGCCTGGTCAGGTGGGTAACAGAAGAATTGTCCGTCCTTTTAAAGGCTTAAGCTATCACCAGAATAAAGTAGCCTAACAGCCAGTCTAAGCTAGCATAAAGTGACTATATTATTTCATCTCTTATGCTCTTAGTGACCAATTCTTATAATACCCTGACGCCTGTCATATAGGTAGTGACCCCTAAAAAAGCAAACTGAATGGAGCGCCTCCTCCCCCAGATTTTAGTGCTGCTCGCCCCTAGAAACTCCCCACAGCGCCTCCCCCGCATTCTCTCTCCGCGTCGGGACAAGACAATCTCCAACTCACAAATCATGGACGTCTTGTCTTGGAGAGTGTTTTACTCGGCAGCTCTGGCTAAGTACGGCAATGGCCGGCTGTCATTCGGGTAACCGTCCATGTTCATATTCCCCCACACGTCCCCAAGATCTCATATCTTGTTTCTTATATAATTGATTGGTTTTATTCCCTTTTTACATTGAGTCAAGTATTGGACTGTAATCTGTTATACTTTATCGATATGAGACCTTCAACACGACTTGGAAGCTTGGTGCTTCGTCGAGGCTTTGCCAACTCGGCACGACGGTTGGATAACTATGGATTCATCGGTCTGGGACAGATGGTATGTGATGATTTCCACTTACAAAAAGAAGGAATATCAGATAACTAATGTGTGTACTAGGGTTACCAAATGGCAAAGAACCTTCAGTCAAAGTTGAAACCCTCAGATAAAGTGTCCATCTTTGATATCAACCCCGAGTCTATGAAGGGTCTAGAAACAGAGATGAAGGCAGCTTCCAATGGTGCTCAGGTTGAGCTATCAGCCAGTGCATTCGATGCTTCTAAAGATGCTGTAAGTTCCTCACTTATCAATTGTGTTCAGGCTTGTTAACACTCCCAGGATACGGTTATCACTGTTCTTCCGGAACCTCAGCACGTCAAGGGCGTATACGAATCCATCATCACATCATCTCTTCCCAAAAAGGACCGAGTCTTCATCGACTGCTCAACCATTGACCCATCTACATCCCGCCAGGTTGCGAAGACGGTGTCTTCGGCTGGACAGGGTACATTTGTTGATGCGCCTATGTCTGGAGGTGTCGTGGGTGCTACTGCAGGAACGCTCACCTTTATGCTTGGCGCTTCACCATCTCTCATTCCTCGTCTCGAACCGGTTCTGCTGCTCATGGGAAAGAAAGTCTTGCACTGCGGTGACCAAGGTGCCGGTCTATCCGCAAAGCTGGCCAACAACTACCTTCTAGCTCTCAACAATATCGCTACCGCAGAAGCTATGAACTTGGGCATGCAATGGGGGCTGGATCCTAAGAAACTAGCAGGCGTCATCAACGTCAGCACGGGACGCTGCTGGCCCAGCGAAGTAAACAACCCCGTAGCAGGAGTCGTCGAAACAGCGCCAGCCAACAGAGACTACAGAGGCGGTTTCGGCATCTCGCTCATGAAGAAGGATCTCAGATTGGCTATGGTAGCGGCGGAAGAGGCGAACGCAAGAATGGAGTTGGCCAAGACGGCGTTTGCGGTGTATGAAGCTGCTGAGAAGGAGGAGAAGTGTCAAGGAAGGGACTTTTCGGTTGTGTATAGGTATTTGGGCGGTAAGGAGGAGTAGAGTTAGAAAGAATACTGCATAGATAGGATTTGGGTTATAATAAGCTTTACGATGTAACAGCACACAAGACCTTGTGGAAAGAAGAGATTGAGTTTAACCTGGCATGTGAAATCTCTCCTGCACTGCAACACAAAC
Source organism: Fusarium coffeatum (assembly GCF_003316985.1). NCBI lineage: Eukaryota > Fungi > Ascomycota > Sordariomycetes > Hypocreales > Nectriaceae > Fusarium > Fusarium coffeatum. Next base: position 34,743 of record NW_022157929.1, on the reverse strand, counting down.
AAATAATATGGGATCGGCAATCTATAAAACACCGAAGTCCTGTCCTGTACAACAAACATGTCATGTCAAACGGAGCATCTTCGACCCGAGATACAGTACAGTACTCTTGTATCAAAACCAGGGGTCGGCCGCCAATGAAAGAGAAAACGAGCGAACGCGAGATAATGCGAGAAATGCGAGCAAAAATAAGCATTTTGCGAGCGTTTGACCAGATAAGCGATCTACCGGGAATTATGCCAACCGAACCTTGGCGGATTCTTTTCTTGGCACTAGCTTCTATTTAACCCTACAAATCAGCCAGTTCCAGTTCTTTTACGTCTTTCTGTGAAGGTTTTTAATGTAATTGTAATTCGATCTAGGAATCTATACCCGAAAGTCCCGTTCATGTTTGGTTAGTACGTAAAAAGGCCGGAGCTCTCGGGGTTACATTCGAGTCAGCAATGATGGATGGCCCTCCTCCATCTCTCTCATATATGTACCTGTAGACTCTTCTCCCTCTTCTCTCTTATTCCCCTGATGCTCGGAGACCAATTTAGCGGCCGGTCCATGTCAGGTAGTCATTTCATGAAGCGGGTCGTTGTTCTGAAACGAGGTCATTAGTCGTCATACAGAACAAAGAGGCGAACGAACCCCCGGCTATTATTTACATTAGTTTTCTCTTCTTGTTTGCTTTTTTTGTCTTCTTCAATATTTTACTATCGAGTGTGTCCATCATGAACGAACTATTCGCCCGTCGTAGGGCGAGTTTCGACGAATGCACTGATCTCTCTGCTCTCTGCCCTGCTGAAGCAACGGTTCTGGGCTACGTTCCTAACAAAGGCTCCAGTATCTTCTTCATCATCTGCTTTGCGATCTTGTTCGTTTCTGCTGTGGGAATCGGTATTTGGAAGAGAACATGGACGTATGCTGCAACGTTGGGAGCAGGTTTGCTACTTGAGACCATTGGTATGGTTATCAACAACTTGAGAAAAGTATATCTGATGCTAATACTACTTAGGATATGTTGGCCGTCTTCAAATGAACCCTAACCCTTGGGATTCATCAGCTTTCCAGACTCAAATCTGCTGTATCATCATCGCCCCGACCTTCATCTGCGCCGCCATATACCTCACCCTCAAGCACGTCGCCATCGCTCTCAACCCAGCTCTCTCACGATTCCACCCTCGCTGGTACCCTCGCGTCTTCCTCCCCGCCGATCTATCATGTCTTGTCGTCCAGGCTATCGGAGGTGGTGTCGCAGCAGCAGCCAAGCGCGATGAGCCCGAGAAGGCTCAAACCGGTAACAGAACCATTATCGCTGGTGTCGTCCTCCAAGTTGTTGTCCTGGCCGCCTTCGGTATCATGGGAACGGATTATTGGATCCGCGTGAGGAAGTACATCCACAGCTCCGAGGTCAACCCTGAGTCGCTGCGTGTCTGGCAGAATAAGAAGTTCAGGCTATTTGGCGGTGCTGTCATGGTCGCTTACTTTTCCATTCTCACACGTTGCATCTACCGGTACGTTCCTTCCCCTATCTTAACTCCCGTGTTCTGGGGTTTGCACATCTCTTACATCAGCTGACGCGAGAAACAGAATCGCAGAAATGGCCGGCGGTTGGGGCAACCACATTATGCAGGATGAGCCTAGCTTCCTCGTACTCGACAGTACTCTGATCTTCGTGACGGGCTTCTGTTTGACTGCTTTCCACCCTGGTATCTTCTTCCTCCAGATGGCCAATGTCCGAAACAAGAAGACTTCTGAGGCTGGAACGCCCATGGAGTCGTCGTCTGGTGAGGAGAGAAAGGTCGAAAATTCCCAGAATGCTTAAAAGTCTTTTGGTCGAAACAGATTGGGAAGGGAAATTGATACAGCGTTTTTGGTATAGGCTTGTTTGGATCAGGGCGCAGGGTGTTTGTTAGGAATGATATTAGATCAAATGTTGGAGGCTCAGACGAGACCTGTTTGAACGTTGTTTATAATGCTTTCTATCGATATTAGGACTTGACCAATCTATCGGCCTCTCCGTCGTCATCACTGTCCGTTTCCTCTTCCTCGTCGTCATCATCATCTTCTTCGCCTTCCTCATCGTCCTCCTCTTCTGAGGATTCTTCTTCCGTCTCCTCCGATGATTCCTCGCTTTCTTGTTCTTCTCCAAGCCAGTCATCCAAAGTCTTGGCACCAACCGCTTCGCCTGTGCCTAGACCTGTACCATTGGCCTTGGTAGGCATACTTGATTTCGCAGCCTCATCCAGTCTGTCACTAGCAGGTAGTGTGCTTCTTTCGACATCGTACTTAGAACTCTGGCCACCTTCGGGCTCTCGAAGTCGACGATCAGGCTGTTGTCCCTCTTCGACCCAGTCTGGCAAGGGCTCGTAGCCCCTGAGCCCGTGAACAGCACCACCACCCGCGAGTACCAACGTGGAAGAACCTAACAAGAATCCCTTTCGAGATTCAGATGGGCTTGGCGCCTGTGGAGCAGGCTTCTCAGCGAGCAGCATCAATGTCGCTAGCTGAGGTACCGCAAGCAGAGATCGATACATTCTCGCACGGTCACGAAGGTCGAACGATGTGTCATATCTGACAAGGAGAAGAACATACTCCCATAGTCTCTCAATAGGATGAGTGTCAGTGTCAATGGGTGGATCCTCCTCTGCATCCTGCTCCTTTTCCGCTTCGCTCTTGCGGTTGAGGTGGTGAAGGTATACCTTGGCCGCCAAGAGCAAAATCTGTTGCTTGGCGACTGGCGATTCGTTTGTGAATTCTTTAAGCAGAATTCGAAGAACATCTGGCGCAATGTTGTCTTCGCCGTTCAAGCCTGAAAACTCACCCACCAGCCAAATAATCGTGGCGCGCGCCTGGGGATCGGTCGCCGAGTCGAGGTTCTTCGCCAGCCGAACAACCGTTCCAACATGTCCCTGAACATCCTGTTGTATCAGGTGACGAATTACTGTCAGCGATTCGGCAGCAAGGGTACCATCCAGACTTGTGATCTGACCCAAGAGTAACTTCAAGCATCGAGGAGCTGTAGTAGTGTCGGTCTGGGCGCAGCGGCCAATAGCACGCACCGCCTCACGAACCAACGCTTTGTTTGTTCCCTGCGAGAAGTGTTCCAGCTCCTTCAGAATGAGACTCTTGACGTGCGATGGACTATGGGGGAAAATGATGGTCAAGATCTCCAGTTTCAACTCCCATATGGGAGCTGGGTCAGTAGCCCGCACAAGAAAGTGACTGGCATATTTAACAAAGTCTGCAGGTCGAATAAGACACACAGAAACAATATTGAAGAGAGCAGTCTGCTGTATATCCTGGGCTCCACGAAGTAAGGCGATCAAGGGGCCAATGGCCTGCTTCACATATTCCGGTGTACCAATGTCGACATAGCATCTAGTAACGGCGACAACGACACCGGCGTTTCGGCTTTGTAGAAGAGGTCTAATTCCGTTCAGTAGCAATGCGAGATCTGGGTCCAATACTGAAGATCCTTGGCCTCGACTAGCTTGTCGCGATTCGCCATAGAAGTCGTCCACCTTCTGATCCTGTGAGGTTTCGGTAGCTTCGTCCGGTGACTGAGACCTTCGTGGGAAGCACTTTCGTGCATAATACGTCATGAGTCGCAGTGTAGCTAGTTGACTCCATTCGTCCATATCCACCACCTGCTTTATCAGAGCGCGATAATGCTTATGTATAAGATCTATCTGGTCAGGGCAAATCTCCAGGAAAGCGGACACGGCGGCTCCAGCGACATAATACTGCTTATCTCCCAACAGAGTAGTCAGGACTTCGATTAAAAGCGGCGCTTGACTCGGGTCTAATCGATGGCACTTCGGGATCGCAAGGGCAGCCGCTTTCCGCACGTGGGGGCTCATGTCGGCAACACCCTTCTTGATAGCAAGGGCTACGATCTGGCTAATGACGGGGACCCGGATTCCGGACATGGTCTTGAGGGCGAGAGCTCGGACTTGAGGGTTTTGGTCGGATAGGGATTTCTGGATAGTATTGATGGAGAGTAGGGCGAGGTCGGGTTCCTGTTCGGCATGGTGTATGAGGTAAATATAGACAAGCTTCTTGATCTCGATATTCGGGGATGCAACATTCTTGACGACGGAAGAGAAGAAGGGTAAGGTCTTGTGGTTTCGGTACATCATCTGCCGCATCACTATTAGTGCCAAGCTCCATCTCCAGAGAGGACAGCACAACGTACCGCAAGAACACGCCGTAACCCATCAAGAACCTCGCGCTCGTTGCGACTATCCAATAACTTCTTCATCTGGTTCCTATCCAGAGGTCTGGAGCTCGTGCGCGCACCGCGCGTCGCCTGGGCTGCATCGAGGGTGAGCTCCCTCGCTAGGGAATCAGTTAGTTGAGTACTGAACAGAGCGGTCAGCGGAGAAGCATACCAGTCTCCATAAGACCCGAGATGCGTGCTATTGACTCCATTGTGCGAGTGAGCTCTGAGCTTACGTCGCGTTGGGAGAGGAGGGAGATCTTTTGGAGGTTGGGTGTAGGTGTTTGAGATGAGGTTCTATAGGCGATGGTTGCCGCGGACTATGGAGGTGGAGGGGCGTGATAATTGGTGGGGGATCTTTACGATACATCCTTACCTAGCATCTTCATACTGGCATTTAGACTCGAGCAAATGCAAATCTAAGCATTGCAGATAATGCGAATTGGGTTTTATAGTTTTCTTCAACAAAGAAGATTTTATGACCTATAACTATGCTGACCAACTCTACAACAACTTTAATATATCCTCACCGAAGAAGCTACCCTGTACAACTTCACATCCAAACAATGACATCTCGACCTATTGTCCTCGCGCCAGCAACACCTTCAGAGCTTCTATCATATATCATATCTTACCACAGATATCCTACAACAGTAATAATTGGTTCCTCGAAAACAGAGTTTCAAGAGTCACTTATCGAGGACATCACACACCACCTCGCTCTTCAGGATGAGCAACAAGAAGACCAAGACAACCCAACAGAGCCTTCACATGTTCTTCTAAAGTCGTCACTCTTCCAAATAGCCATATCCCGCCACATACGCATCCTATTTGCGCCAACAGTTACACATCTACGTGCCTATCTTTCTGTCTTCACGCCCAAAGACTCCTCAATACAAGCTCCGCCAAACCACACTCCTGGCTCTCGTCCACCCTTTCTTCTGGTTTATGGTCTTTTGGCTCTTCATCGAGACGCGAGCGAATGGTCTGCGCAAGGTATCGGGAACTCAGCAGCATTTTTGGTCGACGCTGCGCTACGGAATGAGTTCAGAGCTGCAGTAATCGAACCAAAAGGCATAGGGGGACATGAAGACTTGGAACAGCTCGGAGGAGAGATGGTACCCTTATTAAACGGCACAGCGAGAAAGGATGATGGTTCATGGAATGGACGGACTGTTAGCATCAAACAGGTATTGAATCGGTGGTTCGAATTCGAAGTTCGGGAAGAATGATATACCCCAGAAACCTTATCATGGAGGTACATGTAGTTCTTGATATTACAATATGTACTATATCATTAGGCATTATGCCGACCGTCGAAAGCATTACATCATTGTCATGCTCAGAGTAGACGTAAACATCAGCGTTAACATAAACACATCATTACACCCCCAACGCCATCCCGTGGTATCTATTTCCAAGAATCGCCGCCAATCATAACGTAAAGCATGAGAAAACAAAGCAAACACCAAACGAGCAGAACTAAGCAATCGCCTGCTCCATCTCGGCGATGTATAGCTTGATATGTGCCTCCATCTTGCGGTACTCTTCGTGCGCACTATGGACTTCATTCTCAATGTTCTCTTTCAAGTCAAGCATCTATCCATATGTTAGTAATTGCAATCTGCATAAGAATATTTGGAGAATGCTGACCTTTTTCTCAGTTTGTTCAATTCTGACACGTCGAACCTCCATCTCCTTGCCCTTCTCCGTGTGCTCCTCGGTAAGTTGCTTGTGAATCGCCCGGAGTTCATGCATCTTCTCCTTTGCCTCATGCGCCTTATGATTGCTCTGCTCACGCAGCTTTTCTGTGCGTTCCATCCATTTTGACAGTTGGCGTTTCAACATAGTCTCGGTACGCTCGACTTCACGCGCATTGTTACCGCGCTCTGAAAGGGCATCACGCTGCTTTGCATTCCGTGCCAGTTCCTCCTCCTCTTTAGCGAGTTCCGAAGCAATCTCGTCGAGAATCTTGATGCATGATGCAACATCTGTTGAGACAACCGAGAAAGAGTCTGTTGATGTTTGGAGGGCTCGGGCTCTTCGGTCCAAAGCGTCGATGTGTGACTTATCATTGTTGAGGATCTCGCGCAGCTCGGCCAAGTTCTCCTGCAGGTCAGAGGCGCTCTGGAGCACATAAGGTCGCAGCTTTGTGCTTTCTTGTTTCAAAGTAACCTTTTCATGGGTCTTTTGTTCCAATGCTGCAGTGAGCTCGCCCTTCTTTTGCTTGGCCTCTTCAAGTCGCTGCGCGACCCTTTCTTGGTTCCTTCGAAGTTCTAGAAGTCTCTTCTTGAGCTCTTCGTTCCTCATTGTCTTTTCCCGGACTTGAGCCTCCATTGCCTTGCGGTTGTGCTTCATATCCTCCAATCGTCCCTCATTCTCCTGGTTTTCGGAATAAAGTGACTCGATGCGAGTCTTTGTCGACTCGGCCTTGTTGTAGTATTGGTCGATAACAGCCGTTTGGGATTCGCGGAATCGAACAAAGTTAATCAGATAACTGAAAATCTTAACAAGACGGTCGTATGTCGGTTTGTACAAGTCGTTAAAGCTAAAATCGGTGATGCCGCACTCGAATAATAGCCTGCGCAGCGACACATAAAAGCCCATCAGGTTGCGAGTATCAGAAGGAATAACATCTGCGTACTCTCCTGCGATGTCCTCCGCAGCCGCACGCATGGCCGGCTCGACAGTTTCTCGGGTGGCATTGAGAAGAAGCTCGGCGAACCATTCAAAGATTTGCTGTACATGAGCCGCATTTGGTTTCTGAAGATCTGCAACGGTGAATGTAATGCCGATGTCGGTAATACAGCCTACGATTTCGCGGTCAGGGAGGCGCATAAAAGCATCTGCCTCTTCCTCCTTCTTTCTCGTTCGCGAGTTCTGCTGCGAGGTTGGAATAATGCTCATGCGCGGATTGTATGCCATGATTGCTGATTTCTGTCGATTGTAACAAATTCGGTTATCGTCTTTTTTTGGTTGCGCTTTGGGCTAGTCTGTTGCGATCATTGAAAGTGATAAACACCAAGTCCGTGTTGCCGTGGAAACATCGAGAGATCTGTCACGTGACGACTCATGAGGACCTCGTTGAAGCCCAATGGTTCTAGAAGCTGTGTCAGTGGTGTTTCAATTAGATAAGTTTAAATGCACATCTTAAACAAGTGGCTTGATTTGACAACATTGAAGCTTGCGAAATGTCTTTTATCGGTCATTTCTTCATCTTTCTTCAACTTTACGTGAACCACCAACAACTTCTCTTCTCGCGCCGTATACCCAAGACAGCCAAGCTTCGGAACCTGGATATCAAGGGTTCTACATCAATCACTATACTCGAAGCAATGGCCCGAGTCACGGCAATTCATCCTTGCATTCTTGAAATCTTCCTTTTCGCCTTGAGTCACGGACTAATCCAGCGAATATCAAGTATAAGCCTTTAGTGTATGCATTGCTAAAGATAGGTACTAGGTAGTCAAGATGACCGCCATCCTATTATTGGCGAGAATCGGTTGGCAATGCTCGAATGTCCTGCACCTTGTCGTCTCACTTGCAGCCGTCAATACTCGTATTGTGCATTTTCTAGCCTGTGAAATAATCACTCACTCATTGACATTGACTGTGGCTGAAGTACATAATGCAAGTGGGAGCAAGCACAGAGAAGCAAGTTGCCGTGACATTCATTTCCTGCAACCTGAGCTGTTCAATCACTTCTGTTAGGCTACCTACCTTAGACTTGGTTGCTTTGTCGAAATCTCTTTCAACGAAAAACTGTTTGTCAGCAGTTTCTTCGTCCCACGTTCCTATCAGATTCACGGCTTTCTTTCACGGTATCTCATCCACGTGGCGGAACACCAACACATCACATCCGAACCAGCACGGACCGTTTCATTACTTTTCTTTGATGCAAAGCGAGCGAGCAAGCGGTTGCGTACCCCTGAAACGACCAACTGTACGCCGTGATTGTGCCTGTGTCTGTGCCTGTGCCTTGTACCTGGCAAGGGGGACAGATCTGAGGTTTCGACCGAGAAAAAGCAAAATACTGAGCTAACTCGGAGCACTATTGAAACATACAAGATCGATTGGCTGTAGGGCTCAGGCTCCAGAACCGATGCTCCCCAATGAAACGCAGCCTCAGGGGCACCGAAACGTTCGCTGTCATTGCCCCAATTGACTGTGACAAAGGAGTGAACCCTAACGAATTTTGGGTTCTATCGGAAGGATGATGAATCAAGACATCTTTTTTGACCCATTGACTCAATATCATTGTCTTGAGTTCGGGAATTGACCAGAGACGTATTGAAGTAGGCAACGGGAAGCGACATCTCGTGCAGCTTGTAGTGGAACACAAACATCTCTCATGCAGGACTGTACCTGATTATTGAGGAATAAGCAGAGACGAAGCCTTGAAGCCTGTCCCTTCTCCTGCATGGCTTGACATGCATGGCCATGGACTTGGTGGACAAGGAACCCCCGAGTTACAGCATCTGCTAGAGAGAGTTATGGAGGGATGGGCCGCCACTTTGTTTCCGCCGGGAGCGCTAAGATTCGCCGTTTTACTGATGAACAAGGATCTCATGTCCTTGCAGCATGATTGATTGATTGATTGACTCACAATTGTCGATATTGTTGATGAGATGTCACAAAGAGGAACGAGATGATGGTAACTGGGATCTCCCTGTGATCTCATCTCAACTTTGCAAGTGTGAGTGTGTCTGTCTGTCGCTCCATGCCACGCGATTCAGGGCATGACTGCAGAGTCGTTGGCCACCCGAAAGCCGGACAAAGCCAAAATCGATCCGTCTGGTCCCTGATTCGCAAACGTTCCAGGTCCAGCTCCGGGTCCAAGCTTCCCGCTTCAACGGTCGCGCGTTCAAAGTGCAGAGTGCAGAAGTGCTAATGTTAGAGCAAGGTACATTCCGTGATACATACATGCAGCGAGTCACTGGACAGAGCAAACTCCTTACATACAGGGCCATGGCACGATGATGTATGACAAGTCGATTGTGGGACGTTCTGAACATACCGTCACTGGCAAAGTCTAAGCAGTTTTCCTCAATTGACCGTTGAAGAAACCTGGATTGTTACTGGTGATCAATCCAAGAGCTTAAAGATTTGAACCTGAACCTGAACTCTGTACGATGATGACGCTCCATGTCCATGTTAAGGTTGGATCGACGTTGGAGAGTGGACGAAAACTTGATTCGGAAATAACCCTACCCATGCCGCCATGTTCCTGATGGAAAAGCCCAGGGTTGTCTTGAGGACTGAACTTAAAGAGGAAGTCCTCACATTATTGCAGGGGTTGTTTACGGTGGCTGACTGGATCTGTTGTTCTGCTCTACGATTGGAGTTTCGGGGAGAGAGGTATGAGTGCTCTCTCTGTCTACTACGTAAATCTCGGTGATATACGCGAGATGTGATGATCGTCAGGTTCCAAGAAGAGCCAAGACAAGAGACAAAGTGGCTGGAACTAAGACTCAACGATTAGTCTCAACAGTCATCATCTTCTAAGCAGCATCGGGTAGCGGATACGAATGCCCAGACAGGCGTTGAAAACCCAAATGTCGGGATTCGAGAAAGCGAAGTGACTTCGTACTTGTGAAGAGAAGAGAACCTGGAATACGAAGAAACACGCAGGGACGGCGAAGCTGCGTGGGTCTTTCTTTGCAGTGACCTAAGGTACGGATAGGTATGCGAGGTACAGGACAAGGTACCAGTACCTGGACACAGTACAAGGTACATACATTCGTCAGTCTGATGGAAACTCTGCAACGTGCTGCATGCACGGGTATTCAATTGGCAGCTGTTGTACGCAGAATTGCTTTGTCGAATGAGTGATGGTGAGAAGAGGGAGAAGTTGAGAACTGAACTGGACTCAGCAGTGGTGAGACAAAGCTGAACAGCTAACTATTGACTGCTAGCAACTGCAAACTGCAATAACAAGGGGCGGGGGGCCTTTTTGGCGTGACAAGCTCGATCGCATGGCGACGAACGAGATCTTCGGACAGGGCGAAACGATCAAATTCCCCTTGAGTCTGTGACAGTTTAGCGTCCAAGCCAATGCAATGCCTGCAATAGCACCTCAAATACTAGGATGAATTGTAGGCTCATGAGATCAATATTGTTTGATTTGATTAGATTATTGAAGTTTCTAAAAAGTTCCTGACATGTGCTTGTATCTTTTACTTTTATTTCGAAATGATTTACCCGTCATAAGACGGAAAAGGCGTCTACCTCGATCCTGTCAAATCAAGACTTACCATAAACTCTAAGTGGAATGGAAATTGTGGCTTACAATCGTGGCGAACGGTTGTAGAAGATCGCACACGAATTGGGAGTTTACCACCGATGAAAGTGTCCCCGTGGGCTGGAAGTTGGAGGCATCAACTCGTGGGTTCTCTCATGGCCTTCACACCCCCTTCTGATATAAATGTAAAATTGGCCAATCTAAAGGGAGTGGGCACTTAACAAGAAGGGCACGAACTCGACCTGATGCATTGGTGAGAGGTGAGAGGTCAGGTAAATAAGATGAGACGTATGAGAGCTGAGAGCTCCGAGCTCTCTAATGCCAATGCAAAAGCCAATGCGATGCGAGGAGGGCGACGATCATCGATGGGATGGGATGGGTTTCCCTTGCGGAGGGAAGATCCGAGGGGTGACCCATTTCTTTTTCCTTTTTGTTACTCGAGCTTCAAGAGTATCGATCTCAGCTTCTTACAAGACAGTATCAATACGAATATCCATACCCAATTCCATCTCGTGACAACAGAAAGACGCCGAGTTTACCGTCTGTTTGTTTCATGCAATTCGTTCAAAGAAAGGCCAAAATAGCATCCGCTACTCCCTACAGAGTTAATCTAGCGGCTGCTGAACTGTTAGCTGGGCTGCCAAGACTGCCCAGCCTCTGCTCAGGACACAAATACCGACAGGGGATATTGATCAGAGGTTGTCTGTTCTTAAGCATAGTCGTATACTGAAGCATGGACAAAGTATTGGTTTGACTTGCAGTTTAATTATTCGAGTAGATCAATGTAGAGATAATATTCAAGAGTCTTCAGCAGGTAGTCAAGAATCAGACATGGTTGGCTCCCTCCTGTGCTGTCATGAATCGTGTTATTTCTCTCCCCGCCTTTTACATCATCTTCATACCATTGGTATTTCACTCTGGTGATGGCTTTTTAGTCTGCCTCTACTGTAATGTACATCAGAAACACAAACAAATCTCCTAACAATAAGTAACGTTAACCAATACCAGAGCTTCCCTTCTTATGCCCCTCACTGAATCGGGAGCTTAGATGTAGACGAGTCAGCTTGGTGTTCCCCCTCTTGTCAAGTCGATGACCACCATCTGCTGTTCAATATTTGACTTTTGATACGATTCATTCATTGCATCCGGGCCTTCCATCAGATCAGGTGCATCACGAGGGCTGGACTTCGGTAGGATGCGGTTTATTGCTTTTATGCATGTCTGATCTGTGTCTGCAGAAGATACTCTACAGTATCCATCGCTCGCTCGCTCGCTTGTTCTATCCGTGCTTTAATCCATACAAGTTCCACTCAATATTGCGGTGCTGACCTGCCTGTTCGTTCCATTACGAGGCTGCCCCGTCGCGTAAAACTCCAAGCACCCAGCTAGCTTAGACGTAGAGAACCTAAGAGGTAACCAACCCAGCGCCAGCGGCGTCAACCCAGCGGCCCCTCATAAGCCCTCTCTTAGTCTTTCCAACGCCCGGTTCAACTTCCAGTGGGTTGGGCGCCACCTCATCAGTCTAAACGTTCAGGTGCAATGCAATGCGCAATGCCCCTCGAAAGAAGACCTGGAAGTCCCCGCCAGTGAGTATAGGTACAGGACACAGGTAGGGGCTGACTGTAACTTGACGGATACCCTTGTACCTCTACCTCGTGAGACGGTTTCGAGAGTTCCTAGTCCAAGTTCCCACTCTTCTCTTAAAAGGCCCCGTTGAAAGGGCTCCAGAGTGACGGGACCCTTCCATTGCCACATTGACAAGGGGGTAACCGGGGGGAGGCTTTCCATTTGATCCTCTGATGCGCTAAACCTGGGAAAAGTCCCTGTCTAAAAAAAGGAGTACGTACCTTGGCCCTCTGCCGCTTGCTTTAGCTTGCGAAGGGACCAGGACCAAGCCCAAAAGAAAAGCCTAGCGAGTGCAGTTCAGTGACTGTGGGCCACTCCCGCCCTTCCCTGGGGGCCCTGTCTAGCCTGTGCCCGCTGTGTCTGTATGTCTGAGTTTCTCTCTGGGCTGTCTCTGTCTCTGTCGTCGTGTCTCTGCTTCCGCCCAAAACCTGACGTCGACTTTTTTCTTTTCCACTCAACCTGCAGCATTTCGTTGGCCCTGGTTCATTCCTTCCCTTCCCTGCCGGCCCCCGGTGCCCTGAAAAATTGTCCTTGTCCCGCCCCCGGAATCCGCACACCCAGAGTCAGGTCCCAGTCCCAGTCCAAGCCCAGCACCTGCTTTGCCTGTTCCTTGCACTTTACCTTAATTACCTAGCATCTGCTCTCTGCTTTGCTCTGCTCTGAGTCTGCTTGCTTCCTCGAGCACTTGATCACCACACACGCACACCTTTTTGCCACACGCACCAAACATCTTCGACAACCACGACTTAACTCGCGTACTTGCATTCTTCTACATACACAATCACCACTTATTTCGACTGCCACCGCAGCAGCTGTACTTACTTTTGTCTTTCTTTGTCATCGACAAAGACGAGGTCTTCGATCCCACCCATCGAGACCACCAGCGCAGCGAGCCGTTCGACACGACCCTGCAGCTCAACACTCGCTTCTCCTGATGATCAGCTTGGTTCGACCGTTTTGACGACTCCACGATGCCCTCGCATATCCGACATAATTTAGACGATTTCGACTGTACATCGGCGACGATAGTGGCTTCCCTCAACTAGCTTCAGTTTCTGGTGACAATATTGGAACCATGGCCATTTGGCCATTCAGGCGCCGGAGTAGCCGCAAGCGCTCCCGCAGCGGCGCTGCTTTCTCAGATGCAGAGAGCACGCCGCTGCCTCACAACGAAGGAGCCAAGATTGGCTCAAAAAAGAGACGCACAGAACCTCCCAAAGCTCCCAAGCTTCAACGATCCAATCGAACATACAGCTTCTCTCCAGGACGCCAGGATGACATTCATAACGATCGAGACCGCGGTAGCTCGCCAGTCCGTGAACGAACCGGTCGAGCGATAACCACTGGTAACCTGGAAGAGAGTACTGGAGGTTGGGACCGCACACCCACACTGCGCCCTACACATCAAGCAACAAGAAAACAGAGAAGTAAGAGGAGGAAGGATGATCGTAACAGGGAGGCTGAAATTAAGGCAATGAGTAACTTTGAGCCTGTCCGGCCGGCTACTGAGCAATGGAACTCCGGCAGGCCCATGAAGAGAGATTCCAAGCGATCAAAAACCGGAGGGTTTGGCAAGCAACGGGCTGGCCGTAACTCCGACGTCTCTCTCCCCGTACCTGGTTCAATTCATTCCAGTCTCTCCTCCGATTCTGAATTGGGCTCATACAGAGTGTCTGCTCTCGCTGCTCTTGCACCACGACCGACGCTTCGCTATACACCGAACGCGCGATGGACTGCCCCTCATTTGCCGACGCCTCACAGACAAGGATCATTAAGGAAAAAGCTTATGGAACAAGAGTCAATTCCGGAGGAGACCTTCAGATCACACAGGCGTATCGATTCTCTTGCTGACGATCTCGACGCTCGTGATCTCAGGGAACTCATGGAATTGGACAACAAACGACGGGAGCTCAAGAAGCAAAAGGAGAGACAAAGGATGGAACGACGGATTACACGACGAGCAGAGAAGCAGCAGGCAGATGACATCCAAGCTAGAAAGGCAGGTACACCCCCACCAGAGAATCTGGAACGAGGTGTCCTGGGCCGTGAACTAGTCGGCCTTGGAATTGAGCCTGCCTCTGCTGTCGTGGTAGACACCAAGCCCGAGGATCCAGAGCCCATGGATATTACCGAAGATGAGAAAGAGCCCGAGTCTCCCAAGAAGGCGGAGGAATCTTTCCATCGTACTAATACAGCCGCTTCTGAACAGCCAACTATGGAGGAAACTGTCACAAAGGACACCGCATCTATACGGCCCCCATCGGAGGAGGCGGGAAGTGTTTCGCCTGGCACGAGATTTTCTGATCTTCTACGATCGGCCAAATCTCGATCTAGGTCAACCATTCGATCTGACCGAGACCGAATGGTCTCTCCCCCTCCCGAGACAATCGACGAGGAGGACGTTCATGTCCCAAGACAAGGTTCCTACGACTCCGATAGCACCAAGAATGGCTTTGCCTCTATCAAGGCATTCTTACGAATTGGCAGCAAGCGACAACGACACGCAGGACCATCGTCCTTCTCCAATACTTCCCGAGAGGAAATGCAGGCAGCGGCAGCCCAATCAAGAGCACAGGCGCAAGCCTACGCCCTCGCTAAGCTCGAGGGTGACGATTCACCCAACTCTTCTGGTGGTAATTACCTATCTCGCAAGCCTAGCAGTACCGCTCCCAAGAGGACGCGATCTCGTTTCCGAGAAGATTTACCTGAGATGCCTCTATCGCCACCAGCTTCTCGTGTGCAATCTCCTGAAGCTGAACCCCCGATGCCCGTTCTCACCGAACAAAAGATTCGAGAGATGGAACAACTACGATCCATGGGTGTACGTTATGACACACCCACTTCCGGCCACCGATCTATCGAGGCTAGTCGTCTTACTCCGTCAACGATGGAACGAGTTCATGTCTCGCCATCTCCTGAGGCCGGCATGTCTATGTCTCTTGCTTCTATCGATTCTGAGGGATCATGGCTTTCAGGAAACGTTAGCGGCCGACGAGCTGCGATACGTGATAGCATTCGACGTGCTAATGAGCGCGAGCGCAACGAGAATCATTCCCCAACAAACAGTACAGATGAAGATCTCGAGATCGTCGAGGATGAGTACATGACTAAACTCACCCCTGGAAGATCCTCGAATCCCGATATGAACGGGCGACGTTCCGGTGAGGGCCGCCCTAGTAGCGATGAAGATGAGATCGTACAAGACGATGGGGAGATGAAGTGGGGTGCAGTTGGCTCCCAACCCCAAGTTGTGCACAGATGGACAATGAAGAGCCATGAGGGTCTTCTTGAGATCGAATCTGAGGAGGAAGAGAGCCCGACATCGCCTGTTTCTCCATCGCAAGAGCTTGCCAATGTCCAGGACGCTAGAAGCGTCAACCTGGGCAGAGGTCACGTACGCAACTTTAGCGCTGGCAGCGCCAAACTACTCGATATCACTCCTCGGGGATCTGTTGATGCCAGAGTGAGCTCAGAAAGGCGACGAAGCCACCACCTACCAAGCATGTGAAAGTTGAACTAAAATTTGATCGTTTCAGAAGAAGAGTCTCCCGCAACACAAACACCGTCAATGCGACACCTTACACTCCTTTTATTTCCTTACTGTCTCAACTGACCTGAGTCACTCACTATCTATTTCCTTACCAATTGTCAACAAAAACTCGAGAAACCAAGAAAAACACTGAAAAACACAAAAAGCGACGGAGACTCTTCTTTTGATAACGAAAATGTTTAGAACAGCTTACACGACTGGTTTGGGCGTGCGACTCGCTCTTGATGTATTACACGACCTTGATGACCACGGCGCATTCCAAGTTCTTACTAGGATTTCTTTTCTCGACTACATATACCGCAACTTTTGATACCCCGCGTCGACCGCCAGTTGGAGTACTGGGAGATTCGACGCGTTTGATTTACAACTTATTAGTGAGGGAGCTAGTCTCTCTTGACCGGACCCCTTTTCCGTGCCCAAGAGGCACTGTCGTTCTTTGGGAAGCCGGCATTGCTTTCCTTGTCTATGTGATGAGGAGACCATTTTGCTTTCTATTAGCCGGGGTTTATGGGAGACGGGGAAAAGGGTTTGATTTGAGCAACTGGGATTTGCTTTTGCATTCGGGTGTCCAGACACACAGACTGGTAGCCTGGGATCGAGCTTTGGCGCGAGAGTGGTTGAATTGCATGAAATAATAGATATCTTGCGATGGCGCAACAAACATCGATGGACAGTGAAGTGGGACAAAGTCGATCATCGACTTGCAGTTGTCCACTTCAGACGGAAGATGTAGATGCTTGTAAGCTGATAGGTTAATTGACCAAATCGAACAAACTCCCTGAGATTAAAACATGTTTCATCGTCTATCAAGTGATTTATTAAGATTATGCCATGCAAGTTTAATGAGGCGCATGAGAACCGGCCGGCAGTTGTTGAAGAATATCTGATCGTCGGGAGCTAGACTAGCTGGTGGGCTTGCGGAAATTATTCATCGCATGGGGTTCCTTGTTTGTGACGAATTATCAGGCGATGTTAGAGTGAATGAAACGCTGAGAAACATTCGGTTACTGGCTTTAGTTGGTTATCATTTGTATCCGTAATAACGTGAAAGTTGAGTTCATCAGGTATTGTAAACATAGCACCTGTTGTCCTCGGGCTCGAGAGGCTACTGTTGACTGATCATCGATCGGTTGGTCATTAAGTTCTCAAGCTTTTGTATTCTGTATCCGTGTAGTTGACAGATAATCAAGTCGAGAGAATGTCGGTGTCTTTACTTTTCTGTGATAACTCCTCTCCAACCCATATGATGTATACATCAGATGCTTGAGGCTGAGTACTGAAGAAACCAATGTACACGACGATCTTTCTAGTAACGACAGTATGGCTCAGATCATGGGGCAGATACCATGCTCAAGATAAGGATCGTTTATTTTCCTTGCTGCTCGGACTGGTTAGAGGGAAGTCACTTATAAGTAAGAAGAATAGCTTGATTTCTTTGTCTCGGCGGTTAAGTGACTGGGAAAGGGACATTGGGCGAAGCAGATGAATGGGGTTTGTTTGGGACCTCAGAGACCGAAGAACTAGCCAACTATTACACGAGATACGTCGTGTCACCATGTATGACATATTCCACAGGACAAGCTCAGTATGCTACAGCATACACACTCTCTCAGGTCTGGTTGAGATGACCATGAGGGTGCCATGATGGCAAGATGGGTAATTGTACTAAGTCTCTTGAGATATTCGGCGCAAATATTGAAATCAAATGGCAATACCTTTCATAGAAAATGACCTGGTTCTATCTAAGCCAAGCTGTAGATTCTTACCATCCGTAACGGTGCAGAGTGCGGAGACTTGTCACGAGGAAGCAGGGACCTCGTTCATCGTCAGTGACCTTAAGACCTGTTAGTATTGGCGGTACCAAGCACTTGTCTTCTATTACTTATAATATATATATAAAACGTGCCTGTCCTCTCAATTATCTATCGTTGCCGCATTCAGATACCAGTCATCACCACACTGCAAACAACATGGATTAATGTACTGGGGTAAAACATTAGATAGACCAGCTATTCTATTACTATAATAAGTATCTAGGTGTATATGTATCCGCATGCCATTCTCTTAGTTTGTATAGAAGAAATGAAATAACAAAAAGGAAGGATATCATTCTTAGAGGCTTGCAAAAGGAAAGTAAAAGCACTTTGGTATCATATCCGCACCCCCGTTCTGGTTATAAAAAACCAATCATCAAAATAATCCATCGTAAAGTTTCCTATGCACTTCTCCTTTGATTTTTAGATCTTGTTTTATTTAGTAGCTGCCCTTGCGGGGCTTCCACTCGCGCTTCCTCTCACGTCGCATCAGGCAAAGATGGACAAACCAGTAAATGGCCGCAGCAAGCATGAGTGCAGTAGCAGCCCAAGTCAAACCAAGGAACTTGGTTCCACGGGAAGCAGAAATGCCAACATCGTCACCGACATCGTTGAGTTTGCTTACACCCTTCTTTCCAGCCACGGTAACAAGGATGCTGGCGATGAGAAGGACGAGAGCTGCCAAGCTGGCGATGATGAGGTTGACAGCGTTGACGCCACGACGGGAGAAGAGAAAGAAGGCGGCCAGGGCGGTAAGCATGGCGAGACCAGAAAAGCCAACTGCGATGACGTACAGGACGAATGTCGCGAGAAGGGCTTTGTTGAGGAGGTCGATGGAATCTTGGATGTCATCGGGCCAGTTGATGTCTGCAAGGTTCAGTCCAATGGGACCGACTTCAAGTTGCTTGTCGAGCATGTCGGTGAGGTTGAAGCGTTCTGATGAGTGTTAGTGATCGTGATGACTTCTTTGGCATTGTTGTACTTACTCTCGGGTGCAGAGTTGGTACAGTTGGTTACGTTGAAACCAGCACCAGGGCTCGTAGCATTGGGCTTGTACTGTCCATCGCATGTAGCCATGATATGGATAGAGTACCACTCAGAGATTCCAATGGTGTCGGCCAACTCATCAGCGATATCACCGGTAATATCGTTAATCTTTCCCTTGATGTCGTTCTTGACGTCGTCCACTTTGCCAGTAATCTTGTCAAAGATGCTATCATCTTCGTTCTCGCTGGTAGAAGCACTGTCGTCGACGTCCAAGACATTATGACCGATCATGGAAGTGTTGAGCTGAGGTTGTCAGTATAAGAATTGGATGTTGCAAGTTTTGTAAGACTTACTCGAGCGACAGAGTACTCCTCCATGAACCCTTCTTTATGGCCGGCAAAGAGACATAGCATGGAGAGAATGAAGGCCACCATGGATAACACCATGGGGAAGAGAACGAAGAACCTCGATAACATGGTGACTGTTGACTTGGCGAACCGTGGTATGCACAAGAAGGGTATTTTTGGTGGTAGAGGTAAAGATTACTCTCCAAATATTTGAGTAAGTAGAGATAGAGCCAAGTTAAGTAAAAGTAAATAAGTAAACGTCTAGTAAAAGGCTGACGTTGGCGGGTAATGGATGGCTGGGAATATATACTAGCCTCAAGTTTTAGCAGTCAAACCCTGGACACCAATGATGCAACGACAAAGACAGCATAGAATCAATGCTTTTTAAGACGACCGCCAAAGAATCAGAAAAGCCAAGCAAGACCAAGCTTCTAAGGGTCTCTTGGTCTCTTGTTCTCTTTGGATGAGCGCATCGCCGTGCAAATCATATCCTTAAACAAAGACGACAACCAATCAGAGACAAAGCGCTTGCGTCACTGGCCTTGTTGCTTTTTGTTTCTAAACCGGTTGTACAGGGGTCAAGGAGCCATGATTCAACGTCAGCCACTCGACAAATCGACAGTGAACGCGTGTGAAACGTGACTTAATCCTGGATCAGTTTCTATCTTTGTCAAATATTATTCGGGAAAGAGAGGCCTCTCGTATTTGACTTGGTAGTAGTGGATCTTTGATGGGGATGATTCAATTTTTAGAGATGGACCCTGAACATCTTCATTAATTAGGTAGGTAGGTACCTCTGTAAAGTTAGTGGCTTCTTCATCCACGCGGCTGAGGCTTGCTTGCTCTTTCCCTATGCGCCGTTAACCCGTTGGTTCCTACCTCACGTCTCAAACGCATGCATAAAGTGTAAGGGGAAGGAGCCAATACCGCTGTAGTCAATCTAGATCGTGTCGTCTCTTCTCGTAAGCCTCAACTTGACATCTTCACCAACCCCCAGTTTATGCTACAACTCGTCCAAGCTTGCCCAGTCTCTCGCCTCGCCTCTCGATTGCCGACTAACCTTGTTGATCCTCACTAACGACCACCCTCAACAACCAGAAGCGGGTCATCCGCTCAATCATCCGGTTGGCTTCCGTAGCTCAGTTGGTTAGAGCGTCGTACTAATACTTCAATCTGAATATTCAGTGATGCGAAGGTCTCAGGTTCAAGCCCTGGCGGGAGCAATCCCAACGCCTTCCGGATGTTTCTTTTTGTCGATTTACACGATTTTTTTTTGTGGTGATGGTAATGGCTGACGTTGAGTAACGATGCGGGACACTATAACGGCGTGGCAGAATGAGCTGGAAATATTATAAGGAGCAGCATGATATCCTAATGTTTTGTAATTTTTGCTGATATTTAGGATGTTCCTTTGCTTGTTTGTTTCTCTATCCCAAACTGGGTGGCCAAGCTCTCAAACTTACCCAAGGCAATGGGAAGCTGGCAGACTCAAACAGAGGGAGTATCTTCTCCCGGTACACATCATCAAAGAACGATTGCACTGCCATATGCAACAGTATGTGTTTTTCTCGTTGCAGTACCCCTCGTTGAGTTGGGATCGGGCTGTGGGTGATGCATACATAAAAGAACTTGAGAACAGCTACGCTGGTATGGTTGCATTGGATACGACATGATACCTACAGTTCTTTTTCATCTGGCGAATTAATGAACAGCTCATTATTCACACAGTAATCTCGAACTTTGTACCATCAAACTCAACTCGAGTCCCTGTGCTACCAGAGCACAGAGTCAGGGAGACTAAGACAACATTGATTGCAGTCTCTCGAACTGCCCTGGATTGACCGATCTGAGAGGACAAAGACAGTGAACACCCTCATGATAGATTCAATTTCGTTCGAACAACTTGAATCAACATTCAGGGACACCAAAGCTGATGCTACGATTGAGTTACTCGGAATGTCGTATTCAGAAAGGCGTCGTCA
Organism: Fusarium coffeatum; assembly: GCF_003316985.1. Taxonomy (NCBI): domain Eukaryota; kingdom Fungi; phylum Ascomycota; class Sordariomycetes; order Hypocreales; family Nectriaceae; genus Fusarium; species Fusarium coffeatum. The sequence goes on along the minus strand of NW_022157929.1, from coordinate 13,992 downwards.
ACTATCGATGGTCCACGTTGACAGCGACCCACGTGTGACGAATACAGAGATAGAAAATGTCGCACAGCTTCAGAAGAGCTGAAAGTATAAGCTACAGTAGCTGACAGGCAGCTTCTTTATTCAGCTTGAGGTGAAAGTCACTGACTCGCATCATGTTCCACTCGGGGAAACGTCTTGACGCCTCATCAGGCCATCAGCTTAAGCTTGCGGTCCAGACAACCCTGCCATGAACGTGGAAGCATGAGGCTTGCTGTTGTTTGTCTGTTTTTAACGACCTGTCATGCTTACCAGGAAATAACATAGAAACATGCGCAATGTCCAGACGCATGAATGGGTGATTCCTGCAATCCATTACCGCCATACTTCAAGAGCCGCCTGTCAAGCTCTCACTCTTCTTGGCCCCAATCGCCAAGGCGCGGAGATCATCCCCGGAGCTCTTCTTTCCCGGGGTAACAAGCATTGGATGATTAGTGTTGCTATTTTGAGACTGACTTGCAGGCAAAGACAGCATATCCGGAGTTGCTGTGCAGACAAGCTTTCATTACATGTTGACTTGACTCAATTTCTACAATCCTCAATTCCCTCATACACAGAGATTGTCAGCCATGTTATTATCCTTTCTCTTTTTTCAGTAAAAACGGCGAGAACGATTCAACGGGTCCATCGGCAAAATTCGTAGACTTGGCTGAATTGACTTTTTGTAGCGTGGATCGGAAATCCACGAAGGCAAAACACTTACACAACGTCTTTATCAACACTGGCTTCTACCATATGATTTGAGTAGTCAAACACAGTGCAGTGGAAGTGACACCTCCATATTGGGCCCGAAAGAATCTTTCCTTTTCTTTTATCCCGCAAGTGGCGTGTTAGACTTTTTACTTAAATCTATGACTTCTTCTAAATTAGTTCGATGGGGATGGAAACTGCCTCAACGATGACTATAGGGACTTTGGATAGACTTATATCGCCACTAGTTCATACGACAAAACCGCTATGAGGCTTTGTATCATGTAAGTACTTCTGTTGTAAAAGTCTTGTCTCGATCGGGGCTTCGAATTGGTTCGGTTGAGTGCGTGCGTGTACCTGCATGTGTAAGCAGTATTCGTTGTCTCGTCGCCTCCATCCCATCTGCTGGATCAGATTCTTAATAATAAGACATTGTTTCTTCTACTTTCTGTTGTTTAAGTCTCATCCTCTTCCTTCCCTTTTCCTTCTTGTGCTATTTATTCCTCTTGTTTCCCATCAGGACATACATTCGTTGAGAGTCCCAAGTTAAAAGGCATATTGCATCTTCCTACACTTTAATATCACATTACCTTATATCCTTCATAATGCCTTCTATCAACAGCCTTCTTACCATGGCTGCGGCCGCTGGTACTGCCAGCGCTGCCTTCCAGGGTTTCAACTACGGAGCTACCTTTACAGACGGCAGTGTCAAGGGCCAGTCCGATTTCGAGAACGAGTTCAAGACTGCTGCTGGTCTTGATGGTACCGACGGTGGCTTCACCAGTGCTCGTCTGTACACTATGATCCAGGGCGGTACACCTAACCAGCCCATTTCTGCCATTCCTGCCGCTATCAAGACCAAGACCAGCATGCTCTTCGGTCTGTGGGCTTCTGGTGATGGCTTCGCCAACGAGATTGCTGCTTTGAAGAACACTGCCGATCAGTACTGTGACCAGCTCGATGGTCTTGTCGCTGGTATTTCCGTCGGAAGTGAGGATCTTTACCGCATTTCTCCAACTGGTCTCGAGAACAACGAGAACCCTGGTACCAACCCTGACGTCCTCGTTGACTACATCAAGCAGACCCGTGATGCCATCAAGGGTACTTGCCTCGAGTCTGTCCCCATCGGTCACGTTGATACATGGACTGCCTACGCCAACTCATCCAACAACGCTGTCATCGAGGCCTGTGACTGGCTCGGTATGGACGCCTACCCTTACTTCGAGGATACCAAGAGCAACCCCATCTCCAACGGCGCACAGCTCTTCAAGGATGCCTGGAACGAGGTCAAGGCCGTTGCCAAGGGCAAGGAGATCTGGGTTACTGAGACCGGCTGGCCTGTGAGCGGAAAAACTGTCGGCCAGGCTGTTCCCTCTCTCAAGAACGCCCGAACCTACTACGAGGAAGTTGCCTGCCCCATGTTCGGCGACATCAACGTCTGGTGGTACACTCTCCAAGACGCTGCTCCCCAGACCCCCAACCCCAGCTTCGGCGTCATTGGCTCTGAGCTCACCGAGAAGCCCCTCTATGATCTCAGCTGCAGTTCCGAGAGCAAGAAGGGTACTCTGGTCAGCCGCAGCGACGACAAGTCTGGTAACGTTGAGCACTACTTCGTCAGCCCATCTTTCGCGGTCAACGAGAAGAACGGAACTGTTCCTGTTGTCCCTGTCGCCAGTGGAACCTCCACCACTTTGGTTGCTGCTACCCCATCTTCCAGCTCTGGTACTGGTGCTGGTGCTGGGTCTGCTACTACTCCTGTTCCTGGCAGCGGGGCTGAGCACTTGAACTCTATGGGTGCTGCTGCTGTTGCTGTTATCCTTGCTGCTGCTCTGCTATAAGTCAGTAGATAATTGGATATGATTAACGGTTTTGGATTAGATTATGAAAAGTAATGAGCATAATGGGTTTGGACGTATATAAGATGCATTTGAATATATGAACACGAACATTTCAATCACTTTATCGACTCAGCTAGTGACACAACGATGTGAAAGGATTATGATTAAGAAGACGGCTGAGTTGAATTGTATAGATCGACATAGCTGATCTGTGAATGTGGATTGGTGAAGGGAGAAGTTGAAGGGCGATGTTAGTCGCGTGACCTTGTCTAGAAAGGGATTTCGGAGCTCAGCCGCCGTGCTTAGACTCTGACATATCAACTGTTCAACGTGGCATTTCCAATAAACGCAATTGAGCTGCTTGTATCATGAAACTCTCATGATACTACATCTTGTTTGTCGCTCACATAATTAATTGTAGCTCACAATCAATTTATATATAAAGTGTCAAAATCAGGTCCAATTTGACAGGGACTCTAGGGGAGTCAATAGCTCTCGAGCTCCCCTGCATCAAGTGGACACTTCAGCCTTCAGGCCCGGGGCAGCGACTCTCTATTGGTCAAATTCCATCTCGGCCCCTCCCCCTGGCCTAGCCTCGATCTACCTCCGGTCCGTGGTAATGGAAATTGAACTATTCTAGGAAATTCATCCCCGTTTTCCAGCTTCAACTTTCAACATCAAACGTTGAGTTGAGCTGCGAATCTTGACTATCGTTATTCCTTCACTTCTGTACAAGGCTCTTCTTTCCCTTTCACGGCCTTGTTTCTTCGGGTTGTGCTTGTCGCCCTTTTTGGAAAGCTGAGATTCTCGAAAAAAGGACACATATAAGCTATCATGGCGCTCACTCGCAGGAGCGTCGTTTGCTCGGCAGTTTGTCTTGCTCTGCTCGTTGGTCTTGCCTACGCGGGCCATGATCATGAGCATGTCGAGGCAGTTACTGGTGTTAACACCGATAACATGAGTCTTGAAGAGCTTGATACTCAACTCCAGGTATGCCTGAAAGCTCTCCCTCGAAAAGACCCTTTGTGCTGACATCAATTCCTACAGAAATGCTCTATTGTCGAACAACTCAATGCTTCCAAGCACGCCCATCATGCTGCCGCTCCTGAATCTTTAACAGCGCGTGCCTTCGCTATTCTCTTCCCCGGTTCTCCCGCCGTCAACGCCCTCCTCGCGACCCTCTACATCTCCGGTCCTCCCAACTTCCTCCTCGCTCTTTGCCCGACCAACATCGATCCCGCTTCTCTGTCTGTTATGGTTGCTTTTGCTGTGGGAGGTCTCCTCGGTGATACTCTGTTCCACCTGCTTCCCGAGATTTTCGTTGGTGAAGACCATGATGAGGCTGTCAAGTTCGTGCTTGTCGAGCCTAACCGTAACCTTATTCTTGGATTGGGCATCTTGGTTGGCTTCATGACCTTTGTCGCAATGGATAAGGGTCTTCGAATTGCTACAGGTGGGGCTGGTCATGATCACTCCCATGGACATGGTGATGCGCATGCCCACTCTCATGGCGAAGATAAGGCTATTTCTTCTGGCGTTGATGCTGCGGACAGCACTGTCAAGTCTCGCAAGAAGGGTGCTGAAGACAAGGGCGCTGTTGTCGCCAATGCTGTTGAAAAGCCCGAGAAGGAGATCAACCCCAGCGTTAAGCTTGGTGGCTACCTTAACCTCATGTATGTTGTCAAATTTGCTTTACCAGAAACTTGCTAACAAAAGCAGCGCCGACTTTACTCACAATATTACCGATGGATTGGCCATGTCTGCCAGTTTCTACGCCTCTCCTACCATCGGAGCTACCACCACCGTCGCTGTCTTCTTCCACGAGATCCCCCACGAGGTTGGCGACTTTGCTCTCCTCATTCAGTCTGGCTTCTCCAAGCGAGCTGCTATGGGTTCTCAGTTCATCACTGCCCTGGGAGCTCTTCTCGGAACGTTGATCGGTATTGCTATCCAGGAGTTTGGTAGCCCTGACAAGGATGTTCCCATGGGCCGCCACGACGGTATCTGGGGAACCAGTCTCGTAAGTCCAACAAATACCCCCATCAACGACAAGATACTAATCAATAACAGTCATGGGGAGACATGCTTCTTCCCTTCACAGCCGGTACATTCCTCTACGTCGGAACCGTCGCCGTCATCCCTGAGCTTCTTGAGACTGGTCCCAACAAGGCCAAGGAGTTCAAGAACATGATCATCCAGTTCTCAGCCGTTGCTGTAGGCGCTGGCATCATGCTGTACATTTCTTGGCACGATTAGAGAAATATTTGATCTTGACTGTAAATCTGTGAAAGTGTTTGTGGAAATAGATGAAGCGGATGTAGTAGATGCGAGCATTCAAGATATCATTATTTTGTTCGGCCGTCGTTTTCGATAGATATCTTTATAGCACGGGGAGCCAGTGATATCAAATATAGTTGAATTGGTGCAAAGATGGTCCAAATATGAAGATCATGTTAGACGCCAAGATCGGGTCGCGATGTTTTGCTTGGTACCTTGGGCCGCAAGCTTGATTATCAATGCCTTGCCTACAGAAAGCAAAATTCAAATCTTCTTAACCAAACGACATCATCTTCAGATTTCAAGAAACTTACCAAAGCTTTGATATCAAGATGACATCGTCTCAACAGGCTACTCGTCATAAACATAGTAACACAAGGATATATCCAAGGCTTTCACATGGCCCGAGAGCAAAACCTCCGGGCCTGTCTCGCGTTCCTTGCATTAGTTGGTCTCGTGCAAAGTGCACTGATACCAAGAGGCTCTTTGCTCTGGTGAGTCAACCTGGTGGCAGGTGGAGTGGTGTGTGCTTATTCATGACCAAGATGATGGCGATCGACTTAACCCGACATTAAATACACGTCATCATTTTTTTTCGGTAGGGGATGGAAGTTAGTTTCCGCAGGATTCACAATCGGTTACTGCCATGGTAAAGTGAATGCTATAATCGAAGTTATGAGTGCTTTGGATAGAGGTTGCTGGGTTCACCGTGGAGGTTCAGGGTAGTTCCCAAACCACGATAGCCCAGTATAGCCCAGTATTATTCCAAGACGGTAACAAAATCTAATAGAAACTGGTTGTATATCATAAGAATGACGAAATATTGTTTCTTCACATGTCTTTCGATCAGTTTGATCTATCGAGTGGCTTCTCATTCTTTCGACGGAGATATAATCTCCAACTCTCAGATGGCGATAGCATCATGTCACTGGACCCAATTCAATGATGATCAACCCCACAAGCTAACAATCTCCTCACTGATCAGAACAAAAACAGAACCACTGATCAACATCGCTAACAGTACATGAACACTGTAAATCATTTGAGCCTCACTTTATTATTCAGCAATCACCGCTTATCCTTATCACTCTTATCAGATCAACGAAATAAGCCTTTTTGCTCGGCAGCAAGCCATGTCCCAGCAACCAATGGCAGACCAGAGCTCGAGCCCCAGGGTGGTCCTTGGACCCCTAAAACAGTTGCTGTACCTCAGGCATAAGCCGAAGCCCAGGCTTTCATGCACGGCGGCTCTACCCAGACCATACAATCCTTACAGATTCTGTGTGGATCGCGGGTGAGCGACGCGACGCAACGCATCACCATCTGCTAAGATGAAGGTTTTCCTTAGTGCGCACAGCAAGGCATGGATGTCCTTTAGTGAGCTTCATTCCGGTATCCGACTGTGGATATCTTCATATCAACACCAACACCAACACCAACACTATTGATTCTCCTGACAACACAAGAAGCGAAGGAGCTGAGACGATAATGAATAGGGTCATGAATGGAGAAGCCAAATAAACAATCTGCCGTGTAATAACACCGTACGGAGTAGTGGCAGTGGAGTTCAAGGTGCTTCTTCGGTACCACGACCCAGGCAAAGAAACCGTCCATGTCTGGGCTTGCGTTGAATGGCCACAGCAGTTGCTCTTGGTGAGCTGAGAATGGCAAAAATGAAATGTCGTGATCCAGAGAAACGTGGGGTTCATACTCCAAGGTGAAGCCACTCATACCGAGATGGAGACCTCTGCTGCCGGTGGTGGCTCTTGGCTTCCTGATTCAACCAAGTATAGGTGGATTCTTGTGGGTCGCCACAGCAGGATTTTCAGGTCTGCTGAGCCTAACGAAGCCCAAAGTGCCTTTCTCCGTTCAGACCTAGAACTGTAACTATCGTGAAAGGACAAAATGTCAATATTGGATACGGCTCCGGTAGACCTCAAGGTGGATAATGAGAAATGGACACAATGAGATGAAGAGGCTGGAGGGGAATGAACAGAAGGGGGAAAGGGGGGAGAGGCGTGAGTCGAGTCGTCTTTTGCTTTACCGACATAGACGGCTGAGAAAAAGTGAATCAAAAGAGAGGAGAAAACTGCAGTCAAGAGGCAGTAAGCTGGGTTTCTCCAATGCTGTATAGCCATGGGTAAACGTGTCGTGGTGTTTCAACTATCGTGAGTTTTGACTCTTGGTGTTTTGGTCGACCAACAAGTCCCGATCAGCAGCGAGAATGTGCCTGTCCGAAAGAAGAAGGCATGCAAGGGCCGTTAGCCAACCAACTGACACGATGCACATCCGCATCGTGAGACGGTGAGGAGATCTTCCTCGGAGGCTAGCAGCATCTCCAGTTTCTGTAGCCTCAAAACCTTACTGCACCTTACCTTACTCAGGCTGCATAATTAATAGCGGGCTTATTACGGTACAGTAGCGTAGCGGGTGTTCCCAGATGCATCAGACTCATAAGTGTTTCCACTTCGGACAACTTGACCAAAAATCCACCGGACCTGAGCTTACTTTCCCCGTGTTGTTGACTCGACTCGACTCTCCGCAGTTGACAAGATCTCGTTTTTCTTATTCTCTTGGTCCATGATCTACCTACTGCATGCTGCACCACAACGGCTGCCGAGAACCCATAATTACTGTGACAGTTTCCTTGATTTGCGGCGATTGCATAAAAGAAGATTGTGGGACAGTGGAATGTTCCCCCGGAAAGAAGATGCACGTCTAGCTGTAAGTTTTCCTTTTTGGATTGTCTAACTGACGATATCGGGGTCCCTGACAGCCATGGCGAACCGAATTTTCTTTCTCCATCCAGCCACTGTTCCTAAAACAGAGCACATTGTAGGCGCTTCGACCACTCTTGTCAACGGCATGGCCGTCGGAAATCGGTCATTGGCTGCGGCATCGTTTAAATCGCGATGGCCAACAGAATGGTGGGAGGGGCAGTTGGAGAAGGGAAGAAAAAAAGTCAGACCGGCGAGGGGGAAAAAAGTGTGAAGCGACAAAGGGAGGGAGGGTCGAGACTGGGGGGTGTAACAGAGTTGAATAACAATAACACCTAGAAAGAATGAGGAAGACGGAAACGAAGCCCACGATGCGAGACGAGGCGCTGCCACGCATCCATATCCCGTCGTGGTCGTGGTCGTGTTCACTGGGGCTTGTCACCCGTGTTGACTCGGGTCTGTTCTGACCTGGGGTCCAAACTAAACTATCGTGTCCTATCCCCAGGTCAGACCAGGCAACGCAACACCGGCTGGTCTCCATCTCCAAAGCTTGTCCTGCGCGTCTCGTCCTGACAGGGATAGCTTTAGCTTTAGCTCTGAGGAGAAGCGAAGCTATCCCATCTGCACTTCGACAAAGACAGACAGAGTCAGGTCGAAAGGGCTAGGGATCACGAACAAAGCCGAGCTAGCTTGGGCCGACTCCAGGTTCTCGAACCGGGCACAGACTTGGAAACGGTTAAACGCGAGGGTACCCCCAGCTTGCTCAATCAGCAGGCCAGATCAAATGAGGAATTGCTGTAGGAGCCATCATGTAATGGGAATTCGAAATATGCGACTTCCCCCTGTTGTGTGACTTGTGTGTCTAGAACACTACACTACGCGGCAGGCCACGTTGATTCTCACGATGCTTCCCCTTACCCTAGTTAAGCAAAGCAAAGCAATGCAATAGAGATGGGGACGGAGAAGCGGCAAAAAGGTCCCCTTCGAGCTGAAGCGCTTCAGTTCTGACCGCCGGTCTACGGCATTGTCACCGATGAGATGATAGCATAGGCTGTTTTCCTCGGAGACGAGCGATAGGATGTGTCAGATTTCTTGGTAAGAGATGATATTGTTCTGTTGTCGGTCAATCTGGGGATATTTACCCCAACCCGTAGAGGTTCCCCAAGTTTGACTTGACCCTCAGTGCATGTGAAATATGAGCGACGCCTCAATTGCACAGTCTGCATTGCACGCACAGGCGAGGATGGCAAAACGTGGGGAATCATGAAGTCATCAAACTCCAGTTGGTTCTGCTTCCCCAGTTCTCGATGACATTTCCGTCATGATGAGAGTGTCAAGCCAAGGCAATCGAGTATTGAACATCGTCAGTGACGTGCCCCGATCTCGATATTCATTTTGTGTTTCCATTTTGGTGACATGATTAAGGAATATTATCTCCGGGCCATGGTTTGTGATGGTGGGAGGATCTTCTGGTGAGGCTCTTGGAAGCCGGGCCGGCTGCCACCAGAAAATGCTAGAACCATGCAACATGTGCATGCATGGAAACCAAGAAAGAAGAATGGCTGGAAGCCACAACACACAAAGGACTGGTTCTTCTGTTCCTTGCAGATGTACATGTAAATCCGATATGCCGGACTTGAACTCCGAACAAAACCTTCTCGAACCATGATCGTGACCGTGACCTTGATGAAGCGGCGGCACCCGAAACAGTCACCGAAACAAATATTGCATTTCCGTTGAATGCCGATTTCGCGATGTCCATCACCCATGGTGAACCAGAAAGGCAGACAGTAGAGATAAAGGGTTTGTAGTTTAATTGAAATTGATGTTTTGATGTGGTAATTTCAATTTCACTTACACAGAGAAATGCTCTCAATTCCGCGCCAAGAGATGTAGCGTCCTACCTTAACCCAAAGTTAATCCTCCATTAATGAAAGAGAAGGCTTCCACGAGCCTCCTCTCCTGGCTCCTGCCGACCATCGGATGTTTTATTATTAGCAGGCAGGTGTGTGTGACCATCTCCAACGCACAGGCAGGAACGGGATCTGTTGGAGAAAGGTCAGAAGGTAAGAGCAAACAAGGGCAGGGGCTATTAGGTGCTTGTGCTAGACTCTTGCCAATAGCTCTTGTCCAGCCAGCCATGGCAGGCAGGCCAGGCAGATGGATGTCAGAAGAATTGTCCTCTAAGGCTTAGGCTACAGAAATAAAGTAGCCTAATTATCAGCTCAAGCTTGAATAAAATGATCAACTTATTTCGTCTCTTATGCTCGCTGGGGTCAATTCTTCTGACACCCGAAGGCCGGGCTACGCTAACCTACGGGAATGAGCAGGAACGCCTTACCAGTCACAGCTGTGGAACAGGAAGGGGACCCCTTTGACTCTTCCTTTCCTTCACAGCACTTGCATTTTGCATTTTGCATTTGGGATCTTTCGGCACTGGAGACCGAACCCACTATCGACGCTAGTCATGCACGATTTGTCGAACCCCGGTCAAAGAAAGAAGCGTCTATTTTTTTCTTTACAGTACCCCCACTTATTGATTTTTTTTTCTTGTAAGTGAAGGCAAGGAGTACCGGTACCGCTACGGAGCTTCTGGTAGTCATCGTGGGTATTCCTGAGGTAAGAGAAGAGGGTCTCATGTTTGATCTGACTCTTCAAACACGCTCTGGGTGTGTAAGTCGAGTCTGAGACGAGTCTGACTTCCGAGCAGATGTCGGGGCTGGAAAGGGAAGCACGGCAGCAAAGAGTGCAGTTGGAAATGCTTAAAATTGTTATACTGTTAGCAGTTATGTGAAGTTTCATTATGTCTGGTGATCAACACAATCCGTGCTCCCATCCCGACTTACTCCAAATCTGATGCCCATGCTTGTTTGATGCCTTCTCCAACTGATCTGACCTATCCTGTTGAGCCTTCTACAGAAACTCATTTGGAACGAAAAAAAAAAGTCTCTTCTCCAATCCTTCTGGATCGTCAGGACATGGCTAAAATAGTGCTTGATGATGTGCTCGGTGTACCATCCCGATCTCAAGCCTCAAGCCACCTGCCATCAGGCAGCCCTTTCAAAAGTGCAAGTGCACTGTACTGTATAATATGTAAGCAGGGTCGTCATCTACTTAGTAATTTACGTATTCCTGAATCATCAGCATCATTAGAAAGCGATATTGACAATTCCCATCGTCACGATGATTGTAATCATACGGATACAGCACACCGCAACTGCATGAGACAGGGCCTCTTCGTCTGGTTATCCAAATCAAACCATCATCAAACTACTCATAGTCTCGACCACCATCTAGCAATAATTGCACAAGAGCACGCGGCCAGGAGGAGCGAGGAGCGAGGACCTGACCTGGGAGTGTGAGTTTGAGGCCCACCAACACAAACGCAACACCGACTTACAGTACACACACCCCTGTCTCTCCAACGCCCCTCCCCTGTAACGCAACTCAGCAACCCAGACAGGGCAAGCTCGAGCACGAACCAAAGTAACGGTACGGTACCGTGAACGGACCTGGAGTCGCCGCATTTCTATATGAATAGTATATATATCACTCCGGCCCAGCACCTCTACACATATCGTCAACTATCACATCAGTTATTCAAGAACGACTTCTTTCTTCAGTATTTTCGAGATACTACAATGTCCACTCCTGCCTCGGACAACGGACCTCGGGCTCTCCGGCCTCGAGTTGATCCTGCCAAGTCTGGCATCGACATCAAGCTTGACCAGCACTGGAGCTCAAAGTCCTACACTTCTGGCTCCAAGGTCACTGGCAATGTCATCATCAACTCCCCAAAGGATGTTGCCTATGATGGCTTTGACATCTTCTTCACAGGCACTGGTTACACTCGTGTTGACTTCCTCAGCCAATACTCCAGTGCCAACTACGCTTCTCGTCCTTTCATGAAGCTCCGCATGCCTCTCAACTCTGCCGACTTCCCTCGCAACCATGTTTTCGAGGCAGGTCGCACATACACCATCCCCTTCCACTTTGTGGTCCCTCACCAGCTCACTCTCAGCGCTTGCAACCACGCTGTTGAGCACGAGGGTATCCGGGATCACCACCTCCAGCTTCCCCCCACTATGGGTTTCTGGGAGCGCAACGATCAGTCCCCCGATATGGCTCACATCGAGTACGGCATCCGAGCTGTTGCCACCAAGAACAACGCTGAGGAGGGACGATCTTCTCCTTTGGACGCTTTCCACATGATCAAGGTTCTCCCCGCGGTTCCTGAGGATGCTCCTCTCGATATTAGCGCCAACGATGAGCGCTACTGCCTCACCAAGACCAAGCCTATCCGCAAGAACCTCTTCACAGCTAAGCAGGGCGAGTTGAAGACCACTGCTTCTCAGCCCAGTGCTATCATGCTTTCTGGAAACTTCCTCAACGCCAGCAGCACCAACTTGAAGGTCAACTTCGAGTTCAGCTCCACCTCCAAGGACGTTACTCCTCCCAAGATCAACTCCGTCAGCGCAAAGCTTCACTCCACCACATTCTTCAGCAGCACTCCCATGAACCACCTCCCCAACCTGGGTTCTCGCATCAAGCATGGAAGCAGCCCTTCGCTCACCTACTCTACCACCACTCCTGTCCCCATGCGCCCCGATACCCAGCTGGCTTGGGAGAACGAGGCCCCCGCCTCTCGACGTGATTCCGGCTACGACAGCGCTTTCTGGAACGAGGGAGAGTCTTCCGAGTCCGACGATGCCCAGCGAACCAAGAAGGCTAGCAAGTACAACGTCCGCCGCTATGCCACCCTCGATATCCCCTTCAACTTGCCCACCGCCGGCAATAAGCTTTTCCTTCCTACTTTCTACTCTTGCATCAGCGCCCGCGCTTACATCATCCATCTCACCCTTTCCGTCGGACCCATGAACACCAACATCAACCTGAGCATTCCCGTTCAGGTTGCCGTCGAGAACAGCTACGATGAGGTTGACGACGAGGAGCTTCCTTCTTTCGACGCTGCCATCGCCGAGGCCGACATCGACTACCACCTGCAGCCCCGTCTTATGCAGATTCCCTCTGCCCGCTTCATGGGCAACAGCAGTCTCCCTGGATACGATGACATGCGAATGCGACCCGTCGCAGTTGCCTAAGAGAAAAGACTCTTATGGCTACAGAAAACAACATACACTTAATGGATATTAATGGAGGAGGATCTACCAACAAAAGTTCTTATGATACCACGTTTCCCAGATAAAGAGGAGGATATTGGAAACTTTACGACTTTGCTTTTACACATTTTTCTTCAACTAGATTAGATGCATCATTTCAGCGAGGAGTTTTCGAGATTATTTTTCAAAAACGATTCGATCATGTCAAGGAAAGGGTTTCTTGACACTTTATTGGAGTTTGAGGGATTTGCATATACACAACAAGCATTAACATTGGGGGAAACGGGATTACACAAAAAGGGAAAACCAGGCAAAGCATTCCTGGAAGCGATATTTTTTACTATGTATTTACATGAAGATGTGGCGTAGCCACATCACACCACTTTTTTGTTAAGAATGATAATATCTTCACAACACTCTACTGTCTCATTGAATGTGATGCAAATGTCTCCTGTTTCTGATTACTATTCGAAAGCAACCTCATTCCGAAAGTATATTAACTTTGACAAGTAATGCATTTATCGTTACGTATTTAAATCTTAAACAACACCACTTTCGAGCCATCAAATGTTTCTAAAAAGGTAACACTTTGAATACGGGAATCATGATCGAATGATGAGCCACGTGGACGAGTTCGGCCAAAACCGCTTGCACTCTCTCCGGAACGGGAGTACAACAGATGTCGTGTTACATTGATCTTTCCCATGTTATTGCCGCGACGAATCTCATGATCTTCTCGCTTTGCAGTATAGAGACGAGACACAGGGTGTTATTGGCTGGAATTGGGGGGCCAAGTCGGGATCGTGCAGGGCGAGACGGGAAGGGTGGGGGGTTGTGATTGGTTGGGTTTAATTGAGGTTTTGGGAGGGAAGATCGTGAGATAAGATAGGGAGTGAATAGGCTCTATTACAATATCCTTATCCTTGGTTGCATCTGTATATTTGCCAGGGTAACCAGAGTTACATTTCCTAGGTTCTACACTGAATGTGTTTCGAAGACTAGATTCGCAGGGTACTCAAGAAGGAGAGGAATGCGACTTGTCTTCCTGCATATTCTTTACCTCTGAAATAAACTACCTATCGTAGAATATAAACAATTCTGCCTATAAACCTGACTAAACTCTTCTGTAGCTTTTACTTACAGCTTATAACTTTAACTTACTATTTAATAGCCTTGACTAATGTCAGGAGCAAGAATACTAAAAGTATAAATATATGGCGATAGTTCTATAAGTTCTCGGCCATCTGACCGTCCGATGCAAGCAATATAGTCCCAAAATAAAGCTCAAATAAATACATACGACCATACCTACCA